>NC_092688.1:15827598-16185414 GCF_964275005.1 Diadema setosum
GGGCTCTACATGTCTTGTGACCTGTAAATCGTCTTTGATACCCCCTCCCCCAATCCATTCGCACCCACAGACAAAAGGTGTTATGGAATCAGTAGGATAGGCATGTAGGATCGAATCCATGCACATGGTACATGTACACGTACTCCATTTGCAAGATGCTGCTGACTTTGTGTTCATCATCTGACCTTAATCATTCTAACTAGGACGAATCAAAAGGAGGCTTAGCTTTCCATCCTGGCAGAATCTTTGTCAGAGGTCAAATAACAAAGACAAAGGTTGAGAAAAAGACTAGGCCTACAGACAAAGTAACAGACACTGTCTTGGAGAAGCTAGGGAGACAGAACAAAAGAAATCAAGAGGGTGTTGATAGCAGGGAGGCTGCCAAGTAAGGAGGGGGATTAAAGCAAAGGGGTGAGGAAACAAAAGGGAGAGGTATAGGGCCAGTGATGATCCCAAGGATCAAACAAAAGGGAGAGGTGGGGCCATAATGATCCCAGGGATCATGTGGGGCAGCCTGAGAAAGATAAAGATGAATAGGGAGGCAACATCAAACAAGATGAGGAACAACACAAAGATGAAGGGTAGGAAAGTGAAGGTGACAAACTGGAGTGTACTGCCAAGCTTGGCTGTATGTCATGTTAACAGTGGATCTGTGCCCATCTCAGAAGCATCTCTTGGGGTCTGACTGGTTTCCCCAAAGACTGGACAGAAAATCTGCAAGTAATGAAGTACACATTTAATATAGTGGTACATGTAGTGCATATGATATTACTCTTGGTCTGTTTAGAGAGGTTTGAAGAGTTGTTGGTGAAAGAGTTGTTGGCGCTTAAAGGTGCTTCATTCAATGTTGAATACCGGTATACGCCTTTAATTATCTTATATAGTCGAGAGAGAGAAATTCACACTCAAATATATATTTTTTTTTCTCAACGACGGAAAAATAAATATTCCACTGTTAAAAAGCTAAAATAATAATCGTGATAGTAAGTAACCCTTACGCGGATTGAGTATATCACATCATTTTATACTAATATCGTGATACACCTGTTGGCTGTTGGCTGTGCAAAAAGACGCCAACTACCGCCGGTGTGGTGTACAAAGGTGCACCGTGAACGCCAACGAACAACAATAACAACACAGCGCATGCATGAAGAGCCGAGTCAAAGATAATCCAAGCACAGCAGAGCAGTACAAACTGTAGGCCTACATGTTTTCGGTGGCAGGTGAAAGAACCAGAACAATTCATTGAGTTATTAAATATCCTGGCAGGAGACCGACAATAAAGCGACAAGATGGGGAAACGTCAGCATCAGTCAGATAAAATGTAAGTGCATCCAACCGCTCTTTCTTTGCCCTGTGAAATTTGCTAGAAAGCCTGACGGCGCGCGGAGACCGACTGAGAGCGTATTGGTGTCCCATTGTACAGTCCCATGTATTGGGAATTATGTGTGTACCAGTCCTGTTGATCGCTTGTGCATTGTGTTTTTGGCCGTGGCAGACTCTGTAGAGTGTCTAACGTTGACTTGGATTCTATACAGAGCTACAGGGTGGCCCAAAAAGAACGGAACGCCTAAGATCTTTAATTTCAGCAATATTGTTGCAAATATGTAATTATTTTGCATACTAGATCGGAAAGGCCTATAGAATAGACCATCTTTTTCCATAGAATGACACCAAGTTCTTTTAATTTTGGTAGGGCCTAAATTTAAATTTACTAATATTCTCAGGAGACTCAGTTCTCACTGTATTTATCAATGTAAATTTATTTAATTCACACTAACACTTGGTAACAGTACGGCCTTAAACTTGTACTGGCTTTTAATATTCCTAAACCACTCATGAACTCACATCACTGCCAATCATGCCTTTGAATAAACCTTGCTATTTTCCAGCTAAATTTAGCATCTCAATGAGCCCAACAAGTCGTCTCATTCACAATGATAACGGATAATGACAGTCACGCTGTCCGCCCCATAGCACATTCCACACATAGTGAATGCTACTCGTTCTACGGCAAGCCAAATTGTCACTGGTTGTGGTATCTCTGAGAGTGCAAAATGTTCTTATTTTGAATAGTGCTAGGGTAGAGATAAATGGTTCTTAAATCATAACACATTGAATAAAATTAAAGAACCTGGTTTCATGCTATTGGAAAAGGAATGGCCTTTCCAATACTATATGCAAAATAATGACATATTTGCAACAATATTGGTGAAATTACAGATCTTAGGTGTTCCGTTCTTTCTGGGCCACCCTGTATAGTCTATTGGAAGTGATATTATTAGATTAATAGATACATTATAAAAGTTTCAGGTAGGGGCCCTACCAACATTGTAGATATACCATATCTAATTTACTTAGTTCGGCCACATGGTAGACCTAGTAATCTACTCTTTTTAGCACTCATTTAGATTACGTTGTAGAACATGCATGAACTTTACCCTTTGCAGGCCTTCAGGACAAGGCTTCAAGCTTGATGCCTTAATGCAGTAATCCCTTGAAGCAGCTTGTATGGGTACATGAAGCTAGATACAATATCTCCATGCCAATGATGGCATGGAGATCTTGATCTTATTCTTAACGATGTCATTGATGTACAAACGCCTGGCAAGGCTATCCCCTACATTTAGGTAGCAATGCATAATTGGAGGCATATCTTACTCAAACTTAATATTTTCAAGGAGGTCAATAAATTTTTGGATTGTAGGAGCTTCTCTTACTTCATCTATATCTGGGACAGTGGGAGGTCATTCCACTGCCAACTGGGGAATTGTCCTTGGTTAGAGTGACTGCTGGTAGCATCTCTTTTTTGCCCTTAGGCAACAAATGGGCTTATAATAATCTATTGTGGTCATACATTAACTTCTTGGAAGAGTGCCTTGTGGTTGGTTTTCTCTGAGTCAACTTTGGAGATGTTTGATATTACTAGGGATTAGGCCTCGAGTCTTTGCAAGATGGAGCATGGAGATATTTACAGTTTTCATTGCAACTGAATGACAAATTGCCCTTTATCAAAGTTACTCAGGAGCCACTGCATGCTATAAGGATGAGAACCAGCACTGCTTGTTCGAATCGAACTCGAGTATTTACAGTATACCCATGATTTTTTTCATTATGACTACGACTAATGAGCACTTATTTACATTGATTGTAGGGCATTTTGTCAATTAGTTGAATTATCTGACAGTGGAATAAGAGATAAAAACTATGGAATGATGTCTACCGTAAACATTATGATTTTAAAGAGATTGTTTGCTTGCCTATTTAGGTACATTACCTCAAAGGAATGGACAGCATTCTATGGAGGAAAAAAGAATGGTAAGTTTGATTCTGTTTTCTTTGTGTGTGTTTAATCTTGTATGTAGTGTTACTTTCCGACTTCAAGGAATATTATTTCTTTAGTCAGTTTGAAAAATAATTGACCTCATTCAGCTTTAAAAGAATATTTGTATGAAAAACTTGTAAGAATTTATAAAACCAACATTCTGAGGCAAAACAGTGAATTGTAGTATTATAAACAGAAGATGTGAAATGTCTTTTTTGACTCTTTTTAGATCATGAAACAAACATAAAAAAGCTTAAAAACTGACTGACCAAAAACTCAAAATTGAAAATTGAAACAGAACAAATGCACACAGAACATCTACTGGTATTTCTATAGCTAGAGATATATCATGTGTACTAACCTAATAAGATAGTAAAGGGATGGTATAGTACTGGTGGAGATGAAGATTGAGCTTTTGCAAAATACCAAGAAACCACTTAAAATGAAATAGTACAGAACATACCATTCTAAGAAAAATTCAAAGTTTACTATGTTTGATGAAAATTGGTCTGGAATGACTGAGACATTAAAAAACAAAACAAAGTGATTGTAATAAAAGATGGGTCCCACCTTTTATTAGGATTGCTTTGGTTTTGATATCTCAGCCATTTCAAAATCAATTTTCATCAAATAAACATTTAATTCCTCTTGAAATGACATGTTCTTTCATATTTTCATAAGAGCTTTCTCATTATCCCAGAAAGAAGTTTGGTCTCAACCAAAACTACACTATACAATGTATGTATGATCCCTTTAACCCTATCAATAGTAGATTATGTCAGCAAAAATTTGTTTTGTTCCTGTTTGTTCATTTGTTTAGGGTGCCTTTTGGGGAAGTTTTGTTAAAACAATAGATTATTTGAGTTGACTGGTTGATGCTTGTTCAGAAACACAACAGAATTTTGATCAATAATTCCAATTGTACATCTTTTCAGAGCAAGGAAAGAAGGCGGAATTCAGAAGACTACCTTTTGATCATTGCAGGTACAGTAGTTTTTGTTTTACTGCTACTTCTTTTAATTGTCTTTGATATGCCTCTGCCCCAAAAAGAACATTGCGTGAATTTTCGTGGTACTTGGCCCAGCTCTGTATGAACATGAAGTACAGATACCCTGATTAGATTTTGGGTAGAATCTCTCACAAAGGTTTAAGGTAATTAAACTACTGATAGAATGACATTTTCAGGGGCAACTTCAAATCACAGAGCATGTAACTGCAGGAGAACTGGAAGAAAGTAAGAGTACCAGAAGTAAACAATAAAGATTTTTAGCCTATTCAGGTTACTATACCCTAGTCAGCTGGGGTTTAGTCACATAGTGCAATAATACAAGTATGCTCTGCAAATACATTGTACTACATATGTGACCCTGCATCACAGAACAAACAATAAGTCGCAAGACATGAAATTTTAGTTAAGAGCATATTCTGAAAGAGCAGACTTTAAGCTTTAAAATGATGTATAACTCAAATCAAATGGACTCTCCTAACCTATCTAAATTTTGGAAAGAAAGCACACACTCTGGAAAAGTGTGAACTAAGAAAAGAGGCTCTGAAGTACATTGTACAGTGTCTATTCAAGCACTTAATCTTTACCAAGCCGTGATGGCTGTGCGATGAATGGGACAAAAAACGTGATGTTAATCACTGGAGTAACAACAATGAAGAGATTATCAGATTAAACTGAAATTGAGCATGTCTTATTAACACATTCTGTCCATACTTCATGCCAACTTTCAAAGCAGTAGCATCATCCTGTCAAAAGTTATGAGAGTTGAAAGTGAAGAGTGTGTGCAAGGTCTTTAAGAAATGAAAAGGGGACTCTCAAGACACACTTAATCACACTATTCTACCAAAAAAATGTTTGAGATAAACTGCTTAAAAACACACTTTCCTTCCCGTTTTATGATCCCAAATTTTAGCATAATGTAGAAGAAGACTTGCCCTTTCAGAAAATATGAAAAAGTCAAGATCGTCTAGGTTGACCCATTTCACCTATTTTCAGTCCTCACACAAAATCAATGTGTGCGATTTTTTGTTCGTTTTGTGATGCACGGTCACATATGTTACACTCAATCCCAAATTCTGTAACTTCAGTGGCAACTGAAATTACTTGTGTAATGAATACAGGATCAGGTACATGTTGAATGTTGGCTGCATAACCCTTTCCTTTCCTTCATTGTGTTCATTGTATTTCCCCCTCCTAGTTTGTCCCTCCAACCATTTGAACACCCCTACTGCACATTGGATGGTATCATCTTTGACTTGATGAGTATAGTGCCCTACATTAAGAAATTCAAGGCCAATCCCATCACTGGAGAGGTAAGGTGCAGTTTTGTTATTATACTCACATAATCTAATCCTTTTACCCACTTGTTGGTCTTTTCATGTATCGATTGATTTGTACAGTTTGTATATTACTATTGTATGTTTCCCAAAACAGAAGGATAGTATCAAATTCTGTGAACAGGAAATATACTTTTTGCAGTGAGCAAATCACATTTTCACACTTTTTGATACAGTGTAAAGTAAAAGCATGAATTTCTTCATAACAAACTGATTTCATGTGAAGAAATACCTGAAGAAAAGGCATCTTTTTCTTGTGTATTTTTTTTTTGTCAATGTTGTACTTACTTGCCTGTAAAATTTGCTAAATTTTATTGTTTCACCAACCAGAAACTACATTCATAACATAAAATTACTAATATTACAGTAGTAATCAGAAATGATTTTGATTATTTGAAGTAATTTTTTTTTTTTTTGCCACATATAGACTTACACGTTGTGTACACAGGCGAATGAAGAATTTGATAATTTTGCTTGACTTGTGAGCAGACATTGTAATCACAGCTAAGTTCTGGTTTATGTTTTGAAAAATGAATCAATTTCTTTTTTTCTGTTTCTCAGGCTCTTGATGCCAAGTCCCTTATCAAGCTGAATTTTCACAAAAATGCAGATGGTAATGTTTTCTCATTTTTCTCGCTCCAAGAAGTTACGTTTCCAAGTACAGGTTTAAGATATTACATTGTACAGCATACCAAAATATTTTGGTGCTAGAATTGCCCAGATCTTGTTTTAAGATTGATGAAAGTAGAGATATGTAATAAGTCCATGCAACATTGTCAATTTTGCTTAGACTTGACTTAATGTGTAATAAGAATCTGGAAAGTAAGTGCTGTAATGTCAAGGACTAACTCATGGTCGTGTTTCATCAAATAGGGAAAATGTGATGAAAGAAGTCCATATATGTCACATTTTGTGATCTGTGAACCTTGAAAGTCATCTAATGAATTAGCAGAACATTTCTTGTCTGATTTGAACATTTTGAAATTCCCTGGACCGTGAGCCTGCCAGTAGCATGTAATTTCATTTCTATACAGCAGTAGTTCAATGTAGCCTCAGAGGAAATTGTAAGATGGCTGGTTTGTTGAGTAAAGTTAGTTTGAAGTTTATGTATATTTTTTTTTAAACCTGTCAAGGACAAGTCCCTAATATACTCGGGCAAGTGTCTATCGGAAATGCGTGTTGTAGCAAAATCAGCCTCTTCTCAACAGTATAAAGCTGAATTCACTTGTGTAGTAGATGATGCATGTAAGCACAACTTTCTCCATAAATAGCTAGAAGTAACATGCTTCATGGGAACCAAAAAGTTTTAGTTATTTGAAACTTGAACTATAAAGTCATGACTCATGAACAAGTACCTAATGTCTTTTCATAACCAGCTCAATTTGTTTTACTGAGTTCCTAATCTCTTACATTATGTCAGCATCTGGTTAAGGTGAAGTGGTAAGGGAAAGTCGATTTCATGTTCCTCAGATATTCTGAAAAAAAAACCTCTGGACAATGTACAGTCTGAAATCCCTGAGGCTGGTACCATCTGAAATCCCTCTAGCTCTACAGTTTGTACAGTGTACTGTGCTATATCACTGTAGACCACAAATTTGTTTGTACAGTGCACTCCCATTATAACAAACACAGTTGTAACACAATTCAAGTTACGATGAAATGAAAATTCAGGCCGCAGCATTATCTGCTTTATGTTATTTATTGTTTATTTGCTGGGTTATAACGAAATTTCAATATAACAAAAGGAAACTGTCGGTCCCGATGACTTCGTTATAATGGGAGTCCACTGTACAGGCCGTACTAAGTTCCTGTTAGTGGCAGGTTGAGGTATTAATCCATCTTTTCGGTCAGGTCTCATCTTGTTTGTTCATCCTGTAGCAACCATATATCACAAGTGATTTTGCCTTGAATAGTAGTATATGAGAATTCTAACACTGTGCAAACACTTTGTAATTGCTTGATTTATCTCTCTATTTCCAGGGAAGTATCACTGTCCGGTAACTTTCAAAGTCTTCAACAATCACTCTCACATCGTGGCTGTCCGAACCACAGGCAATGTCTTCTGTAATGAGGTATGTTGCTGTTGTCATTTGTTGAGCTTGAAAGGTGTTTATTCCTAGTCTGAATGTCAAGTGATATATTCAGCACCCAATGTTCACCGCTACTTATGAAGCCTATCGGCTGCTGATCCGATTGTTTTTCTAAAATGGGATATAATTCAGTAGTAATGGTTGTTAGAGGGATATAATTCAGTAGTAATGGTTGTTAGAATAAAGATTGCAATCATTGCAGGTGTGGAGAAAATCTTGTACATAATAACAACTAATTTAACTGACTTTTTTTCTATTTCAAGTCTTTACGTGTTCTATGCATCTTATTTTGTGCATGTGTTTATGCTCTACATTGTATAGAATATAGGAAGATAAATAAATATGAGGACTAGATCTAGATCTTTCCATTCACATGTATCTGAAATTTGCCTAGTCTGTATTGTGTTACAGTCACATTTTTATGCATGGGTGAGTAGTGGATATCTCTCATGTCGAAGTGTAGCATGCCTTCAGCAGGGCTGCACACTGGCCCTTATTTTCTACTGGTGTGACCTTTCTGTCGGTTCTAGGAACAGTACCCCCTGGAAAACCACCCTCCGGATAACTACCACCCGGATAATTACCCCCCAGGAAAATTCCCCCCTAGGGCAACTACCCCCCGGACAGCTACCCTCCAAGGGCAATTACCCTCCAGGGTAATTACCCCCTAGGACAACTACCCCCCGGACAACTACCCTCCTAGGGCAATCACCCCCCAGGGCTATTCCCCCTTAGGAAAACTACCCCCTGGATAACTACCCCTCGGATAACTACCCCTGGATAACTACCCCCTCGGATAACTACCCCTGGATAACTACCCCCTCGGATAACTACCCCCTGGATAACTACCCCCCGGAGAACTACCCCCTGGGTAACTACCCCTCGGAGAACTACCCTCTGGATAACTACCCCCCGGAGTACTACCCCTGGGTAACTACCCCCCGGAGAACTACCCCCTGGGTAACTACCCCCCGGATAACTACCCCCCGGATAACTACCCCCGGATAACTACCCCCGGATAATTACCCTCCGGATAACTACCCCCAGATGATTACCACCAGTATAATTATCCCCAGGTTAACTACCCCTTCCTCCGATAACTAGACCCCATATAACTTCCACCCGATAACTACCCCCTCCGATAACTTCCCGTGAATGATTACCCCGGATATGTAGGCCTGTAACTCCCCCTCCCCTATATAACTATCAAAAGGAAAATTACCCCCAGGACAGTGCACCAATCAATTACCCCCTGGATAACTACCTCCCGGGTCATTGCCCCCCCCCCCCCCCCCCAACTTTTACTTTTAATAAAAAGAATATTATTACTGCAGGAAACGAAGTTCTTTGTATCATTTGCCAGGAATCACGGAGATGCCATACTGATACTTCATCTTATGAAAACAACACCGGATTTACGATATGGTTTGAATTTAGGACGATCTATGTACAAGCTTAATTCCTCCCTTCTGTATTTTGACTCTATGTTCATCAAAAACGAAACTGTCCCTGCATATCCTACCCGGTAATCCAGTAAATGTCAATGCCTTTAACCAAAACTATTTTCGCTAAATCTGTATTTTCTTTTACTGTTCCGAAATTTCGGATTTCTCTTGATAGTAGTATAAAAGAAGTTTTAAGTTTGAATGCCTTTACCATTGAACTAAAGACACTTTGAAGAAATGTTACACTTCACTTTTAGCATTTTTTTTTAACCACAATCGTCTATCGTTTACCACAACTCCATGTAACACTTCTTTATTTTGAGGAGCTTATATCTCATGCCTCACGTGCCCTGGTTTTGACCCATCATCTTCCTCTTCCCTCTCGCTTTTCTCTGTCCATGTACCGTGAAGGTAGTCTATTCCTGTCATTCATTACTCACCTTTCCTCTTTCTCTCATTACAAGGGATTTATCTCGTGTGTGTTCATGTGCAGTGCACTCCCGTTAGGACGAAATGCCCAGGACCGACAGTTGTTTGTTTGTTTGTTTGTTTTTTTTTTTCGTTTTAGCGTAATATCCTTATAATAATATGCAATGTATAACGAAAAGAAGGAAACCACGCATAAAAATAAATTTCTGTTTGTTGAATCCTCATCATACGCTGGAAAGCTATGTGAAATGGGAGAGTACCTTTTTAATTTCGTTTAAATATTACATTTTAAAAAGAGCATAAAGTTGTTTGTGTTGTCACACATGTGTAGAAAATGACGGTGTAGGATTTGGTTACAGTTCGATATTCCAAAGTTTTTTTTTTTATTTTTTTTTTATTTTTACTTAACTACGTTACTCCGAAGGCTCCTTATTCCGAAGTTTTGCCATTCCCAGGATTCCGATGGTTTGTTTATCTGAAGGTTCGCATTTCCGAAGAATCATTATTCCGAAAGTTCATAATTTAAGTTAAAATAATATATTGTTCATTTTCCGAAGGTTCGTTGATCTGAAAATGAAATGAGGTTCGTCATTCTGAAGGTTAACTATAAATCAAAAAAAAAAAAAATGAGAAAGGTTCACTATTCAGAAAGTTCGTTGTTCCGAAGGCTTTTTCATCCGAAATGAAATAAGGTTCGTTATTCCGAAGAAAGTTTGTTAATGAAAAAAAAATTAGACAGGTTAGTTATTTCGAAGATTTATTTATCTTAAGACGATTATAAGGATTGCAATTCTTAAGTTTTGTTAGTGTACTCTCCTTTTTCCACCATGGATTAACGATTCTTTTTGTAATGTTCCGATTAACGAACGTTTTGAATTCCTATCATTTTCGGACTAACGAACCGTATAAGAATAAGAACCATATTTTATCATGGGATTAACGAACCTTTGGAATAACGCCAAAATGTGCTTAATATTTCATTTCCGAACTATTACGGACATTTAGTTATATCAAAATCTGTGTGTTTTGTATCAAAGGACTTCGGAACAATGAAACAAACCTTATCTGAATTCAGATTATTGTATTACAATAACGCAAGTTCCCCTCGGAAACTGTGCGTGATACACGGAGTGAACATACAATGATGTGAAGCGTTCGCTCATGCATGCATGCAGAGACGCTATAAAAATGCTTGTTCCGCTACGCATTTTCGAATGCGATCCGCATTTCGTTGTAAAGGAGCACATTTCTTTTGTTTTTCTTTGTCAGTGGCGCTCAGAAAAGACTGCGTGGTAACGAAAATTTTGTTATAACCGTCTTCGTTATAAGCGAATTTTGTACCATAGACTTTAATGGCGATAATTTTGGGACCAGAAGTTTTGCTTCGTTATAACGAAATTTCGTTATAACCGTGTTCGTTGTAACGGGAGTTCACTGTATCTTTATTTGTGTACTTCGTCTCTGTCTTAATTTGCTTTCTTTGCATTGTTTCATCAATTTTGTAACTATTTTACTGTTATACCGTTAACACTCATTTCAGAATTGCCCTACTGTATCATTGGGCATTAACAACTAGTACTTATCAAGGATGTGGGAAGAGATTGTCACCTCCTTGGTATGATCACCGCGGAGCATTACCTCCCTTGACAATTACTCCTTATTAAAATGAGGCTCCAACCAATCACCCCTCTTACAGTAACTCTCCCCCAGAAAATTACGTCTCTCATTTTTATTTTCGAACAACGTTTGCTATTTGAATTGGAAAAAAAAACAACATTTTTTCATATCGTCTGGTTTTAGTCGAGACCTAACTTCAGGTTTTAAACATCTTTTGGGTGAGATAATTAGAAACCCCTTACGAAATATTAAAGAGCATGTTATTCCAAGAAGGTTTCAAATTTTTGTGAAAAAAAAATACTCTTGAAGTGGCCGGGATAAAACAGAGCAGCCCTATAATGCAAAAAGGATTCTGTCAACTACAACTCTCTGTAGATCTATTCAAAAAGAGGGTGCAGGACAAAAGACTTCGTTAACAACTAGGGGTGTTTTGTAAAAAAAAAAAAAAAGAAAAAAAATACCGTTAAACTCGTAATATTTTACTCTTTCTAATCAGACTAACTTATATTTGAACTTGATTTCAGTGTCGAGAACATTTAATTTGGAAACTAGCACAATTCTACTTGTATGTAAAACAAGCTGTAATTTTACTCTTATGACAGATTAGGGCACCGTTTGATAAAAGCTGCCAGTTATGACATCTTGTTAGTCTCTAATAATTTCAATAAAACCATGGGTTCTGCTTGATTGATAAGCTCGGTAACAAGTCAGTGGACTTGTTACCATGGACCTGCTTTGATCGACCTACAACGATTGGTAATTGTGTGGAACTGACAGCTTATCAGGACTGATAACTTTTATAAAACCGTGCCCGGATCCTATCAGAAATTATGGCTTTAATCGAAGGGTCCCTCGCTAATGTTAAGTGAATATGAATTGCAGTGCAATCAACATTACTCTCCTTTTCTTATGTTTATCGTCTAATGTGTTATAACGGTAGAAAATGACAAGCCAAAAGAGTAAATGATGACAGTGTAAGAGAAAGGTGCCTCTTCTGATATGGTGTTATGAACTTATGGAAAAATTACAACGGGTGGTAACTTTCGGGGCGGGGGGGGGGGGGGGGGGGTTAGGGGTATGGTTAAAGGGGGGGGGGGTAGTAATCCGGGTGGTAGTTATCCTGGGGGTAGTTATCCGGGGAGTAATTATCCGGGTGGTAGTTATCCGGGGGGTAGTTATCCGGGGGGTAGTTATCCGGGGAGTTGTTATCCGGGTGGTAGTTATCCAGGGGGTAGTTATCCGGGGGGTAGTTACCCAGGGGGTAGTTATCCGGGGGGTAGTTATCCAGGGGGTAGCTATCCGGGTGGTAGTTATCTGGGGGGTAGTTATCCGGGGGGTAGTCATCCAGGGGGTAGTTACCAAGGGGGTAATTATCTGGGGGGTAGATGTCCTAGGGGTAATTGCCATTGGGGGTAGTTGCCCTAGGAGGGTAGATGACCGGGTGGTAGTTGTCCTAGGGGGTAATGGCCCTGGAGGGTGATTGCCCTAGGAGGGTAGTTGTCCGGGGGGTAGTTGCCCTAAGGGGGAATAGACCTGGTGGGTAATTATCCGGGTGGTAGTTATCCGGAGGGTGGTTGCCCAGGGGGTAAGTGCCCGGATACGCTTTCTGTCAAACCAACAGGTACCCTGTTTTTTTACATTTTTTAATGGTCCATTCCTGGAAAGTTATTGCATACTTGCCAACTAGTAAGATTTTATCAGATTCAGTAAGATTTTTTATGTTAAAAATAGCAAAATCAGATTTTCTGTCAGAGAAATCAGATTTAAAAAAAAAATGTTTAGATATACCTTTCATGTGTATTTTCTGAAGATTTGACCGAAAGTAGGATTTTTAACTTTAGTTTGCATATAAAATAAGATTTTTGCAATCCACGAGTAAGATATTTCATCTTGAAATGTTGGCAGGTATGTTATTGGTCTGACAGTGATTTTGACTGGTCAGGGACCTTACTGGTCTGACAGTGATTTTTACTGGTCAGGGACCATCTGACCAGTGCCAGTTTGCAGCGTAGCTTCATGCAGTGTAGCTTTCAATGAGATTGTCTCATTGGTCCAAAATCCTGCAGGCCATCGACCAGCTGAACATCAAGGCCAAGAACTGGAAGGACTTACTGACTGATGAACCCTTCAAGCGCTCTGACCTCATCACATTGCAGGACCCCAACCAGCTGGACAAGTTCAACATCTCTCAGTTCCATCATGTCAAGAACAACCTCAAGGTGGAGAGTGCGGGTAAGGCGTCCTCAAGAAACTAATGACAGTAATAAACATCACTAATAAACACTAATGTGTAATAAACACAATAAAGAGATGATCACATGTTTCTGTAATCATGTCCAAAGTATACTGTAAAAGCGGACATTGTCACGTATATCGTGCAACCAGAATTTTGCGTGAAAATAAAAGCACACAAACATATTTGCTTATTATATATGCAACACTATTTACTGTTTTGATTTCATGGAATTTATAACATGCAAATTTCATCTTATCCAACCAAACACAAAAAATTACTCATGAAAGTTTGCACTTTCACAGTAGTTGTTCCTTTTCGCAGTCACCATAGGGGTATTAGGTAATCTCTATGCAAAATGAACAATTTCTGTGATATTTACAATAGGTTCATATCTGTCTGTTTTTGTCTGGTTGCTTAGAAACAGAGATGTGCAACTGCATTTGTGTTAATGTAATTTGTAACAGTAGTCTCATTACTTGGTTTTATGTCTATTTATCACTTGCTCCCTTACAATCTCCCAAACACCATCCTTTCCACCAGCCGAGAAGAAAGCCAGGCAAGATCCAAAATACACCCTGAACAAAACCAACGTCGAAACAGAAGATATTCTGGGCACCCTATACAAGGAGTATCAGCCAGCTGTAAGTGTGTGGAAAAGTCTTAATAAGATGCTACACTGCACATGATGACGTCATATGTTAAATTATAAAGTAATTGACCAGAAACATATTTCTTCAACACTGGTACGATGACTAAATGGGGAAAGCCTTGTATTCGTGTTATGGCACACTGCATCTAAATAAAAAAGGAATCCAAGTTCAACATGCACTTACAGTGCAGAGCTGAAATTGTGGCAGGAGGTAGTGCTATAATTATTCAGTCCTGTCAAATCATGTATAATTTCAAATATCAATTGCAGATTTCTTGTCAGCCAGATTACCCTAATTTGCACAGTTTTGTGTCCTTAATGTCACAATTCCATTGGAGTATCATGACTGATCTTTCACATTTGTAAGAAGTGAAAACTTGAACATGCAAGGAAAGTCTATTACATAACTGTCACAACCTACAGCTGTTAAGATTGAACATCTTCTCTTTCAGAATTTAGGAGATAAGCTATCGGAAGAAAATCACTATGCTCTCCGTGATTTTATGGTTTGTGACAATTTCCACATTTGTTTTTTTAACAAGCTATAGAATGCTGGAGAAATAATCACATGTGAGGAATCTGTTACATGTAAGAATGTATAATTTTTGAGTAGATGAAATAGACTTAAAATAGCCAGTAGGACTAGACAACTAATGATGTGATATTTATAGTGGTATTATGCATGTAGATTTCAAGATTTTGTTTCTCTTTGATCTTCAGCTTGACGAAGCAGTTCAGAATGATATTTATGCGTGTATATATACATTCTGTACCTATTCAATTCCTGTATTTGTTGTCCTCCATAGGAAAAGAAGGAAGAGGAGAGGCAAAAAGCAGATAAACTCAATTCAGTAAGTATATTGAATGCATTTCCTGTGTTGCAACTGATTGACAAATTGCCCTACAGCGACGTTTGAATGTGAACATTGATGTCGAATTTGAAAATTTCCTGTGTATTTTTTTAATAGTCATGAATGTACTGTAACTAAAATACAGTTTACAGCAACTAAAATTTAGCGTGCAAATAAAAGCACACAAATATTTTTGCTTGTCATATGTCCCAGTAGTAGATGTCTTGATTCCGCGGAATTAAAAGCACCCGAAACTCTTCTTACCTGGCAGGGCGTGAAAAATTTGTCGCACAAAAATATCCACTTTAACAGTATTTGTTTTCAGATAGAAAGAAGGGATGAATATTGGCTTCATTGTTCTGGATGAAACAGGCTGAAATTACAGCATGACTACAGCAATTACCCCACAGTGTATGCAAGTCTGATGCTAAAATGTGTTATGTCTGTAGCTTGACCTATAAGATAAGGGTGGGGGGGTTTTAGACTCCCCAACCAACTGGAAATGGAATTGACAACACATTGTACTAGTTAGATGGTCAAAAGCATCTTTTTAATACAAACATGCAAATATGAAATATAAGAGTGTTTGTTGTGCTTTGTAATTGATAAAATTCTCTGAATTATCTTAGAAATGAAATTGTTTCTTTATTCGTGGGTACAGAGGTGTGTGTGTTAGAACTGATATGGCCTATTCATAAAGTACAGAGGGCATTTGCGATGTGCAATGCATTGCCATTACCGTTTGTCGATTTCACATCCTAAGTGTAGTTGATCTTATCATCAAATGATTTTCATTTCCAAGGCTCACTACAGCACAGGCATGGTTGCAGCCGGCTTTACCTCTACTGCCATGGCCCCTGCAACAATACATGAAGCAGGTAATATTTTGTCTCTCTTCTTACATTAGATGTTCTGAATTGGAAGTCAAAGGAACCTTCAAATTTGGATACTTGAGGACATTATATATGACCCGAGGGGAAGGGGTAGGGAGAGGGGGAATGAATCTAAGTTAGTACAAACAGTGGTAATGGCCCTTAATGGGAACACTAGGGCAGGACCCAAGTACTAAATATTAGAGCTAGGTTTTACAATTTTTGACATTTTCCCTTTTTTCTTGGAAATCTGACAGCTAGATCTGGCTAAAACTTGGCAGGAATCATCGATGGGGGAGGGGATCGTAATTTGTACAAATGGTGGGGGTGTGTCAAGGGGGGAGGGAGGTTTTTAGGTTGGGTGCAAGTATCCCAGATGAGCAGGTTATTTGGCCAGGGGGTGTGTAGCAGTCCTCGAATCTCAAGATTTTGTAAACATTTTGTCGTTTGTGAAGTGCTGTAAAGGTTAAGTGTGATGCTCAGGTCAGCTTTAAACCCACAGGTCTCTTGTTTCATGGAGGCTGTAAATACAGAAGCATTCGCGGCATGAAACTTTCGCGAATTGCTGACCATAAAAAATTTTGCAGTATACTACATAATCATGCATTGTGTTGACAAAAACTTAAGTGTGCATTTTAGTTTTGCGAATTTTGACTTCTTGAGAAATTTGTGAAAATTTCACACGCATGAATGTTTCTGGTTGTACAGTAATTGCATGCTACTCCTGTCTTGAAATGAATGAAATGTGATAAGTGTCATATTTTGCTCTGTATTTCTCCAGCGGTGATCGATGAAGACATTGTACGCTATGAGAGGATAAAGAAGAAGGGATATGTAAGGATGACCACCAACAAGGGTATGCTAAACATTGAGCTGCGATGCGACTTGGTAAGCATGAGGGAACAATGTGTTTTGCATATGTGACGTTCCAAACAAATACGCAACACTTTTTGCACATTCACAGTTACTTTTTGTCCTTAACCCATTGAGGATGGACTGATTTTGCTATGACAGTAGTTTTAAACGGGTTAAATATGATAGTGTGTTCTATGCTGATGTTTGTTTGTTTTTTTCTTGTCAATAGAGAATCATTAGGATCTAAATCTTAAGTTTAGAGGCACAAAATAAATTTAAGTGTTTGTCAAACCTTCTTGTAGAACCTCAATGTTTTCAGTCTTGCAGTGTCTTTCTCCAGTTTCCACTTTAAGGTCTTGAAAATGTATGTAGAAAATCCCTTTTGTCCGCAAGATGAGCACTCGTAATTTAGAATACTTAGAATACTTAGAATAGAATGTGCTCATAGAATATGTGGCATTTCATGATATTTTGTAATCTATATATAGCAATTCCTTCAAAGACTTCAAGAATCCCTTATACATGTATGTGTGTAGCAAGGAAAGTAAGGCAGGGCATGTCAACAGATTCTAACCTTTGAAACGTAGATATCATAGTGTGTGGTAGTAACATACACTGCAAAGGGAACCTTTAAGTTTCACTGTGGCTATTTCAAATAGAATATAATCAGACGTTCACTCTGGTTTGTTTTAGTACATTTGTATATGTGTATCTATCAAGCCTGAGGAAATCAGAAATAGCAGAATAATAGAAATTGAAGTACATCATACAGTTGTGCAATCCTTTTTCATCAAGATGTTAATCAGCCTGTTCCAGAGTGCCACTGTCTAGCTCATTATTTTTTTCTTTCTTCTGTGACTTCCTCTTCTTTTCTTTCTTCCTTTTTTTTTTCATTTCAGGTTCCCAAAACATGTGAGAACTTTCTGAAGCTTTGTGCAAACGGTTACTACAAGGGCACAAAATTTCACAGATCCATCAAGAATTTCATGGTGAGTCAACTAGAATCCATCACAGCTTATAGTGGCCCCTCCGAATCACTGACTGGAAAAATAAAATGGATTATCCACGTTATCACTTTGTCATGATCTCCAGTATATTGAATTTGCTTCATTATGCTAGTAAATTTATTCATCTCTTTTGCAGATTCAAGGCGGTGATCCCACTGGTACTGGGACCGGTAAGTCTGACCACATTTTTTTCCCGATTCTCGTGACCGGAAGGGTCCTTCGTTTGCCCTGTAGCTTAGAGAAATAAAAACAGAAAAGTGACACTGTACAACATTGTCCCATGTATTATGACTCTAATTTACTGGGAAGGGGATATCTTCCAAGGGGAATTTATGCATCCTATTTAAGCCATGAATTGTGATGCATGTTGGTTTAATCATTATGCACACACTGTTCCCCCTATCTGCACTATTGCAATTGAGTTTCTGTTTTCTTGCCTACATCCTATACCCAGGCCATATAGATTATAAATGAATTGCATATAAGCTAGTGTATGCAGTAGTTAGTAGTGATATTAATGATTTGAATATTTCCCCAAATTTTGAGTAATTTCACCAAAACTGTGCAGCACACATGTCATGCTAACCTCATGGGCTCTGTGCATTATTTAAACCTGAAGCCAAGGGAGGAAGGGGGGGGGGGGGGGGGGCGGAGGGATTGCATTTGCAAATGAATCATGAATTCTTCAATGAAGTGAAAATATATTGGTCGGGTTTACCTCACTCAATTTTTACACAAGACAGTAGTGTTTAAAGAGACAACTTAGTTAGGAGTTCAGTAGCAAGGTGATTGTTGTCATACATTGTTTAACAGTGGCAGCATGATTTTCAAAATTTTGTCTCTGAGTGTCTATTCATCCATTGGAACATCATTATTAAGCTCAGTCAGCTAAGTTCCGCAATTTTCAAAATTTAGCCATAACAAGGTTAAAGATGTCACTGTGCAAAATATTGCCATGAGGCATTACCGTGGCAACCATGACAATGAATGTCTTCCTCAGTCTTTGAGTAAATGAGAGGTACATTGTACCTTCATACATATAATTGACCTAAGGAGGTCGGGCATGGTGTCTTTATGGCCACTGTGATTCATGACAAATGGTGTTTCCTCTCTTTCTTTCGCATTTAGCGAAATCACCAATGACTTATTTTTGTCTTTTTCCACATCTCCTTTGTGGTGCACAGGGGGAGAGTCGGCATGGGGTGGGGCCTTCAAGGATGAATTCAAGTCCAACTTGAGTCACACAGGGCGCGGCATACTCAGCATGGCCAACTCGGGGCCAGACACCAACAAGTCACAGTTGTAAGCCTCCTGGGTATCTTCCTTACACATGCGCAGTGTGTTTGTTTTTGTGTGTTTGTCTGTCTGTTTTGTGTGTTTGTCTGCTTATTTGTGTGCTGGGAGGGGGAGGGGAATTTCCAGAAGATACTAGTACTGCCAATGTTGGTTTCTCTATTATTTGATGGGGAAAAAAGTCTAGGCTAGAATTTATCAGATTGAACATAGTGGTAAAGAATTCATGGAAATTACTGTTTTGCTGAACAGATGTTGATATGCGTAAATATGTCCTATTTACTGGCATTACTGTTTTTAATTTCTAGTTCACCTCTTCTTCAGAAAGTTTAAATACTTTTAGTTATTCTGCTTTTTGATGCCAATCAGTGCCATCGTTGTGCAAATTTCTATCAGTTGTGTAATCAAGTATTAAAGATAGTTTGAATAGTGCAATGAGACAAGGTAATTATGTATTTGGCCTGAATTACTGCAAGCTCCCAGACTGATAGAATGTTAATAACTTTCACTTCTGAAATTGGAATTCCATTTG
Source organism: Diadema setosum (assembly GCF_964275005.1). Classification (NCBI taxonomy): domain Eukaryota; kingdom Metazoa; phylum Echinodermata; class Echinoidea; order Diadematoida; family Diadematidae; genus Diadema; species Diadema setosum. The sequence continues at coordinate 15,847,143 of NC_092688.1, forward strand.
TGAGGCATTGTTGAACAATGTTTCCACTTTGAGAGTCTGTCTTGCATGGTACTGCATTCTCCCAGTGGCTGTAATATTGTATTTTAAAAAGAATAATGAATCTATGGAGAAAAGAAAATGCTGTAATACAGCAGCATTCTTTCAAGTGCTACATGTAGGTGTATGTTATTCCAGAATATGTTTTGATATCATATACATACACTGGTGTGTTTCTGTGTCACAAGCATTTGAATCGTAGCAAGTGCTGTAAAGACTTCATACATTGCAGAAATCAGCAACTGCATGACCAAAATATACCTAGGTATGTGTTGCCTCGGTGAGGCAAAGCATGAATTAACTGTGAAAACAAACTATTTTCTCTCCAGTTTCATCACATTCCGATCCTGCAAGTACCTGGACAGGAAGCACACTGTATTTGGAAGGTGAGTCTGCAGGGAATTTTCCCTTTTTTTTTTTTTACCCTGTCAGCATTTGGTGCTATTTCCAGCCAAAGTAGATGTAGAAAGTTCTGGGGAAGCACATACAAAATATAGCTAAGTTTTGTGTTAGCCTTGAAATCAGTGCCCATAAAAGATTTAATTTTGTTGTTGAGATAAAATATCAGCAAATGAAGGCATAACTTCACCACCAAAATGTTTTCAATCAAATATCCTTGCACATTGATACAAATGTGCACACCCACAGAAACCAAACTAAGTGGGGAAAAAAAGCATTGCTTTATATATGTATATGAGCATTAGAACTATACAACATTCATGGTGTGTCCCAAGTTCGTGAAAGTCTCTTTGATTTGTGCTGATCTATGTATAGACAAAAAAAAAAAAAAAATCAATGCAGAAAATAGTAACTGAAGAAGTCAAATACAGCTGGTAAATATATATATATATTTTTGATTTGCTGTTACTACATATGTGTAACCATTATTATCTTTACCATTACCATTGTCATTGATGTGACTATTACAGTGGTAGTACGGTGGATCCTTATGAGATGAAATGCTGATTCATCAAGTCCTCAATATATGATAATAAAGATATTTCCTTGCCCCAGAGCTCAAAGTTTCTTTGTATTTCATTTTTTCTCAACCCCTGATATGGCAAAATTTCAATATTAAAGATTACTTTTACTGGTTATTAGAATTTGCTATAACGAGGGTCGACTGGTTGTAGAGTGAGTGGTATCTTCATATCATCATAGAAATATCAAAATGATGTGATTATTATATCAAGGTTTTCCTTGATCGTGCTTCTAGTGTGGTAGGAGGACTGGAGACCCTTGTTGCCATGGAGAAGGTGGAGACGGACAAGAAGGACCGGCCGGTGGAAGACATCATCATCCAAGATACCGTCATCTTTGTGGACCCTTATGAAGAAGTCGACAAGGAGGTTTGTGCTCTTCATTTTCTGTGCATAAGTACTCGGATACCACAATGAAGTGAGTTTAGAGATCAGTTTATAAAAGAAAGCCATATTGCCAGCAGACTTTGCTAGCTACTTCAGAAGACCTGTTGTACAGATTTAAAGTGATTCCTCGGTCCAAAAAAAGAAAAAAAGAAAAAAAAGTTCCTTTCTAAAAGATGATAGATATATTTGTTGTCCGTTATAAAACTTCAAATTATGTATGAGTTAAGAATATTTATTGCCATGGGAATTTCTTTTAAGCTTGCTAAAGATTGTTTTCCTTATATACTGTTTTTCATAATATTTTTACTAATGTTTTGTACTTATGATGAATGATTTTTCGTATTTGATCTCATTGGAACCTATGTTTTGTATGTACATTCTTCAAAAATTTGAGTGCACACCACACCCCACCTTGTTTATATAACTGGGTATTTATACTTGAACTTTGCATGTACCCAGTATATTCTTCTAGCAATAAGCCTTATTAGATTAATGTAAGATTCTTGCCACTTTAACTTTGAGGAAATAGCGCAAGGTTGTTGTTGTTGTTGGGTTTTTTTTTGTGTGTGTGTCTGTGTGTGTGCGTGTGTGTTGTCATCTTTGTTCCAGTGTTTGGCTGATTTAGCATTGTATCGCTACACTTCCTCTAATGCTGAGTAAAGATATAAAAATGAATGCCAGTTGTCATGGTTTAATAAAGCTATCCTGCACCACATTCTTGTAAACTGCTTACACCGATAGATTGCCGAGGAGAGAGCAAAACTTCAGGCTGAAGAGGAGGCTAAGACCAAGGCACCAAGCCACTCCACGGCGGTGGCACCAGGTACCGCGGAACCACCCAGGGTGTACCGCAGTGGGGTGGGCAAGTACATGGCCAAGAAGACACTGGATGCTGAAGAAAACAGGTGAATTGTCTTGTCATGCTCTGCAGTGATCAAGAGTGTAGTCATAATGTGATGTGAAAATGTTCAATCATATATGTGGTGCTAATCTTGATACTATTGTCAAGTTTTCAGTATTCAGTAGTTCTCTTGTGTAACCATTATGCTCTCTTGTATATATGTATAATCATACTTTTTCTCTTTCTGGCAATTGTTTAAAGGTAGGGAATCCCATTTGCATGCCTTAAATGAAGAGTTGTATAAACACAGTGGTATGTTGAAGAGAGTATCATTTTAGAAACTCCCATAGAGTATTGAAAGTGGAAGGTAACATTTAGTACATTTTTATTGACCGTTAGATTTTGAATTGAATTCTTTTCGGGGCTCACCGTAAATTCCAGTACATTACTAGGCTACCTTTGCAGACCCATGCACTGCATGTGTGTCCATCATGTATATTTTGTGAATAAAGTTCATCAAAACTTACAAACATTTCTATATACATTATTGCCACACACTCTATATGTTATTACATCAGCTCTTATACTTTTAGATTTGTGTTCATAGATAAAAAAATACAGAAGACTGCAACAAAAAGGCTTAAGTGTGGCTGACACACAGAACTATTGAGTAGTTGAGTTTTGTGCATTATTCAAATTGTAGATAACTGTTGACTTCCAAATTTCTAAGCAGTGGCCTAAACAAGTCCCCTGAGGTTCATATTTAATGTTTTGCTGCATTTTGGGAGTTCTGTAAAAGGTATCCCCTACCTTTAAAGGAACGGGACATCACATAACATGTAATCAAGTAAGATTCAGACAAACGTATATCATCTAAAAATGGGAAGTCGGCACTCGTTTCATGTTAACCAGTTATGTATGTTAATCATATCATAATAATGTACACTTTTTGTACGTATTTGCTAAATCTCAGTAAAGAAAACATAATGTATAACTTCTATCCATTCGATAAGAGGCATAATTTTTCACAAATTTAACAAACAAAAACTCACAGTCCAATTATGCACACCATGATTAGCATTTTTTGTAACTGCCTGAACATGTCCTCATATTAAACAGATGTCAAATTTGCCAAGTTGTGAGGATAAAAAATGAACAGGAATTTGACTGTTATGAATTAGCCAGTTTCATTCAACTTGAACAGATATTATTGTAGCTATACTAATGATTAAGTTTTTGCCACTTTTGTGACTGCATCTTCTGTGTCACCAGAATTTTTTTTTCATTAATTTCTGTCAAATTTGATCATTTGCTCTCATTCCCAGGCCATCAACGAGCAGCTCATTAACAGACGCGGTAGGTACAAGCGGCGTGTCATCAAAGAGAGCTAGTGAGACAGACAGTAGCGGTAACCAGGGTAATAAGAAGAAGATAAAGAGTGCTTTTCAACTCAACGACTTCAGTGCCTGGTGATGGGATAGCAGAAAAGTGGTGTCTCAACCTGACACACCTGTCCAAGCTCTGGTTCCAAGACAAAAGACTTTCCTGCCAGTGCTATTTTTCATGTCAATGGTATCCTGCAGTCGCGGTCATAAGCTTCTCTGGGTGGTAGGAGCAAGCTATTTGATGTGCAGTTTGTATCAGGGGAAGGAGAACAAGGTGGACAACATGTTAGAGGTACCTCACCCCTCCCTCTCCCCCCCCCCCCCCCCCCCATTAAGCATATGATTAGCCAATATTATTTATCACATGTTATTTTGTGGTAAAACCACGAGATATTGGTTCTATGCTTGATTAGTTTGTCCATCCGTGAATATGGCCGATATGCATTGAGTTTTCATTGCTAATCTAGTGCATGGCACTTCCTCTTTTCTAAGGAATTTCAGTCACAGACCTCAACAGCTACAGTAGGTGCCAGGATTTCATAGAATATTAAAGGGAATTCCCGGCCAGTTACATTGTATAAGTTAGTCTGGTAAGAAAGAGTATATTCTTACAACCACTGCAGTGAAATTTTGATCAAATTCAGAGCAAAATTAGAGAAGTTGTGACATTGTGGAGTTTCGCTAATTTCTGCAATCCAACTCATAAAGTTGATATGAATGTGCAAATGAGATGTACATGATGTAGGCTGTCTATAGGTATATCAAAAGCACCTACCTCGTTGGGGCTTGGGTCTGACTCTGATGGATTGCAGCGCCGAACTACTTCCTCCTTAGTCCCTGCCTGCGAGGCCGGGTGGCCAGTGCTCTGTCTTGATCGATGCTGGGGTGTACGTGTGGGGACCTGAGTCTGGATGTTTTCCTTAGTTCCTTTTCTGGCCTCAGCCTTAAACAGGATGCCCAGTACCTGCAGCAAGATTGCAATAAGGATCCCTAGGGATCCAGCCTGCTTGTCTCATTTGGCATTTGGATGTGCCATACTTCCTGTATGGATGGTGATGTGGTGTGTTGTTATGCTGTCTTAATTTCATGACACCCTGCAGTTGCCTTTCTCTGGTCTTGCAGGTCTTTGACCTGTTTCCCAAGGTCATCGCCAAAGAGAAATTTTGTCACTTTGTTGGCTGGTTTACACAGGTGGTGATATTTACTGTTGAGCTCTGGCTTAATACAGTCTCTTCTCAGGCAGTTCAGGGCAATACAGCATCGCATAACAACGCCAAGGTGTCTTGGTGTGCTTCAGTCATAGTGTCTGGGTGGAGTGTGTGAGCAAATGCACAGAGTCCCTTTGTAAGCGACTTTTCAATGCCCTGTAGTTGGTCTTTGATTCTCGTTGGTGTAGAAAGATTTTCAAAGATGGCTGTATTAACTTTGGGTATATTGAAGGACTCGCAGCTGTCAGGGCTTATACTTCTCGGCGACAGAGCTCTTTCTTCACTTTTTTTTCTCCCCATCATAAAATCCACTGCCTTAGTGATACTTGGATACAGAGGCACGCTGATATCCGATGGGGCAGCAAATTTGGAGGCGAAATGAGGGATGTCAACGTCATGAGGCTTGGTCGTAATATCACTCCCCTCATTGTTGCTATCTTGGCCGCTGTAGTAGTCCAAATGGTCAATTTTCAAATTGAAATCGGTACTGCTCGTTGGAGACAAATTTTCTGTCGCCGCAGAGCGATCACCGCTGGCAGAACTTTGTGTGTGATAAAGTGGCGGCTCGCTGACGGATGCCTTTGCCTGTGTGCATGGTGTGCCGCTGTTAACAGTGGCTGGGAGCGCATTCCAGTACACGTCTAGATGGCATAATTGCCATTTTTTACATAATTGACATAATTGCATTTGACCAAAAACTGGAAATTTCCTAAAGTCATGTACTTTCTATATGGCAAATTGTGAGGGGATGACATCATCAATTCACCATTTACATATTTATATTGACTGTTATAGAACTGTGCAATTTCATAACTTCTGTAATTTTCTTCCCATTTTGATCAAACTTTCACTCTTGTGCTTGTAAGGTATTTGTCTTTCTTTTTAGACTAACCTTTTTTATTTGTTCTGGATTTCTCCATTAATGAAGAGAACACACTTGGAATTGGTCTCTGTATCAAATCACATGCCATAAAAGCATTCATTCCCTATTTCTGTTCCTTCTGTTTCTTGGATAAGCATAGTGTTTACAAGCATTCTATGATACAGTGGGCTGTATGCCGTCACTGCTTGTGACATTGAGTGTGATAATGTGTTGTAAAGAAAGTGTAACTCCACTGCAAGTTACTCCTATCTCAAAGAAGAAAAATAAAAAAATCATTGTTAAACAGATAAGTGAAATATAAAACAGATAATCTCGCTCAATGTGGGACACAGCCATATTATTTGTATCGCAGCAAGCCATGCAGCCAGATGAAATCACGTTGATAAATTAAGGGGAGAAGAAATGTTGTCAACTATTAAAAATTCATGTTGCTAAGCTACTTTCCATGCGGGTATTATCTACATCATAGTCACAGAATACTGAGTACGCATTTTTACATGTAGGAACAGGTGTTCCAATAAAATACATGTACACATTAGACAGGGCTCCACACTAACTATTTTTTTTGGTGGTCCGATGGGGCCACCAAAATCATCAATTTCACATTTTTGGTGGCCCGAGAGCAAAATTTGGTGGCCCGAAAAAACAATAAAAAACATTAACTCATTGCATGCATTTATGCATTTCCGGAGCAAAAAGTTACGAATTTATTGACATACTTTTTTTTAAAATTTGGTGGCCCGAGTCGGGCCACCAAATTTGCCCTTTTTTAAAATTTGGTGGCCCGACTTTCATTTTTGGTGGCCCAGGGCCACCGGGCCACCGTTAGTGTCGAGCCCTGTATTAGATCTTCACAGTTTTACCAATGACACAAAATGATTTCTTGTGTGCTCTTTTACTGTGAAATGTACACATTTACATGAAATTCCTGGAATCTGTAAAGGGAATTGGGTCTCATTGGTCATGTCAATACACAGACATCTACCTGATTGGTGGATTTCAAATTTGGATTTGTACAACTTGAGGAAACAATGTCAACTTTCTAGTGAGTACGACTGAGTAGTTCATTTTTTTAATTCAAATTTGCATGTATGATTGACTGCACAAATGTAAATAAAAAATAAATGTTTATAGAAAACCTTGTCTTGCAGAATACGAGTGTCTGTTATGTGTATCAACTTAATTCACAAGTTAGTAAGAGGTAAAAGATAAATCCTGACTCGCTGATTATTTTGGTTCTATGCATTGAATCGAATAGGGTGTCGATTGTGTTCAGATACACAGGAAGCTTCTAACCTTATCCTGTGCTCTCCCCTTCAGTCGTATGCAGCAATCAATGTTGGACTTACGTACCAAAAATGATTTCAAACTATCCACAAATTCTGACTTATAAAAGATAGTAAACCAAATGCATCATATACTTATTACTGCTGCAGAATATACTCACATAGCAAATGTAGATAAATATCTTTGTATATGTATGCATATATTTGATGTATACACATACATTGTATATATGATATATGGTATACATAGTAATATTGCAGGATGAGACTGAGACAAAGTAATTAGGACGATTATGAGACCAAGATGTTCATATCGATACCATTTATTAATATGATTCTGGACGTCAAAACATCTCGCAGGTGAAAATATATATAATATAATATAATATAATATTGGATGTACGAAATTCAACGTCAAGGAATAGAGATTAGATAAAAGACTATACATAAACACGTCTCTGCTACAATACACAAGGTCTGACGTGACTCCATCAGTACAAGTCTCACGACGGGGAAGAAATGCCACATATACATTTGATTCATAAGCCTTGTAGGTTCATTTGTCTTACGCTATTCCACAAACTGGCTATGTGTAAACGTTTTAGTAGTCTTTCATTCAGACGTTCAATACATATGCTACACTTTCATTATTCAGACAGTCAGAAATAGTACGGAAACAAAAACGATTATAAAAAATGCAGGGGAAAATTGCAGTAATTTATTGATCACACAAGGGTAAATTTAAATGCAATGTTACATTGTAGACACGTGTATCTTTGAGTACATGTCCTCTAGGGTGACATAACACGGCTTTGGCAAGATGGTTTACTAAAACAAAAAGTTTTTAAACACATCTGGTCCTTGTGCACAAGGGGTAAAGCTTTACAGCAAAATTGTGTTTTTCTCCTGAAAGCTCAAACCAGCAAATCGGCAATCTTGCAAGGGTTTTCTTATCAGGAAAAAGAATATCAACTGACATAAATAACTTAAATGGCTAAGTTGATATTGTACATTGCAGAGGGTAGACGGTCCACAGCTTTTGACATTTCTTAACGTACGGTGTATGTATGTTAATAGTATGGCTGTATAGGTGTTCGTTCAAAAGTGGCGGGTTTAAATTTACGTCAGTAAATTTGTAAACCATCTCCTGTCACGTAAATCCAGAAGCAGACGCTTCAAATCGTTGAATGTACGGTGAAGATATCTATAGCTACAATTTAGCACCCACTGAGCAGTAGTATATCTCTATACAGCGACAAACTGATTTCCATTCAATACAAATCTGATTACACAGTATTAAAGCATCATCAACTGTGACTGCAATATTGAACAAATATGTCTATACAATATTCGATGACATAACTAGCTCATCATCAATGCTAGAGTATATAAACATGTGTCAACTGAATACAAAAACTTCTACAAACTTCCGTACTTGCAGCACCACACGTTAACAAAAACTATCGATACAAATGCACAAGTGTGGAAGTATATGAGACACGGAGTGGACGGGTGGAGTGGTAAAGGAAATGCGTAAGAATGTAGTCCAAACAGTTGGTCACACAAATTCGCACTCTTGTCACAAAAAAAAATGTTTCATAACACACATCGCACAAAGTCCAGACATTTTTAGTGAATCTAGTTCATCTACACTCTTCTAAGAAATAGTATCGCAGCATAGATGCTGTGTGTGTCAAATATCCCCTCCGTAATGAGAGAAATCAACAGTGTTCATAACATAGTTCGAGTTTCTGCTTTTATCATCTCCCGTCGACGTTAGACATTTTTTTAACGTCTGTGAAGAACTTTACTGGAGTCACATCACATTGACTAAAATGTATATACCTTTTTTTTTTTTTAATGAATCATCGATTCAGATTGGTCAAAGGTACAGTCATTAGGCTTCGTTATACTGCCCGGCAGTCAGCTAGCGGTTTTTCAAGATGCGCGTTGGGATATCTTGCGCGCGTATCTATATTTGTGCATTGTAAAATTTCACTTAATATAATTTCTCTCTGACCGGTAGAACGACAACTTCAATGTCCTAATTTAGCATAATATCTTAAATAGCAATGCGATATATAAAACAAATATCGACTGCTTTTGATCGAGTTGCGGTTAAAACTATTTGCCCTCGGTGATTTCTCAACAGTGCAATGCCCCGAAACAAAGTCGAGGGGCATAGCTCTGTTGATAAGTCACCTCTTGGCAAATAGTTTGACTATGCCCATCGAAACAGTCCATATCTATGAACCATTTCATTTCGTCTCTTGATATTACATTGTATAACACAAAGTCCATGCTCACATTGATTTGTGATGTTTCGCGTGAGCATCGTTGCGCAGTATTGCAGTATATATTTATGTATACATGTATGTACTTATACATGCGTGTGCTTGTTTGTTTTGTTTGTGTAATATAAATCATACGGACGGTTTCTCGGTATCGCAATTGTTCAATAATGGCCAATGGAGAACACATCTGCTCTAGCCACTTTATATATATATTTTTATGACACATTTTAAACGAGTGATTAACTTCCGTCTCCACTGGTACGATCTCTATATATACATTTCTCCTGGCCCCCATGCTCTCAAATGATTCTTCACAGAATTCGAAGAATTGGAATATATGTGCCTCTGCAGTATTCTCCTCCTGTGACTGTAATTGTTATATTCAGCAGGGACACTCCCAACCAGCCTTACGAATCCTTTCCCCTTAAAAATAAAATAAATAATAATAATAATAACAATAACAATAATAATAAATAAATAAATAATCACAAAGAAAAAGTGATCAACGTCGTCAGCGCATTAATTCAGGAGCATATGCTCAATCCATAAATGATAATATGAACAAACTGTACAAGATACAGAACAAATTTTAGACACAGTGTATTGAAAAAGAAAATAATGAAATAATTTCAATGCCACGCGTCAATCAATTGATTCAAATTGTCACCGGTATGCCCCGTCAACTTTTAAAAAAGGAACACTATACGTATTCCTCGATATGTAGTTGTATTTATTGTGACTCTCTGCTCTCCAGCTGTGTGAAAAAACATAACCACAAAACGTCACAATGATTTGAGAGAGTGTTTCTAAAAGTGGTAATAGAGTTTCATATGGGCTATGATTTGTATACATTTATCTGCATGCACAGAAATGACATGAAGGTAAAAAGGAAATCCAAGCACCTTCAAGGAAAACTTGGTGCACTTTACAACGTGTACCTAACTGTTAATCTTCCGTCAATGTAATAGCTGAAGACCTAGTAAATTAAGTAGTGCAAGTCGTGACGCACCATCTGCATCGAATATTTTCCCTACCCTATACACACTGTCAGGAATTGTTTTGCATACATTTCTAGCTGTTCAATATTCTGTGCCGAGTAAACCGAACATTTTGTTTCTCCCAGTTGAAGTCGTATACTTAATTGTAAACCAAACACACACACACAAAAATGATTTTACGAATGACGTTGTTCTGGGAATATTCTACTAATATTTTTGGCCATTTTGATCGGAATGCCTGAGATTGTTCTTATTGTACTTTCATCCAGTCTATGGACGTAAAAATGGTGCTCGCATCATATTCTATAATGTTTCTTCGATCGCTTGACTATGCTCCCAGAGTTTAAATGCCTTATTATAATATGTTCAAAATGGACAAATCAACTTTTCACTTCAATCTCAACAATTAACAAGACAAAATGAATCACAAGGAAAGTGTTGCACTGTTTAAAAGCAATAAGTAAAGCCTCTAACTTATTAATGACAGAGCAAAGCATAATGCAACCACGCTGTCTGTATGTCCAAATATATAAGAAAAAATAGAATGATAAAATAAATGTGTTGTATTGGTCCAACAGTTACTCATATTCCATCCTTAAAATTGGACAAATGCAGTGAAATATTTATATATTCATTTTGTTTTATTTATGTCATACTGCAGGGTACTAAAATGACAATCGCTTACTGTCATAAAAGGGATTTTCAAGCACAGGAAAGATTTCCTGTAGCTGATCCTTTCACTTCAAATAAAATACGACACGTTTAAATGCAGTTTTTGTGCATGATCAGCAGATAAGTATACTAATAGACAGTTGCCGTCACTTTGAGTATAGCGCTCAAACTAGGCTTACAAATCTTTTCCCTTCCAGCACCGAAGTAAGAGAATGTGATCAAACTAGAGTGATTGTCCCTGGGAGAATAATAAATATTTACTCTGTGTATTCACATCTTGATCAAAATAACGTCATTACAATACTAACATAACAGGGGCGGATCCATGAATTCCGTAAAGAGGTCTTTACAAAATTAAAGGGGGGCGGGCCCGGTGCGCTCCTCCCTGGATCCGCCACTGCATAATACTAATATCTTGCCCATTACCGGTCTCTTTCTTGGCGACTGGTATCTGTTATACGGTCTGTGAGCTTTGTCCTTGGCGAAATCGACGTATAGGGTATACATGTTAATTCAGCAATGTGAATTATTGCAGAACTAACAGTTGAGATTGGAGGGCAACTTTTCAATCAGTGATGGCGAATTATCCAAACGATTTCACTCAATGGAGAGTGAGTTGTGTAGCCTGGACATTACAATTACCATCCACGTGATGTACCGCGCACAGAGGGCCCCGCGCGGTCTGCACTCTTGGAATGTCGAGTGCGAAACTCGTGAGAGTAATCGACTGCGACACCACGTCGACAAAGGCGCACTGGAGTACTGTCGCTCCTCATAATGTTATGATACAGTTAAGGATCTTCAACGGTCCTATCTTACCATACTGATGAATAAAGTCGTTCTTGTTCATGACTCTGTCACGATTGACAATTTACAGCTCAAAGACAAAATCGATGCCGATGTCGTGTAAGTCTTCTTTATATTCAGTGATCAGAATTCATCGATCTAGAGTAAAATGACTCCTATACCTTCAAGAATGCTGCTGTCAAGAACATTCAGATAACATGCTGTACTTGGATAACGTCGGGGATCGACAGTCGCAACAATGTACGAAGCTTGATAATGTATGTTAAGATTATACTGTACAGATATAAGACGTGGCACGCTTGCCCTACACGCAAAACACTGGACTGTACCATGAGGCGCCTCTCACACGATCACTGATAACTGGAATATTGCTTTTTACACACGTGGAAGGAACACCGTTGTCTTCTCGACATGAATGTGTACAAGTAAACAGTAGTCTTTGGTCTATATCACCAGTCGGACTCAAAACACGTCAGCATTTGAGCGTTAGTTCATTTGGGGTTTTTGGTCCGGGCAAACAAAACCAAAACAAAACATGAAATCTGGTTTCTATCACAATATACATATTGATTACGTTCATTAAAACCACACGAGTATGTTAGGTGAGTATGTACAGGGAAAGATTCATGAGCAACTTTATCATCACGATTTACCTATACAATATTTGTTTCTTAAATCATATCGAAGTCTGAATCAACCTTTCCGAACTAGACAAAGAGTTCTGTTCACAATTTTCCATTTTATGCAGTTAATTCAGAATAATGCATTAAATGTTGATTGCGTTTGTTTGGGAGTGTGTGTTTAATATCCAGTAAAGCCTATAGGCCTATTCACGTCACGACAAATCTTCACTCCGAGCCTACCGGAAATATGCTATATCGATATACGGCGAACAGGGAGAGAGTTTGCTGGAATATGAATGCCACAGTTCGTCTCCTCGTGGCCTGTTTACTTTGCTCTTCTTTTCTTCTGTAGTTTTGATGAAAAAAGTTTGTTAAGACGGTGAATAGTGAGGATGTTTATGGTAATTGCAATGTTGCTCAGAGTTTTGTCAGAATTATATGTACAGTAACAATCAGGCTACATGATTAATTGTCCTGACCACTCTTTGCGCATGCGCGCGCTCTAAACATCCTTCCAATTCGATGTCGGTTCTTTTCCATATTGCTTCGTGACGCACGCGCTGTAAAGGAGTAGCAGCAGTACTGACTGCTACGTCTACTTGTATTTACAATCCACCCCTGACAGCTTGACTTCGGCTAGCCTCCTCAGACAGGCGTTACTGGCTTAGCTTCAAGCACCATTCCGTTCATTCTACTTTCCTGCTCTGCCGTGTACATGTTGTTGTCGTATCCATTGGGCCACTGTTTTTGAGTGTACAGATTCTTCATCAGACGCTGTGGAAGATGAAGGAAAACGTAGATGATAATCACGAGGTGATGAAAAAACAGCACTGTCTCTATAACATAACAATATTCGGAACTATCATGACTATACACCAACGTTCTACGACAAGTCTCAACGAAGTGGAGCATTTTCTTCGCCCTCTGAGAGAGGGTCTGCGTCTTCTCCTTGATCCAATCCACATGCCTACTGTTGAGCCAACTAGAAGCAAGCTTTGTGTGTATCATACCTCTATGTTTACAATATAATGGACATTCATTAACAATCCTAACGCTAAGACTGATGGTTTGATGGTACTCATGAAACTGTCACGTAGGGATACCATAGAGTGGGAAGGTTGGCCCCGCTCAGGTTAACTATCCAATATGAATGTAACGTTCTCTAGACTAATTCATATCCATTCTGTATTATGACATAATAGTCCGTATACACTCAATTTCTTTAATGTATATTTATCACTATTCATTGATGATTGGATGTAGGCCCCTATGATAAAATGTAGTTTGTGTGGAAAAATTAAGAAATGAAATGAAATATTCGAGAATTCGAGTATCGAATTGTGTACAGATTTATCACTGATCTCTAAATGTAGGTACATGTGTACTCAAACAGCCAAAAAATCTCGACGGGTGTCGACCGCTACTGATGAGCGTACACTCCGGTGCACGTTATACAATCGCTGACCGATGATTTTTCGAATGTATCCCAGAGGGCAGCGAATGGAAATCGGGCCATCCATGAATCCCTACGCAAGCGGGTCTTCAATCTACAAATCTTGAGACTTTTTATATGGACCCCAAAAACGATCAAGAATTGGTACATCCATTCTTTAAACAAAATATAATTATCTGTAACTATTGCGGCTTCTTTGTTTCATTGCCCTTACAAATATGTTCTTTGGGTATTATAGCACGCTCCAATAGCAAACCCCGCTGAAATCGTCAAATTACGATTTAATGATGCACAAACTGCTTTAATTCATTTCTTTACACTAAAATGAAGAATCAGTAAACCTTGGCGCTTACGACGTTTACAAAAAAAAATAATAATAATAATAATACAAATTTATGAGCCTGTCGGTAACATAGTGAAAAATGGGTATAAGTCGAACAATTTTTCTTTACACTGATGAGATGAATAGTGACAAAGCAATTTAAGTAATGTTTTGCGTGATTCTCTAACCGGCAATATGAACCTTGGTGTTCAAACATTTTCGATATCATTATACAGATGTCTATGGCACGCCAAAGGTGGTATAAATCGGAAAAGTTGGTTTATCGACTAATAAACTAAGTTATTTCGACGATAAACTACAAGTATTAAAGTTTATCGCTTTAAAGGGACATTAATTGGCTTGCCTGTGGAAGCCAACTATCCCATAAAACGAAAGACTCGGTTTATCTATCGTAAATTCATTTCATCGCGGAAAAGCTGAGGTTTTTCTGTCGATAAACTGAGTTTTCACTTTTAGGAACAGTTGGCTTGCCATAGATGTCAATATGGCAAGGTTTAGCTCGCTATGTGATAGAGTTCTGTGTTTACAATTGGGCAGGGCAGCGATCCCAATCGTGGGGAAAAATCGGAGGGCGTATTCTTTTGGCCGTCAAGTCCCAACAGTTTTACTCACAGACTGGTCAATAGCCTGTCCATGTATAAAAGGTGTAAGAAACTCACATCAGTTAATGAGCCAGGTGTTGATACCATCTGGTAGATGGCCGTGATCGGTATCATGGCGATGGACGTGCACGTGATCAACCAGCCCACTGCCACTGACCACTCAGGGTAGACGTATTTGTCCAGACGCAGCGATCTTTCATTCGCGAGACCGAACCCCATGATGAACTGCCAGAAGGAAATGGTAAAAACGCACATCGCATCGCAACGTTATTGTCAACATCCTCGTCGTTCTAACCCTATCAGAAATAATAACCATCATCAGGATCATCACATTCGTCATCATCATCATTAACAAAAACAATCTGATCATTATCACCGACGTCATCAGCAATGCATTCATCATCAAGAGAAGCCACTGAGCTTTATCTTAGTGGCATGTACACGTGTACTTACCACTATCATTACTGGGCTGAGGAACATCCAGCAAAACCGCCAGTAATAGCCGGGTCTCCAGCCCAACATCTGATTGATGTCTTCTGAAATGCGTTTGGTTGGTATCGTCAGACCTGTAGCATTAGTGCGTAGACAAATGTAATGCATGATCCCAAGGTAACTTTGAATACGCCTTTTGCAGTTGAAATTGAAATCATAGGTTAGACTTGTTGCACACTGGATATTGATGGTATCGCCATGTTTTATCCCTGGTCAACTGCAGAATACATAAAATCTTGTCGATTCTGTTAATGCCTTTCTGCAAACCTGTAAGAATAACTGTGTGTCAAACTCAAGCATATTGATACTATCAATGATGCTATGCAGGCTTTTATGTATGCATCTATAATCAACTTTATGATATCAGGTTTGCCAGTTTGATACACGGTAACTATGCACAGTAGATACTAAATCAAGATTGGCCTAAACGTTAACACATGCAAACATGTAGACGCAATTATTCGATCACACCTGTATTAAGAAGTGTATTCTACGTACTTGTAGATTTCAGACAAGAGTCAAGCATTCAGCTGTTATATGAGCATTCTAGCCACGGGGGTCGATAATCATATTATTCTATACTAAACAGTAATCATAATATATTAATTGTGACACGCTGCTTACCATACAGCCATGCGACGCCGATTGTCTCGAATACCACAGTGAACAAAATCGCGTAGTAAGCTACACAGTTGTCAAACAGGTTCACAAGATACGTTCCACCCTGTATAACAAGAAAATTCAAACAGACATTAAGCATATCGATAATACACTCTTGACTTTATTGTAAGGAAAAAGATGGGGTAATGAGGCGGTGTATATATTAAGGGATGTGATAATAACCTTGTTTGGAAAAGACAGACAAATGAAGAGAAAGAATAACAAGAAGAAGACGCAGAAGAAAAAGAAGACGGAAAAATATCAAAACGACGGGGTGAAGAGTTCGCAAATGCAGAAGCACTTAACCTTTTGTCTATTCAATTGTCGACTAGCAGGGAAAAATGTCAGACAATGAACTGACCTGCGAAACGAACGATAGTCCCACCAAGTAGTAGACGGCGAAAAGAATGGCGATGAACACCTCGCGATGTTTTTTAACGGCCCGCGGGAACTGATCGGACAATCCAGTCAAGATGGCTTCGGAACCTCCAAACTTGAAACACACCAAATTCATAAAAGTAATATCGAATGAGTATTCTACTTCTTTCTTTTTTTTTTTGTCACTAAGTATACGACTCCTTAATATTATCATTTCATGGGTGTAGGAGTTTGTAGGGATATTGAGCAATCCAGTCATTCTCCTGATAAGAAACAATAATCAAGGCGAAATTGTAAATCCAGCAGGAAACAATTTACATTTGTTTTGACAGAGATTTTGTAACTACACCCCAAGAAAGAATTATAGTGATCACTTCAGCGCCTGGTTCCAACACTTCAACATAATGTATGCTACATACAACTTAGTTAATCTGTCTGATCTTCTATTGGGTGTACCGTAAATCATTAGCATTTGAATATTTCAAATTGAAAGCAGTATTATTATTCATTATTATTATTATTATTATTATTATTATTATTATTATTATTATTATTATTATTATTATCATCATCATCATTATTATTATTATTATCATCATCATCATCATTATCATCATCATCATCATCATCACCATTATTTTGTCATTGTTACTATTATTAGCATCAGGTCTATTGTCGTTATTGTTAGTGCTTTTATGATTATGATTATCATCATTATCATTGCTGCGTACATAACTGTTTAAACAGGGTTATTCAAGGAAATGGGGAGAGTAAAGTTTACCGAGCTGTCGAGACCAAGGGTAAGAAGCATGAGGAAGAACAGAATTGACCAGACGTTTGATCCGGGCATGGTGGCCAGGGCTTCGGGGTACGTGACAAAGACAAGACCAGGTCCTGCAAGATAGAAAGAAACCAACAAGCAAACAAACAATCAAACAAAATCGGGTTAGATTATGTTAATTTTGAAGGACCAGTCCTATAACTATTTGCTACCATCCATAATTCCTTTGATATCCATATCCTCGTCGTATAGGTATCACCACAGGTATATGATTCGAAGCCGCATCTAGTTTCGAACCCCATGTCTGATTTGCCTGATCTACTATCATATGCCACACAGAACTCGACTACTAATGTACCTGTGACAATTTGCTCGTCTATACATCCAGTTGTATAGGCCAAAATTTCACGGCACACCCCTTCCTCAGATCAAAAAGACACCACAAACTCAACTTTCTCTGGGTTACCCTCGTAATATGCCAATGGAATTGTCCTCATTTTAGTTGCGAATGGTAATGACAAAAGATCATAAAAGCGCATGCTTTATGATCTTTAGTAACAGCGCTGCTGCTCTGCAAGGAGCATGCTAGCGTGGAAGGTTACCTGGTACTTTAGCCGTTGGAGGTGTACTCAGTGTATTACGTACGGTGCTGTATGTAGGCCCTACACATATTTATCGGCTTATTTCTGGCAAGCGTAGACATCAGTACGTTGACATTAGGGTTATTACTACGGTTTTTGACGAGAAAAAAAAAATTGTGCATGCACAAAATTTTCTGGCCGCTCTGACGGAAATCACCGGAAGATAAACGTCCATCCAAAACATAAACAATGACATAAAACGCATTATAACGGATATCAACGGATGCCAATAGTCGACATTCGTTTCTCTTGCGTTTGCCTTGACCGCAAAGTGTGACAGGGGCATAGTGTATCTTTACCTTCCGTTGCCACTTCGTCGACGCTCTGTCCGTTCCTGACGGCCATGTATCCCAGGACAGCGAACACCACAAACCCAGCAAGGAAACTCGTCATGCAGTTGATGCAGCTGGTAAGCAGAGCGTCTCTGAATGGCAAAACGAAAGTTTGAAGAAAATTCCACCTCACCTCACCTCACTCTTTCCTACATTATAACTATTTCTTACTCGTTTACCATCTTGTTCAGTGCGTGCCTATGAAGAAATTCATAGTCTCCTTCACAGAATAATTATAATAGTTTCCTGGAACTGAATAATGGCTGCAAATTATAAAGTAAGTTACGTCAGCATGTAAGAGAAACTGGGTCTAGAATGAAGGTTCATAATTATGTATTATGCTTTGTCGTCTTCCTCTGTGTTGGCCTATGACCGATGCATAGAAATATTCATCTTCTAAATTCCCCTCTGAATTACAGTGGAACAAATCTTGACGTTAGGAAACTACTGTATGGCTAATTCAATAATGCGAGCTTTTGTGTACAATGTAAATGCATGCACTCGCAAACGCGCAATAATATGCCCTACATGACACGCATATTTTCAGTCAAGTTTTAGTCTGTTGGTTGCACGTATATAAACACTTTGCAAGCCAGTCAATCGCAGGGGTATAGCTAATGCGCTCTTCTTAATTCATTGCCTTTATTGTTGAATCGTAAATTCTACAAATGACATAATAGTATGTGACACAATATCAAATGGATCAGTGCGCGAGGCACCCAAGTTTTCTCGAAAATAATGCATTTTTTGATACATGAGAACATGATATCATGCTTTGTTCCACTTAATCTTCAAGACTGTGGCAGGAGAAGATATAGGCATATTCTTTCGTCATCATGCCAAAATTTGTGGACAGATTATAATGAAGTGTAGAAAAGAATCAGGGGAAAATGTATTCTTTAATCTTAATGTTCTCAATTCACTCCTGACATTGAAGTAGACCTACCGAATATATACATTTAAAAATGGCCTCTTCGCTTTTCATTTTCTAAGACTCACTTGTAAATGTTGTTGTGGAACCTGTTGTAGCTGGCAAAAGCCAGAAGCACACCGAAGCCGGGACCAAGCGAGAAACAGATCTGGGCGGCTGCATCAACCCAAACCTAGTGGAAGGAAATGATGGAATCATAAAGAGGAGATTGGGAAGAATATTACGCATGGAATAAGACGAATGCCGCTTTTATACAGTTGCTATTTTGGGGGCATTTTCCGACAGGACCGTATCACTGCTTCAAAAGCGCTTGTCGCCGAATGTTAACAGAAGTGATTCCACTATGTCTAATAAACTCAACCCCCATACAAACAGAGAGTTATGGTATATAAACAATAATCAGTGTGGATGGCGTAGACAACAAATTACGGTGTTACTTTTCGCTTTTATTCCCTTATTTCAAAATCGTGTAAATAAAAAAAAAATCGATGGTTTAATCTTCGTTTCGAAGGATTAGCGTATATTGATGAGACTTTTCTTTTTCTCGTCTGTTTGTCGGTAAAATTGTGCGGACTTTTTGACAGGAAACACTTGGCTAACTCGACTTCTACGTCAACAACAGGTGGGAGAAAGACGAGAAAGAAGGACAAGAAAAAAGAAGAACAACAACCAACCGTCTGCATGATTTCTTCTGGACAATCATCTGAAATGTCGTCCCTGCTATATACACAATAGCCGCGGTCACATTGGCAAAAGATCGCGATACTGGCAAAAGATCGCGAAGTTTAAGATCGCGATCTTTTGCCCGTGTGACCGCAGCCTTTAAGGTCGCTTGCCAGTGGGACATGGTTACAGTGTCAACTTAAAGGGGTACTCCAGACGATTTTCATAATTTCACAT
Source organism: Diadema setosum (assembly GCF_964275005.1). NCBI lineage: Eukaryota > Metazoa > Echinodermata > Echinoidea > Diadematoida > Diadematidae > Diadema > Diadema setosum. Next base: position 15,867,056 of record NC_092688.1, read on the forward strand.
CACGCAGTACATAAATCGACAGCTCAATGTCTAAATTTGTGGAATTTATTGTGGTCTTTGAGCAGAGAAACGAATACTACGAAAAATCTTAAACAAATTACAATTCTTTACACGGAACACTGTTGATGACATAGGAGCCTCACATATTTCAGAAATGTAGCAGTGTATTTCCATTACAATACCGCTTGCTTAACAAGTTCACCTGAGTATAATCTATGCATGCATTCTTCTTTTGTTCTGTTTCCTCAAGCCCCAACTCATGCATTCTTATGGTGAGGCTGCCATGTCATCATCCTTGTTCATTGCAATTTGTTATAAATTTTGAAAACATTCGTATCTACCTCATCCCGATCACTATAAATTCTGAAACTCTGTACTCAGTATAACTGAGTTATAGTTGTTCAAATGTAACATTTTGAAAATCACCCGGAGGTCTTCTTTAATGAACTCACCTGAGGGGAGCGGAGAAGCTCCCACTTGGGGATCAGGTAGTACTTGATGCCCTCGCCGGCTCCCGGCAGAGTCACACCGCGAATCAGCAAACAGAAGAGGACCATATAGGGCAGGGTGGCCGTAATCCACACAACCTGGAGTTAGCATGGATAGAGATTGTCTTTTTTTTTTTTGTACAGTCAAACCTGTCTTAGTGACCACCTGTCACATACGGCCAATAAAAACAATTCCCTCCGAGAGAAAGAGCATGCCAAAGAACCCTGTCTAGAGCGGTCACCTGTCTATAATGACCGCTTTTGTGTCTCCCTTGGGTGGCCGCTATAGACAGGTCTTACTGTAGTTGCTATAATTCGATTCACCATTGCAGCACTTCGTGGGACGTCGTGGGAAAATAATTATATTGTCAAATATTGTCTTGGAAATTTGTACAGGTCTTCACAAGTGCTTAATGTGTGAGGTGTTGTCGCCTCTGTAAAGAATAATGCTTCATAAAGCACTGAAGCTTGATGTAATACAAAATTGAACTGCAAACAATCAAAATCTCAGTCTAATCATTATTTCCTGTAAGAATGCATTTAAAATGGTTTCCCGTGTCAGCACCTGGAACTATCGCTTTTCGCATAAATTGATCTTCCAGACTTAACATGCAGGTACGTAAAAAATTATCTGCAAATGCAACTCTTGCTGGCTTGAATTTTCGATATCATATTCAAAGCTGTAAAAGGCATAATGATAATGATGTCATCAATGTGGCGTCAAGGAGGTTTTTAACCGTTCCGGCACTTCTCAACTACATGCGAGTACAGGAATATTATAGGTATGATTAGAATTTTATAGAAACGGAGTAAAATCATTCATTATGATAGACTTACACCTTGTATGTCCTATTCAAGTTATGACAATATGATTTGGACATGAATAGATTTTCATAGTAATCTTTTTTCTTCTTGTTGTTTTTGTATGTTTTTTGTTGCTGTTGTCGTCGTCGTCGTCGTTGTTGTTGTTGTTGTTGTTGTTTTGTAGTGTTGCATTTTGGGTTCTGACCTTTCCTGACCCCTTGATGCCCTTCCAGAGACTGAAGTAGCAGATGATGTAGACAGCAAGAAGACAGAGCGCGAGTTGCCACACCACCTTGCCCAGGTCGTGAATGCCCGGACTCTCGTGCATCTGCAGGACGGCTCGCCTGTAGCCGGAGAAGTGGAGTGAGAAAGTCAATGAATTGATTTGCAGGGAAACGACATAAGGGCTTAAAATCCGTCATTCGAGTAGACTGGGGAATATATAGCGCAACCGTCCAGCGTCTAGACCATAAATCGTCGAATATAGAATCCTAGATTAAGAGTAAAGTTACAGACGATTGTGATGCGTTCATGGATATGCAGAATTATTAAACTGAAGTGATTTTAATAGACAGGCCCACTTGGGACTCCCCACTTGTTTTTACCCCGGAAGTGGCACCAGAAAATTGTGGTTAAGGTCCCAAGGATCTGTACTGGGCCCAGTCTTGTTTTCATTGTACGCATTTCCTTTGAAAGCTTTAATAGATTCATTTGGTGTTGAAAAGATGTTTTATGCTGATGAAACCCATCTGTAAACCCGGAAGTGGCACCAGAAAAGCGCAGTTAAGGCCCCCTCCCCTTTTTTTACTTTTTTAAAACTCTTTCTGTACCAGGGCCTTTGGACAGTGTGTGTATACAACGTTATGGGATTTTTTTTTTTGTACTGCAATCAGCACTCAAAGCACACAAAGGGGTAGTATAATTGTTAAATGCTCCTTGAAATAAAGCATTATAATGGCACACAGCCGCATTTCATGAATCGGTGGTATTAAAACTTTCATCAACTCTGGGAACAAACCTCACTGGCAAGGCTTTAGACAGGTTCGAACCATTTCAGGGCTTCCACATTATAGCCCCACCATCATTATTACAGTACTTCAGCATTGCCAAGTACCCATTTTGAGAAGGACATCGTGGATGAAAAAAAAAGAAAAGAAAAGAAAATAAAGGATATTAGCACTTAGAACTTTGGATCTCAAGTTTCAAAAGTTCAGTCATAATCAACTGTACCGAAGCACTCCTATTGCATTTCTGCACTAAAAACACACTAAAAACATGATTATTGCGTACACCATCTATATCTGAACAAAGGAGCCACAGCAAGCACATGGCTCTTTTTCCCCCTTTTTTTTTCTTTTTTTTTTTTGTTTCCGAACACAAGTGCGACGACGGCGATGGCGATTATACTAAGGAAGACATACTCGTAGTATTCCGTGGCCGCGGACTTCGTCTTGTTGATGACGAAGGTCGTATTGATACCGTCGATCTCGGTGGTGTAGTTGTAGTAATAGGTCGGGCCGTCGATAGGTCGGAAGCAGTAGATGGTGTTCCAGGAATTGTCACACGTGCTCCACGGCAACACGCGGTTGAAGGAGGCGAAGAGGTAGTAGATGGAGTAAGAGATGATCACGTTGTAGTAGAAGTCGACGAAGAAAGCGATGCAGATCATCGCAAAGCCGACACCTGAATTCCCGGATGGGGGGAAGAAAATGACGGAAGGAACATTTCGTTACAGAAGACGATGGGAGAAAACAGGAAGAAGGACAAACGTTATTACTTTTTGTAGAAAATGAAAATAAGTTTGAATTAGATTAAATTAAATTAAATTGAATTGAAATGAATTGAATTGAGCTGAATTGAATTGAACTGAATTGAATTGAATTGAATTGAATTGAATTGAATTGAACTGAATTGAATTGAATTGAACTGAATTGAACTGAATTAAGATTACATGCCAGGATCTACTGATTTGATTGTTTTGATGTCACATAATGATGTTGAATATTGTACGTTACGGTGTTCATTTACCTTTGAAGAGCGGACAGACCTTGTCCCAGACCGTTACGGGCCCGGTCTGGTTGAACTGACCGAGGGCCAACTCCATGTAGAACAGCGGGATGCCCATGAAGATCAGCATAAAGATGTACGGGATCAGGAAAGCGCCTGTGATGATACGGAAAACAAGATGCACGATATGTGAAACCATGAGCAATGAATGAGATTGCGACCAATACAGAGAAAGAGAGGACGAGAGAAAGTTGGGGGGGGGGGAGGCAGCAGGGATTATGCGTGCCCGTTGCTTCAAATTGCAGTTGACCCTTCAATCAATAAGTAATATCGTCAAACGCTTTACCTGAAAGAGTTGGTTGATTTATATTTTGCTTCTGCAAACAAAGTACAAAGTGTATAGACACACAAAAGGAAGAAAGCTAATTAACAAAGGTCTACAATCTATGCCAAGAACAATTAAACGGTAGACCCCACTCGGGATCCACCATCATCATGGTGGCGCTGTTTAATTTAAGAATCTACATGGCTTGACTTTCACCCAGTTTAGTTTCCTTTCTCCCTCTTCATTTACACTTTTTTTAATGAAGTGTTATAATGTATGACTCGGCACTATACAGCCTTGACTTATCTGGGGGTAAGTAACGAACAATGAAACAAACAAACAAAGAGTAAAATGGCAGCAACTTTTAGAGTTATCTCAGTCTTGCCCCGTCATGGCACATAAAAGTGAGTTTTAGATGGCCGACGTAAACGCTAAGATGACGTACTCTCTCGGCTTGGACAATGGAAACAGCCGTCCCGTGCATGTGCAGAACACAATTTTTGGCCTAATAGCGTCGACTCTAGCGTTCGCGTTGCAGATCTTAACCTTGCTAATATCTTAAAACGGAAACTGACTCGCGTCGGAGAGAGACCTGGTTGAGAGAGAGACTTTAAAGTTGGCTTAACATAGAAAAGGATAGGCCTATATTATTATGAAGACACACGTTCCACGATGACCCGTGTATGTGGCTCAGTGGACAAGACCATGGTCTCTCAATTCTTGAAATATGGGGTCCGCGTCCCCCGACAGCAGCGCTTTAAGTTTTTTTCGGAGGGGACTTGAAGCCATCGGTCCAGTGACAGCTAGTTTGCTCACGAGTACAATGCATTTCAATCCTTCTTTGGTGGCCACGGAGATAAATCTACATTCACACTTCTTACACCCATTACTGAAACAGACACACTAAACTGATGTCGATGTCTGTATTACAAGGAGACGTAGAGAATGGCGCCGCTTGTGTGACAGTGAAATCCTAACACGACAGGGGAATAAACATTCGAGCTATTTTGCGAGAAATAAAAATATGCATGCACTAACGACTGTTTGTAATTAAAATCATCATTTGCACGATTGGGGATTTTTATCATGGTTATAGGAGTGGTTCGTAGGAAGGTATATTTTACGAGGAAGAGCAGCACATTCATCATGTTCATCTCAAGCGTGTGTGTTTAAACAAATCCTACGTTTTCATTATGAAAGTATTCTTCGTGAAGGTTTGGTAAGTGTTCTGCGTCTTAGATACAATGATAGGCCTCCATGATTGTATATGTAATATCATAGAGCAGGCGAGAGGAATAGTGAAGACTCCGCAAGCTTGAATACTAAAGTGGCACGTAAGCAAACTATACATGTAGTTTCTTTTGTACCACCGAAAATAAACGTGATCAAAAATAAACCAATAACACGGCGACAGAGAATGACGATTGTGAGATATCGAGTTTGTTCAAGAGTCATCTCAGGAAGCTGACGGTAGCAGTGAAAATGATTAACTAGAAAACTCCGCCACACCCAGTCGGCCGACTGAACCCAGCCACTCTCCCGTCCTCACCAGTGCCTACTGTATATATCCGTCCGCTCGCGAGGATGTCTCCGTGACGTATCGCTGGCATCGACCTGTCCTGTAGCACAGCTGCACCCTTGAGGCCAGCGTAGCCGCGGGGGTACAAGATTGTCGATTATAATGAGTGGTAATTTCAATTCAATCCAGCACCCAGCGGACTGTACCCATGAGCGTGCGTGGTGGAGTAAAACTGTAATATTAGCAAGATGCGGGATGAGAAATTCTAGCGCCGGAATAGTTCAACAACTGAAGTTGAATGCTATCTTTAGGAGATGGTTTGTGCACCACGCTTTGTAAAGAAAACTTTCATGCTGCACATTTCCTATATTCTACCTCATGAAATTTAATTTCAATGATACATAAAAGACCAAAAAAAAAAACTATGTCACATACAGGCCATTCTGTGGCGTAATAAAACGGTTCATACAAGGCAGGACGAAAACAAGAGAGAAAGACTAACTATGACAAACGTGAGTGCGATAAATACAAGTCACCGTGATCGTCATTAACATCGATGCACGTCGGGGCTAAAGTCGATTACAATGAATTCGTTTGGTTGAATTTACGCGCGTTCACGTAGTAATTGTATTCAGTAAGACAGAGAGAGAAAGGAAACATTCATCGTGGTTTTGTCTGCGACTCAAACCGCAGAGAAATTGATTTTTTGTTTTAAATGCATCTTTTAGCACAGAGGTTTGAGATTAGCGGTAATGTTGTCAGTTCTATCCCCTTTACCATGTTTACGTCCACATCAGGTTGATTTCAGTATGTATAGTCTCCTTAACGTGTGACATGATCAACTAAAGGGTTATAAGTCAATAGTTCGTGACTATGGGATGCAAAGCGATAATATAGTTTTCTTAATGATGTTTTCATTTGGAACGAGACAGTTGCTAAATCTTTGCACCGACTGCCCTCTCCCTACCCTGGCACACTCGGACCAAGGAAAGGGCGTTACTCTTCCACACATCACTATCGGATTCAACGTTGCAAAAGCACGCCGAAATACACTGATAGCGCGCACAGGGCGAAATATGACTTCAGCGTGCAATCACCATAAATAAAAGCACCATCTATACTTCGACTTAGCACAATGACAAAGAAAAGACGACATGATCCTTGGAGTAGCCTCAATCAATATCCACATAATTTTATTAACGTCAAAACAAACTGACGGATTCTAGACGGGTTCTCAGACATGTTCAAGAATATCTCGAATATAAAACTTCCATCAGATAACGTGTAACTGATATCCCGACATCAAACACGGAGCTGCTCAGTCGACGAAAAATCCAAATCTTAAATAAGATGATAATAAATAAAGATAACATCACCAATTGTCATCGTATAATTGACTTTTAGACTCCTTCGATTTCCCGAAGTTCTTGGTCCATACATAAACAACAATTATAAAAACCAAGATATCTGAAAGGGCAATAGCTTGACTAGAATCCGTATCACTCGGTCATTTCTAAGACACAAACCACGATGGTTTGTTGATGTTGTCAAGCCATACCGCCTAATGTTTCCGCCGTTGTATTCTTCGCGGGTTCTCGATATTGAGCGCGCCCGGGCAAGCCTCGCCATGTCGCATCGATCGGCAGTATCGTTTCGAAATTATAACGGTGCCCGGTTATCGCCATCGAATGTGGGCCCAGATTAAAAATCGGACATCTCTGCGAGAGAGACGAACTGGTAATGGGGAAACAGGTATTGCTGTATCTGGATTTTTTTCTTTTTCTTTTTTTGCCCTTGCATACCCATCTCAGCGGAAAACAATACTTCAGATCAATATTTGCTGAAATCAGCCTGCCTACTCAAGGTTGATTAGACGGTTCGTGTGTTCAAGCTACTGTTACAGAACCAGCTATTACAGAACTATTACAGTTTGATGGAAGAGTCTCAACAAACCCCATCTTTATGATGTTTCATTACTGAAAAAAAGGAAAAAACAATGAAAAACAATACTTTTGTCCCATTATGCTGCACAAGAATTTAACGGCTACTAAATTGAAAGAGATGTCTATGTTGTTGCTTGCAGTTTTGTTTTGGGGTTTTCCCAGGTTAGTAGAAATTACCTGTAGCTGTGTCATAATATACCTGGAACAGTTCGACGAAATCAATTTGCAATCGATTACACTTCATATGTTACGAACAGTCATTTAACTGATCGCAGCAAAACCTTCTTTGTTAAACTGAATTTGATTGAATTTATATAGCTGTTGAGCACCAGTGCAGTCGACTCACGTATCACTGAGGTAGATTTCATTCTTGATCTCTGCCATATGTTTTTTTCAAGGGGATGCAAGGCGATATCATTTCAGATACAATCAGATTTCATTATTTGCGTTATCTATATTAACGCAGTGTGACGTGCCGAATCACGAAGATATAACGAAAACGGTTAACTTAATCTTTGCTTCTGGCAACCTGCCTGTGAAGGATGTCGATGATAAAGTGAGGTTTAGTTGCCGTTTGTAGTCATGTCAGCTGGTCGGATGTACGTCACGAGTTCGACACCCACGAGTCATACAGTCCACGAGCTATACACAAACGAGTCATACAGCCCACGAGCTAGACACTCTTATGTGAAGACAATGAGCTCAACATCAAGTAAAATAGGTCCACGAGCTATACGGTCCACGAGTTAGACACGAGGCAAATTAGGTCCATGAGTTCGACGCGTGGCAAGTAAGACCCTAGAGCTCGACATTATATCACGGGGCTCAATGTACAAAATTAGTGTCGAGCGCGTGGACCCTTTTTTTGCTAAGTGTCGAGCTCGTGGGCCTTAGTTATCTAGTGCCGAGTTCATGGGCCTTCTTTGTTTAGAGTCTAGCTCAAGGGCGCGTTTTACTTAAGAGCTTATACTGTCTAGCTATAGTGGGCCTGTTATACTTGATGTCAAGCTCGTGGGCTATATGACTCGTGTGTTTGCAGCTCGTGCAATTGGATGACCCCGATTGGTCAGCCGACATTCTGCCTTTACACAAATAAACAATACTTATATCTTTTACTGTGATGTGACGTCCGACCATGATGATGTCAGTAAAACAAAGAAATGTACATTCTAGAAAGAATGTTAAAACTGGTGAAATGTGATTTTACACTTTCATCAATTATAATTCCCTTCCACAATAAGCATTACCAAACATCTTTTTCTTTTTCAACTTGCCCGTGCTTACACTTAATAAAGAAAAGATACACAGGATAATCATATACTTTTATGAACACCATCTCATTATAAGATTATCATAAACTAATGTACTTTGCATTGTTCTTCGACAGCCACAAACGGGATATTGGGCACATATTCGACATCCAGCTCCATCTTTCTTCACTTTATGGACTAAGAGACTTTGAGACATTTCCGGTTTCTCTTCAATTTTCCTGATGTTTCCTGTTACAATACAGTGACTACATTGCAAATGCATTCTTCTTGAACTCATCGTACATGTATATTCATATTATAGCAATTGTTCTCCTCCTTACTGAATGCTTTGTGTTACATTAGATTTAGCCTTTTGTCCAGCCTCGTGGCTTCAATTTATATTCCACATAGTACACACCCCGCTACTTATTCGAAACTAGCGGGGTACGGGAAAGAACTGCGAGACAAGCCACAGGCTGGAGTCAAATCGCACCGTAATGGTGTCACGTGGCTGACGACACTCGCTCGTGCGTTCACCTCGACTAGCAAGACGCTTGGTGTGGAGCAATACCTAAGCCACGAGGCCTTAAGTTAAGACTATGTTGAAACAAGAGCCTATGAAGTTTTGCTATAAAGTCTTTTGCCACTTGATATTTTCCCCTTAAATCCTAGCAGCACTGTGTTATCTAATGGCTAAAGCTCGGGTTCATGGTCAGAAGATGATAGGTTCGAAAGCTGCCTATAGTGTGTACACTGGGACAAGATGACTTACCTATTATGTTCTTTTTTTTTTTTTTAGCAAGGTGCATGTGTAAATGGATAGGCCTATCTGGCAATGGTAGGGAGTAATGGTCGTGGTGCTCAAACCATTGACAAGTAATTATACCCTGGAAACTGGAAGTAAACTTGTACCTGCAACGATATATATGTTCGCTATCGTACATTGAGTTGTAATTATGTCTAAAGGAGTGTTAGCACTTACGTTAACCTTCAGTGAACACAATGTCTTTGTTTAATGACACATATGTAAAAAGGGAAGGAAGTTTCAGATGGTAGTAGTTGTACAAACATACACTCTAAAAAGACCCGAGTCAGAACTGACCCGGAACTGGGTCCGTTGGGGTCATACACCGTTCCGGGTCAGAAATGACTTGGAATTTGGTCATGAAGACCCCGAATGGGATCATCCTTACCCGATTCATGACTCTGAATGGGTCATATTTGACCACATTCCTTGTCATTTCTGACCCGGAACGGTGTATGACCCCAACGGACCCAGTTCCGGGTCAGTTCTGACTCGGATGTTTTAAGAGTGTACAGCCGTTCCCTGGTGTCCTTTAGAATATTCTTATCTTTACATTGCTATGCATAAGTAATGATTGAGGGCTGGGCTTTGATTTCATGTGATCTCAAAAAAAAGAAAAAGAAAAAAGACGGCTGTTCCTGCTGATTCGGTTACTTAGGTCTCCTGCTAATTTGTTTATCGTGAAGACAGTTGATTACAATCTAAACCAGTCATTATATGCATCCATGACATTTTGTGATTGTTCTTCTGCATTCGCCAAGCAAGGAGTTCCAATCTTGTTTGACCCACTCAAACTTTTCATTACACAGAGAGATTGGTAGGAGGGGCGGGAAGGTGCCGTCTTTGAACAAATTAACCCCTCACAGAACCACCAACTTGAAGTGCCCTTGACTTCGCATACAAACAGTTTGCCCACGGTATTGGCAGAGTTAACATTTCATGATCTGGACGAGCCTCTCTGAGTCTATAGCCAACACCGAAGTGACAGGACCCTCCCCGATCGCTAGTCGGACCACGTAAAAAAAGCGCGCCTCGCGGCGGCTGTCTCGAGGTGTTTGATGAGGCTCGCTCGGACTTAGGGGGAAAAATCTGTCCCTGATAAATCACGAGAGATAAAAAGGAAAGAGACAGGAGGAAATCGAGAAACAGAAAGGCGACCAATCACATCTTCTTCTCTGCTCTTTCCGAGGACCTTTCTGACACCAGCGGCCGCCTTTCGTTTACTTTTCGTTTCTATAAATGAGAAGAGGAAAGGCTTAAAATCCTCGCTTTGGATGTTTTCACGCGAAGAAGGGACCAGAGTTGGACTATCTGTCTCTCCTCCTCCTTTTCCTACTCCTACTCCTCCTCTTCCTTCTCCTTCTATTTCTTCGTCTCTTTCTTCTTCTTCTTCTCCTTCTTCTTCTTCTTCGTCATCTTCCTCCTATAGATGTGTGAGTAGTGAAAGCACGTCCTGAAAGAGGTAATTAAGATCTGGCATGAAGTTCAAGTTTTCCCAAAGTTTGTTTTTAAGGTGCAGCTTCGCCACTTTGAGCATTCAATTAATCTTCCTTCCCTGATATGTTTGTTGGGCAAAGTTCTGATGTCGTTTGAACGCGTATCTAAACAGATTCGCTATACTCCATGAGTTCAAAAAATGAAGGGCTCACTTTATTGCACTTTTTTCAAGAATGTGATCTTGGTGGTACTGAAAAGAAAAAAAAATACAAAGACTCAAAGATGGATTAATCAAAAAGTAAAGTTGGCTTCTCTCCAAAACAGTATTTAACTTAATGTTGGTACCACAGATAGAAAGACCAACAAGAACAATCGATGGAGATGACACCAAATGCGTTTGAACCTGTCGACGGACATCAATGTGTCATCTAGATTTAGCTAGTGACCCTTGACCCATCGGTTGGAGTTGTTCATCGCAGGTTAGTAGCGCCTCTACACTGCGAGGGAAATCTATTCTTCAAGCACCCTGACCCATTAACTTCGCTTGCTCGTCGTATCAAATGGCCCAGCCGTGTGCTGTTGTCAGCGAGCCAGGCGGCAATGCGGGCGTACAGGTCAACCTGCCGTCCGGCGGATGATACGGTGGCCTGGTAGTGGTGGGGTGGGGTAATACTGGTGAGGATATCTGTGTGTTTAAGACTGGCGTGCAAGATCAATCATTGTAAGTGACCGTGCATCAGAATAATTGCAGAGTCTGGTAGGATTTAAACTGGCTTTAGATGTGATGCGTGCCTACTGGACTCTCCGTTTCTGTGTACTGCACTTGCGACACGATAAACACAAATTACACGTATGAAACCGTAATGGCTATACACTGTAGGGCTGTATAGAGTTTAGATTGTCTCCCCTACTCTTTGCGTTTTTACCGACAAATTCTTTATTTTAGCCGTATTTTTGAGATTAGCGAAAGTTTGTAAGGCATGTTTTTGTTTTATATGAAATGCATTTCGTCTTCTGTATCGTATACTCATAGAAGTTAGTCGACTTTCAAATAATGTTCTTGCTAAAACTGCAAACTTTGTGAAAACATCATTTTTCATTACTTTTAAGATGAAAAAAAAAAACAGTTTTCATCTTAAGCAGCAATGATAGTATATGTAAATGAATAGTAACATTTGCGGAACACTTTATAAAAAGTTGAAGATAGTTCTTTGTTATCTTCTGTGGATGTTAAAGAAGCGCATGAAAATATCGTCATACTGTTTTGCTAAACATTTTCTGCTCAAAAAAAAAAAAATAAAAGAAATATTACCTGGATGCAAAGAAGTGTAGCTGATAGACTAACAATAACAGTATAATGCTGAAGTTAGCGAACTTTTCCGTTTCGTGGAAGGATATTTTGGGTCTCCAAATAATGTCAGACCCTGAGAAAGCATGTCTCGGTGTCTGAAATGTGTCGCCACATTCTTGGCAGGTCATGTGTAGGACTTCGGCGTCTTTACTGGGGGTGGAACAAATTCATCACTGGCGGAGACAGTTCGATACCTCCCCTCGTCCGCCCGTTCTGTCTCATGTCTCGTTCGGTCCTCAATGTTCCGTCTCATCGTATATCCCTTAATGTATCTCCTGTCACAAGATCCCATTCACATGTGCAATCTAATACCGTTGTTCATAGCGTTCTCGCTGACGATCCCGAGTTGAGCGCAATCTCATGTCGCAACACTCTTCCAACTCCTTTCTCGTGACAAACGTATAGGGGCACTTACACACACCCGAAACGCGGTCGCAGGACTCCAGTTACATCGTTTTATGCGTTCTTATTGCGTGAATGTGAAAGGGTGTTTTCGCGCTTTCTCCTATCTGCTCTTATGAAACATCAACTCGGAACATCCAGCCCTCACCAGAGGGAGTTACATTTCCTCGTATTAATCTATCATTCTTTGATTGAAATCTCAGTTTTCTGACACTCCGATCACTCGTCTATCCTCCTTTCGTACTCTCTTACGTTTCATATCCTCAAAGCTATTTGTCTCCCATCTGACAGTTATTATACTTTAACCTACTTTTAGCAAATACACTCGATCTCTCCTTTTGAGACAGGTTCTTGGTAAGTTGTAGGCCCTACTTCTTGCGTGTGAAGCATTTTCTCTTTTCTGCATACGAAATAATGCAACTATCAACTTTCGATTGACTTTCATATTCTTAGCATGATTATCATTGCCTTTTTAGAGGTAGCCATCATTGTCATACTTCAATAGTTGTTGAATACCTCTAGCGTTTTGTGTTCAAAAAAAATACAAGAACAATAGAATTTGTTTTCCATGTACCCCATGAGAAAAACCTTCATGAGAATATGGTCAATTTTAGAAACTTTGGTACCCTTTGATCGTCTGAGATTTTGCGTGCCTTCGTGTCTCTCGGGTTTTTAATTCAAACTATTGATTCTGCAAGGGTTTCTTTGAAACCATAGGTCACTGCATTTTACATTCAGTTTCTAGTTATTCTCTCATTCTGTCTATGTATCTTTCTCATTGTCTTTATGCTTCTCCCTTTCACACACACATACACACACACACACACACACACACACATTTCTCTTACTGAGCCAGTACTACCTGACTACTTTTCCACTCACGATTATTTTCATTTTGAGTGATGAGCGCTATACTTTACCCCCTAAGATCTCTCGTTATCTGGTTTGCTCTCAAGCTCCAGTGTTCGCTCGTCTCCTACATGCCTCTGATTTACTTGTCAAAACTCTGCAAGTTTCCGTGGAAAGCCCGCTATAACTGAAGTTTGTTGATAATCCAAGGGTCCCAATAAACATCTATCCGACCCCCACCCCACCCCCTCCTCCATCTCTTTTGTTTAATGTCTCTCTATATTGCTTACCCCGTCTTACTTCGCAAATTTGTACGCTAGTCTCAATTCATTCCCATCTCTTCATTTCTTTTTGTTGCAGACTGTTTTCCCTCCACTCTCTCCCCCTCTCTCTCTCCTTCCCATAATCTGTCTTTCCCCATAACTCTCCCCATCTGTCTTCGCTTTGGTTTTGGTTTTTTCTTCTTCTTTGTCCCTGCTCCGCTCTTGGTATGCTCTGGGCGCTTTTAATCAAACACAATTCCCCGCGGCGGGGGGTCGTCTCTTTTTATCGATTTATGATGATCACGGAATTAATCGTCGCGCGGATTCGATGTAAGCGGCCTGCAAATTGATGCACATGTTAATAATCCACAGCGGAACAACTCCGTTCAGTGTTTTGAAGCCAGCTCGCGGCCCGCTTGTCTATATAGTACAGCCGAAAAAGAGACAAAACAATAAGGCATGATGCTCACAGCTTTGGTTTGCAATAGTTAGTCAATTAGACTAGAATGTCTATCGATTGTGAGTATATCTGACCAAGGTGCTTCGCTATTCATGACTAATTTGTGCTCAACAACGCCGAGTACGAGTTAGAGTAAATGATAATTAGCCTTAGAAAAACCGATGTGTTCATGAAATGATGGCTGCTGATTGTTCATCAGCTAAACGCCACTAGCTGCCCGTCCTGTTCCCGCTATATCGTCACCTCCCGACGAATCCAGGTCGGAAGAATCCAAAAGAAGCGTGGATGCAATGATGTCAGTCCAACGTGATTCTCGTCTCATATGTCAAACTCAATCGATGTTGAAAAAGAAAAGAAATCACCAATGCCATCTCAATGCCATCTTACAGTGAAAACCAAGAGTCTGTATTGCTGTCACGTCAGAGCAAAATTGAGGAATCGAAATCGAACCATTAGCATGTTACTTCGATCGCATCTGCACATTGCTATTGCAAAGGATATTAGATTAATGTTTATAATACCTTTTGAGAAGACTTTTATTCTTCTCGAGAAAAGTGAAGTATTTTATCGAAATGGCAATTAGCACAGTAGTCCTGCCATACTATATTAATGAAGAAGAGGCTTTGTGTATAAATCAGGTTTGCAATGGTGTACAAAACAAAATAAAAGTCATTGCTATATATAAAAGTGTGCCCTGCCTTCAGAATGCTTCAGAACCCTACAACACTGGACACTGCTGAAGAGACTAACCTAGGTAGTGACATACATTCTCATTTCCGTAATGGGCGCCATTCAGGATCATTACTTTGTTTTCTCAGCGATCGTAGGAATCGTATGCCGTTTTCTGGGTGAATTGGCACGCAGGCTACAAAGTTACTCATCCGAGCCATGCCCGCCTTGCTCCAAGAGTGAGCTAAAGGAAGGCGAAGGTAACTCGACCGGCTCACTGGAGACATTTTCCATCTGTGTGTTTTCGTGTGTTTTCGGGTGTTCGTGTGTTTTCGTGTGTGTGTGTGTGTGTGTGTGTGTGTGTGTGTGTTCCATAAAACTGGAAGTCATGAATGAATTTTGCGCTTCAGCTCGCGCATTAGCCATGACACCACTTGTTAAACCAGCACAAATCAATGATCGTGTTTAGACACATTTAATTTCATCTCTTGCTTCTCAATTTACACGTCTTCACATCGACTCTTTATAGTCAAAGTGACTCTCGTCAAGGTGTGTTTGAGACCTGCGTCGGCGCGAGGGATCATAGTCTATTATTAGTTCACGCAGAACGTACATTTTATGCAATAATATGTTGCGAATGTTCTGATGTTTGCCTTTTCGCCGCACATAGCTTCACCATGGTACACAAACAGTAGGCCTATGGCGTATAACATTCGAGCTTACTGGAATATCGTAACATGGTTACTCTGAGATACAGTTAACCATCTGGAGTTGGAAGGTGTACTGAATTGTACGTCAACAGTATCAAACCGGCATGATGATTGAAAAGGTTGTAAAACCTAGTTAGCCAAATGCGTTTTCATAGAAGGACTCTGCTATATTTAGGGCCTTGGCTGTTTTACTGTTCATCCAGTCCAAAATTCTTTCTGGAAAGAATAGGTCCTACCATGCCTACTGGTTTATGTTACCCCTAGTGGGAACCTCCTCAATGGTAGAGGGCGCTGCCGTATAGGAGTCATACAGGAATAAAATGCTCACCGCCTCCATTTTTGTAGCACATGTATGGAAAGCGCCACACGTTGGCCAGATCGACACAGAAGCCGATGACGGAGAGAAGAAAGTCGATTTTCCCGCCCCACGTCTCGCGGTTGCCGCTGTTGCCCCGGTCACGACCTGCGACCTCTGACCCTGCGTCCATTGTCACCTCCATCAGTTTGCCCTGGGCCGCTGAAAAAAGAAGAAAACGAAATCGATTTTCATTTCTCGTGAGAATAGTTGTTAAATTTACATGGTTCATAACTGCGGGTAGAAATATTACGGAATCACAATGCATCAAAAACTGGAAGAAAAAAAAACAAACAAACAAACAAGCTCTACACAAAATAAGGAGGGGATATAATTGTTCCAACATTGTTTTAAATGCTAACACTAATTTCAAATGAACATCATGTTATAAAAATTAGAACGGATATCAGGTCTGGGAATATATGCTTTGTTTTGCTTTTATGCAGAATGCATCAGGAGAATTGAACTTAAAAGTGGCTTGAAATTGATCACCACTCATGTTAAACACAAACCGGGCCATGAAATAAAACCAATTGAGAGTTTGTTTGTGGATATATTCCCTTTTCTGTACACACAATGTGGTTAGTTGTGAGTGACCTCTAGTCCAACAGAAACAGTTGACTCACAGTGCATCGATATGGCTACTGGTTAGAAGTCATAAAACAAAAACGTATAACAAAAATGGGGGGAAGAACAAATATCTAGTGAAAAAAATATTCTGAAGGGGTGAAATTCGTGAGCACAATCAACTGGCATATACCCGTTTATTCCAATCTTTGCGGATAATTAGGCCAGCAGTCTTAATAAAGCAGGGTAAATGATGCATACGTCATTTCGAAATTTCAAAAAAAAAAAATCCAGTCGAACGTTTTCTACTTTTTTTTTTTGAGAAGGAGAGCGAAATCCAGCGTTCAATTTAGTTAAGGTTAAGAGCTACATGAATGATATAGTGGAAGCAATGAGCCCTAGACCCTCCCCCCCCCCCCTCATCCCGGGCAATGCGCACCTGCAAAGAAGGAGTTTCCCCCCGAGATTTTACCCAGGTCTTGCACATTCCCGGCAGTCGTCACTTGGGGCTCAAGTTATTTTGCCACGTTAACGCCAGTAGTAGCACAAATTTCTGATGGATATGCAGACGATGTGATGACACCGCATTTATGATTACAATCTGCCTTTTGCAGACTTTTTTTAAAGATATACAATGAAAGAACAGAGATGCACCTCTTACATTTTTTTTTTTTTACTGAAGATAATAAAGCTTCCGTGCGTGAGATTCTTAACTCAAAAAGATCCCTTATCACTTCTCATTTAGAAAAATAGAATGTTGCATACCCGTTGAAGTTGATCCGCTGAACACAAAAAGAAAAATACACAAACGCATAAACACACATATGGTCATATTTTATACATGTCAAGGAAATGAACATAGCAACACTGATAAGATCAGGTGCATGACGAGAATTCACAGGGGTTTGTTTGTTTTTGTTGATTTTTGTGGGGAGGAGGTTGTTTGTTTGTTTGTTTTTTTGATAAGTTGAAAGAGCTACTCAGCACATTGCGCGAACCACAATCCAATTTCCATAACGAATCAAGGTATGAGAAGAGTGGAATAACAACGGCAGTAATTGAATCATATAAGCTGTGAACAACGGCGAACGACACATACAAAATGACCGGATGAAGGTAACCCCCACGTTCCATGTTTCGTGCAAAACAACGCATGCGAAGCACTCTGCTATAGCAAACATAGTGTCTGATCTAGAAAACATCTAAATATGGACAACGCGTAATAACCCGTTTGTATACTGCCAAATTGCTAACAAACCTTTGGAGTGTGGAGTCAATGGTGGGTGGCGGGGTTCTCTTAACATTGATTCGCGTGCAATATTTTGTGGTTAAAAGGTACACGAAGGCAATGAATACCACGTGATTCCACTGTCGACCAATCACAATCTTAATACCAACGCACTATTTGCTACAACTTTCTGACACTTCCCTACTGGTATCGATTGCAGCCATCAGAAGACAAATGAAAAAAACAACAACTGAAATCTATCCTCACTAAGCTATAAATAGAAATATTTCTGTTACAAACTTCATTGCAGACTTCACTCTGACCCTTTATCAAGGGAATTTCTATTCACTTAGTCACTTGATCAGCATTCTAATGTAAACTTTCTATTCTATATTTACAAAATTCTGCAGATTGCATTGTGTATTAGTTGTTGTGCACCTGCTTTCATACCATATCCTGTCTATTATATAAACGTTCGATTGTCCTCATGGAGAACGCAAGACAAGCCCCTTTTGCAAATCCTTGGGGGGAAAAATCAAATTTGTGCCCTTTTACAGACTGGTTGAATATACCTCTTACGATCACTATCAACTTATAATGCAGTGCGACCTTAACTGTGTCCCGTTCCACGCACATCAGTCTACTTTAGACCAGCAACTATAACAGTTGCCTCTTTAATGGGACAACTTTTTATCTTTCGGGTAAAAAAAAAAAGAGAAATGAACCTCACGAGCACACTTGTTTATTTTGTCTGTTTAGATAAAGTGTCATGTCTCTTGCTAATAATGATTACGCGTAACGACGATACACATTTGATCTTTGCTCATTTGTTTGGAATGTGGGACAGCTACACAATACCTTTCCTGACCCGAAAGCAACTTTTTCACATTGCGTGTCTCTCTAATCCCTGAAATGTGGAGCAAACCTGAAGGGAAGAGATATCAGTAAGGTTGGACTTGAATTCAGACGCCATTATGCGGTGTCTGCGACGGCATCAAAGAATTAGAACACTCGCAACCCGAATTTAAGATCTCTACGTTCGTTACCTTTGCCTATTGAATGAAAACAAAAAATAGAAGAGAGTTTCTAGGGAACGAGCATCAGACCCTGGATGTGTCGTATTTTGAAGTAGTAACATTATTCTGGGACACGATTACAAGAGCGGTGCGGCATGCAATAATGTAGGCTAGAAAACAAGCAGGTGAGCCTACAGAATCAGTTATTGCGCCCCAGTCTCGGAGAAACAGAAGAAAGCCTGGGCGCCCGCGGCTAGCAACCCCAAACTGAATGTAGAGACGAGTACGCGAAACGCGGCGCGAAGGTAAACTGATCTGGTAAAAGGACGCCGACGCAACGTCTTATACCCCTCGGTCGCGCCCTTGCGGCTACCGTACAATTTGTGTCACGCCTTTGGTTACTGTCTTCAATCGGATGAGAGAAATCGAAGTCCTCTTTTTTTCTTCTTCTTCCTGTTTGCTAATTATCGTTTCCTTCATAAATATTCGCACCAAACCTTCAGCTATGGTCAAGCATTGACCGAAAGTTGACCAGGACTCTTTTATTGATGCTTTTTTAAGACTTTCTCTTTTTTTTTTCTCTTTTTTTTTTGTCCGAATAGGGTTCTCCTTCTGGAGGAATGCTTGGACACGCATGTCTGCAAAAGCTTCATATTAGAAAAAAAAAAGAAACCACCAATTAGTGGTTTAATATTTGGCGCACATGAGGTTACTTAGCGCCACGTGACGGTTGGTTACATTTCAATTATCGACTAAACACACATCTGACCGGGACAAAATGATATATTCCCAACATTTCCGAATTTGTTAAGCGCGTCTTGGTATCCGATGGTTACAACATGCAAAGTAAAAACTTAAATGATTAAATACCGCATGATTAATATCAGTTTATAGCAATTAAACAAAAGCGTAAACTATCATTTTCATATATGGAATGCCGAGTAAGCCTCACTGTCGCAAGGTTACAAAATTAATGTTTCCTGTAATCCAATTTGTACATTAATTTAATGATATCATGCATTTATTACATGCATGCATTTATATATATTACACTTTATTCATACAAGTTTAGAACAATGCAATGTTGGAGCAGTGGTAGTCATGGTAGTGACAGAATCTATTCCGCTTTATCGTTTTGCTTTCGGTCTTTCAGAAGCAATCTCTTTGACAGAGATACTTTGAGAATGCCAGGTACCGTTAATGTTTTCTTCCATGAAATAACTGGAAAGAGCTTCTCTTTTATTCAAACATAGTGATGCAAAAAAAATACTCAAACTAAGTGACACATATAGAATTATTTGTGTTTAGAAATAAATAAGGCTAAAATCGTGAAACAAAACGAAAGGTTTTATTAAATCGAAGTTACTGCATAGCCAGTACCATTATCGATCAGCAGCTAGGCCAGCAGGAAACTCATTAAAGCGGGCAATGCCAGTAACTGCTTCTCCGAACCCTGTGCTCTCATTACTACGGTCCCCGTGGAAAGTGTTAACGCGAATTACAGGGCAGTGCAAATCGTCAATTAGATACAGATTATGTAAATTCGATACGCCATAATCACCTCCCGGCACCTTGTCCAGTGAATTCCATCATCCTAATTTTGCTTCGTGCTTGTTAATCATGACTCCGTTGTATGGTTAATGGAATCTGATCAAGTGTTAAAATACACAGTGCAGTATGGGCAACGATTATAAACCTATCTCAAGCGCTATCAAAGTTGATTTGGTTTGCCTTATATGATTATATCTATACACAGTGGCGATGTGTCTGACAGACTTTATTCTACTTGTTGATCTCGGCTCATTCATTTATTTTTGACTGACTTTCGAGTGAAACTATACACGTGTTGCTCAATCATCAGTACGATATTTTAACACTGAGAAGCATTCATCGATTTGTCTTGTCAATGATTATCGAAGACGGAATTGTCAGAGTGTATTACGTAACACCAATTAGTATCTATAAATTGGAAGGTAACCAAAAGATGGTTAGGGATAAAACCAACAACAAGGAATGGGGCGCTGACCTCCGCAATAAACTTCCGATGAAGCAATGCCCAAGTATGATTAATATAATGATGTAGGTAAGGTTGTTGTTTTGTTTAGTTGTTGTTGGGTGGTTTGTGTTTTTTTTTTCATAATGAGCAACATATGAGAAACAGAAGACGCCTAATACATCAGAAATATGCATGCTTCCACAAGATTTTTTTTTTTTTTTTTAGACATGATGATCAAACTCGTATTCTAGTCTGATGTGCTCAGTTGCTAGATGCAAAAGAGATGTCATACACTGTATTGTATTTTTCCTAGTAAAATGTTGGTGATGTGTTGTGCACTCCAATTTCAGCTACACTTTAGTAAGCACAGTAAGGTCAAACAAAAACGTCATTTGATTGACTGATGAATATCGCCTAACTATACCGTTTTGCGCGTTTTCACAAAACGGAGATATCCACCACACAGTTATGCAGTCAAAGTTAGTGATGTTGGTCTTCTCACCAGTCTTCCTTTGAGTTGCAAAGATATTTGCACAAAATTCTATACTTTCGAATGAATTCAAAGAGAAAAAGCAGGTAGCCTACTTTACCGTAAAGCATTCCAGAGTTGTAATGACTTGGCAGAGACAATAACCATGTTCTCAAAAGAAGCGGATTGAAAGATTTTATATTTTAGTATTGCATATAAACAAATGGGGGGAGTTGTGAGGCCCTGCCGTTAATGCCTTATTTCCTTTCAAAATGCGACTCTGGCTAATGCCATGGAGTTCAAGTGAAGCTTAAATATATTTCACACATTTCTTACAATTTCGTGATCTGAGTTGTAACTTTCAGTGCTCAGCTATTTTAAATTTTATTATATCTTTTGTATGCATTTTTTCCTATCTTCCTTTGATTTGTAATTCCATGAGCACCTTTTATCCTTACATATCTTTTGTGATGCCGATGATATCTTGAATTTTCGCAGTCGCTCGATGTTGACATAGATATTGATATATATTTCGAAAATATATGAAATCACAGTAGTGAGTAAAAGCCTACACTCAATGCCTTAAGGTACTACGAAGTAAAAGATATGACTTGAAATAAAGGTGCAAAGCCTGCGATTGAATAGTTACACAGAAAAGAACAGGAAGTTTGTGTGAAAACTACGGTGAGAAAGTGACGCCTTGGCAATTAAAGTAAAATTTCTGCAGAGGTGCGGACACTTCGTCTCCTGAAGATGTGAAAAGACTGCCACCGTAATTTACCAAGTATCACTATAATCACATATCCACATATATATATATATATATATATATATATATATATATATATATGATAGTATTTCGTATATTCTGACAACAAAGAGGGTCTTTAAAGATCAGTGAAGTAGAGGACTGTTGAATCATTCAAGCTTTGCTATAGGCACGGAACAAACAGTCCCGCCGTTTACGCGTGGAGCGTCCATTGACGTGATGTGAATACCCCATATACTACATCACGTAAAGTTTAAAAACTTTAAACCAAAGCCGGTCTCACCTTTTCATGTAAGAGAGATCTAGACACTGTCAGACTGTAGAATAAGGGAATGAAGTGATCATATTTCAAGTGTTATCACTATGCGAAATACAGTGGTAAACGCAATCTACGATTATGAGATACGGCGATTGTGGAGAAGTATATTTTGTACAAGTTGGTGTTTAAAGAATTAGGTATCCTTTGGATTGAAACATTCAATTTGACTTCTAATGAACACTATTACATAAAAAATATGGAATAACAGAAAAAACAATGAAGAACTTTTAACCACTGACACTGGTGTCATTGTAAAAGGAAACAGGTGTCATTAGTAAGTCGCAGTGTGTCATTTGATATATTTGTTTTGTTATAATGAATGTGTTGCGTTGTGTATCAAATTCCATTATAGGCTCTTATAGACTGCTTAACTTTCCTGTAATGAAATTAAGCAGAGCCTGCATAAAAAAGCCAATGATTTCCAAAATGAAAAGGAAACACGATAACAATGTCATCTGGTTTGTGGTTAATGTTTTTTTGTTCCTTTTTGTTTGTTTGTTTGTTTATTTATTCATTTGTTTGTTTGTTAGTTTTTTTGTGTGTGCTTGCTTGTTTTGAAGCAGGTATCCAGATATTGATCTTTCGATGCATCTCAGCTTCCCAAATTCAACAGTGTCCATCTCTTCCTCCAGACAGAAGAATGCAAATATGCTAAAGGTTTCATCCATTTCTGCTAATACTTATTTCTAGTGCTCATATCGCAAAACAATTGACTGATATTGTAATAATGTCTGACTGAGGCCAGAAAAAAAGGGGGGGGGGGATCGGCACACTATATACTGGTAATGGGACCCTCTTCAAGAATGTTCCATTGAGAATGAAAGAAAAATGCTTCTGGTAAGTGAATATTTATATGTCTATATCCCCGAGAGAAAGATATGTACATAATATATTGCAATGTAAATAACGAAGATAAAAAAAAAAATATATCAGAACCAGCTGGAAACAGGGGCACGTTGCTTTATCAACGTGCTGACGGTTTTTTTTTTTTTTTTTTTTTTTGTGCTGGACTGAAACTTTAAGAGCAAACTCTTGATGAAGGCGTTGATCCACCGTCGTTTAGGCGAGTCTGTGTCTTCTGCCGCGGCTCTACGACTCTCTGTTAAGCAGGTATGGCACGCCGCTACTAAACAAATTTACTTTCTCGCCAATGTCATTCACTCCGCTGCCTGCCCGTACAACTGGCAGACATGACGGGGGAGCTGTCTTGTAAGAGTCCGCTGTTCTCTCTTTGGTTCAATATCCAGCGAAATGTGGCCGCGTGTCAGGTGAACACGTGTCCATGACAATGGCGCGCATTTCCCAATACTCTCCCAGTCCCCCCCCCCCCCCTTTTTTTTTTATCCTGTCATTTTTCTCTGGCCGCCGACCGATATTTGTCGAGGAGCTGCGCTCATTTCCTCGCCCGTGATGGCCAAGAATCGATATCGATATGATATCGCGTAAGTGATACGCGATAATGTTGATAAATGCAAGATTTTTTTTTCTCTCTCTCTTGGCAGAGTAAGTCCATCTCGAATGATCGAAGAGGACGGTAATCAATTCTTTAGAAGGTTGTGTCTTCAAATTTGAACACGCTGAGCAGAATGATTAGTGCCATTCTAAAAAAAAAAAAAAAAAGGAGGAAAAGAACCCTTGTCCTGACTCGATAAACAATGTCTCAAAATTTGATAATAAAAAACAAAAACAAAAACAAATTCTATATTCGCTGTTGTGCATAATGATGGTCGTAAAATGTACTTTATAATTATTGACGGGCCCTTTCTGTATGTGTTATCTCATGACTTTCAGTGAGATGCTCCAATTATGTTTACAAGCATGATCTTTGCCATATGACCAGACCATTCCATAATGAAAACATTCTGTAATTTCCCTTCGTATGTGTATCTATATAGTTGTTTGTCATCACTAAGAGGAAATGTGTCGGTCGAGGGGGAAATATGAAATTAATGATAACAGCAACAAGGCAGATAATTAAAGTATCTACGATATCAGCCTTTCATATCGATCAAATTGGGCATGAACCCACTCAACGTTCAGCTCCTGCGCACCCCACTCCGACGCGCGGTCCGCGCGATGTTCTCGATTTTTTTTGTTCACCTAGTTTTCTGGCGCGCTGCACGGCAGGGCAACGCTAGGGTCTAGCTCACGGCTATTCGGTGCATTTATCGATCTCGCGCGGGACCAACAAGTGATTATTCTGCACCGGGCCATGTATTACCATCTATTGAGCAGACGCCATCTTGTCAGAGGGCAACAAATCGAGGAGGAAAGCTAGAGGGAGAGAGAGAGGGAGGGAGAGGGAGGGAGAGGGTGAGAGAGAGAGAGGATAGGAGGATTGAAGGGGAAGACGAGCTCCACCCAAGTTTCGCCGTTTGGGGATTTCTACTATATCGCCACATGCCCGTGCGGTTGGATGGCGCAAAAAGACATGAAATTCGTGAATGCTGGGGCAAAGAAAAAAAAAATAGTACGTTGACTGTCGACGGTTTGCCCACGCTTTTCAATTCATTTTCCAGTCCACAGCAGACGCCGTATTGACGTTTACCGAAATCAAGGTTGGTTAGAGGAATGTGTACGAAAAGAAGTGCAACGATTTCTGTTTGTCGCAAACGACTGGTGATTTTAACAAGTATTGCCACAAGAGCCGCCTTTATGATTTGCCAATGAAATGTTGTTTGGGCTCACCAACTTTTACCATGGGAAAGTTGATAATGTTAAGTCGCAGACGTCATCATTTCATATTCTTTTTACATGCCTTATCTGATTAAAACTGCTTTAGATTCAACAGGATCGATAGGTCAGGTCTACCCACACTTCGGAAAAAATATTTATAGACATGATAGAACTGTGACGAAATTGTAAGACGTCGTCGAATAAATTTCGTTACCAAAATAGATAATATTCGGCTAACCCCAAAATTTAGATGATTTGAGAGAGTATGCTGAAAAATCCACAAAAAAATGCAAAAGACAAGATGACGTTTTGAAAGTTTTGTCGAAAATATGCAAGGTAAAAAATAAAAATAGAATTACGTATTCTGCATGAAAGGGGTCTGTACTCGTAAAACAGCAACTGAAATGTTAATAATGACAATAATATGGAAAAATTACATTGCGCTTACGACAAACAGGTTTTGAAGCGCTTTACAATAATTATCAAAAGAGAACAAACATATAAATCAACTACCAATACAAATAATCCACAATACATAATCATCAGTTCTGTTCTTAAAATAAATGTTCTCTCAAAGGAGTTGCTGAAGTCATACCGCTATTTGATCATGATCAATCTATCTATTCATCTTAAAGTTGATTTTGAATTCAAGCTAAAAATCACGTGCCGTGCTCATCATGACGTGGAATTGCGTCACAATGTTTGTTTCAAAGAAGCTTGTTTTCATCAACGGGACATCCCACAATGTTTGAGAAATCCTTCCTACGTCTCTCCAAATATCATCTATAATATGGTGATATGGCCTCTGATAAAACGATTGGCTGAGAGCTATCACGTGAACAGTGCTAAATGCCCAAATTTACTTTTTTTTGCCGGGCGTTAGCATACTATTGACCGGTGCTACATACTGCTCATATCTTTGTAATAAAAATGCATTGCAATTTATTGTTCGTGTGTACAGTTCACTTTTATAGCTTGGAGATGTTGCTGGCCTGGAAATTTGAAGCAAAATTTGACGCAACGTTACCATTTTATAAAACAAATAATGCTCATTACTTGGACGGACGTTTGTTAAATTATTCAGCCTCCGTAACTTTTGAATAGTCTACTTCGCTTCGTGTGATTTGGATTGTTCAAAAATAAGAGCAGGATTGGTAATTCATACCAACGACAGGTGTAATGTCTTTTATCTTTATATGATAGCGTACTTATTTTCTTATTAATTCAGCTCTATTCATACAGGACTATACAACTCACAATCTTTTCTTCATATCATCGTTTTGCCACCTTATTCTCTCTTATTTTAAAGAAAGAATAAAAGAAGCGCCTAAGCGAGAAAACAAACAAACAAACTTTACTCTTTTGAGACGCACGAGAGTTAAGACATCGGTAGGTTTAATCTGGATTCACGCTTCTTCGCCTTCAGATACTTCTTAAATATTCCCCAAGAACTAAACTGATTTAAATCTGAATCTTAGGATGACGAAATCTCAAGTTCGCCATCTACTTTTCATTAACTTGCCATTGCCTTGTGACAAGTCACTCGCCATTGCCTTGTAAAAGTCACTCATGAGTAATCGGCGTCAGGATCAGTTCCTTTGATATAACAGATAGATTACATCGATTCATTTTATGTCAACATTCTTTAGGAAACAGTTTATTTTCGCAGCATCCATGTTTAATGAAATGTTTTCAAGAGTATCCCCCGCAAGATTATTTTAAACATTCTCTCTTGATTTTCTTCATTCACTCTACATTTTAAACATTTTAACACCTACCTGGATATGAGAAGAAAGTGATCGTGTATAAGTGAGTCTCTACGGATGTAAGAAATAAACCATCATTGCACTTTTGTCAGCTTTGAATTCTACAAAAAAGGGTACATACACTACAGTCACTGCCTCCTGTCTGGCCTACTATAAGTGAAAAGACATGAGAGAGCGCCAAACGAAATGTGGGTTCCCGGATGCGATAAAACTACAGATATAGTACTCCGTGGCCCTCCTGTGAACTCCGCTCGGGAAAAATTCAAATTAGCTTCCGGTGGAAATTGACACCTTCGCAATGAGAGGCGGATGTCAAGGGGGAAAGCGATTGATACTATCATCCTTGGCCAGCATATGGCTGTTAACAGCCAACGATCAATTTTTGCGCCATTTTGCAATAACGTGATTCCCTGTTCAAGACGAAGAAATGGAAATCAGACACCAAGCATGAGGACCAGGTTTGTCGAATATTCTGATTGCTTGTTTTCTTGCCCCCCCCCCCCTTCCTTTCCATGTGTTTGTTTTGTTTTGTATATATAGCAAAGGCTTGCAATTTTTGTCTTTATTTTGTTGGAGTTTTTTTGTTCATACCTTTTTTTTTTTCGTGTAGTAAACGTGTGTCGGTGTGTCCTGTGTGGTCGGCGGGGGGAGGGGAGGCTATGAACTATTTTCACAATAAACCTGAAATAAATACATTCTTTATATCATATATTTAATATAATTTTCTTTTTGTACTTTATGTTGAAATGCCTCATGAAAATAATAATAATAATTATAATAATAATAATAATAATAATAATAACAATAATAATAATAATAACAATAATACATTATAATGATTTCACTTTGGGAGTCTTTTCTTGGATTCGGGGGGATCTTCGGAGAGACCTTTTATTTGGAGAGGGTGGGGCATCTCTCTCTCTATATAGCATTCACAGGTAACTGCGTCATGCGTTTTTCATCGATACATCAACAATTGGGTCAATGACCGAATCTGGTGGTCAGTATCAGATCATTACCTCCCCTATTTTTGAGCAGCTATATAGAGAACAGTGAAAAGAAAAAAAAAAACCCGAAGAGGATTCTCGCCCCGCAGCCAACGAATCTTCTCCCTGCTGAGCGAATTGAGGCCAATTTTTGGGAGGAGAGCTACCCAGCGTGTCGCCCCAGGAGTGTCTACACCCACCAGGGACAGCCCCCAAAAGAGACTGATGTTATCATGAAGTGATATACAAGAGATTATTCACATCTCCCGCAGACGTGATGGGAACCATTCCGGGGAAAAACATTGACTTTATCGTCTGATACTTTAAACCAACATATCTTTGAGTTTCTGCAAATACTAAAAATAGTTCACACATCCTCAAAAATTCTAATGATTGCCAAAGATAGAATAGACAGCTTTGAAAGGAAACACGATAGATAGAAGAAACAAAACGAATAGAAAGCAGACGTAATTTGGAGAAATATCCCAACAAAAATCAAATGATAAATTTAAAATCGAGAGGGACCATCTGCCTTGTATCAGTGAAGTTAAGAAGCACCCCAAAGGACACGCCGCTATAAGCATTTGTGGCAGATGTGATATGTCTGTGGCATTTTTCTTCTTGGTTCATTCTTGGCAGAAGTATTTTCCAGAATTAGAAATGACCGCCATTAACAGAGCTTTGTAGGTTTATTGATCACGATATATGATTATGAAATGCTAGTTTGATCTTACTTTCTCCACCTTGGCTTATAGGCCCTACATCTGATTCCCGTTGGTACTAACGAGACTGCAGATTCATAGAAAGTAGTTAATGTGTTCGCAAATAGCTTGATAAATCGATTATCGACCGATTTCCATAAAGAATATGAATCAGCATATAAGGTTATGAAATCCACTTCCAAAATTGAATTTTGTATTGTTGTGTAGATCCCCCTTAAAACGTTAACTAAGAAATAGTAGTTTACACTTCGACTTGAACAGGACACACTACCATATGTAAGAGACATCGTTACCCAATCCTGTTTTCTACGAGAATGTGTAAAAGAGTTTAATGCCTATTGCTGATGTTCTGTATATGTTAGGTGCAGGCTTGTTAGTAAAATCAATGAAGTATCTATATCATTGGTAAAAATATTGCCCTCTTTTCAGTTTAAAGAGATGGTATGGTATTGGTTGAGTTGAGTATTCAGCTTTTAACTTTGTGTGAGATACTTAGAAACCACTTTATGCAATTTTAAAGAGATAAAATTCTGAGAGGAATTCAAAGTTTACATGATGAAAATTGGTTTTGAAATGATTGAGATATCAAAGAAAAAAGCTGGTAAAACAAATCGATCCTAATTAAGAATATGCCTTGTTTTTGTTATCTCAGCCATTTCAAACCCCGTTTTCATCAAATAAACTTTGAATTCCTCTTAGAATATTATGCTCTTTCATATTTCAAAAGAGATTACTCATTATCTAAAAAATCATCATCAAAAAACGATGAAAACCTGAAGCCCCATCTCAACCAAAATTGTACCATCCCTTTAACTTTGGTAAGTGGAATAGATATTGAACAAGAGGAACGGAGTAACTTTCTTTGAAATTGGGCATGAAGTATAAGTTATCCTTCGTTTGCGTTTTACAGTGATAGCGACTTACTTTCGTAACCACAATAGGGTTGTTAAGTTTCCCTCCTGTACAGCTAGATGTATTATACAAAGCAGAAGACGTAATGATGTCATCATCTCAATCAAAGACTTCCCTTTGACCTTCAGACAAATTTTTCGCAGAATTCCTTTTGTTTGTTCATTTTCCATCTGGCATGTCTGACAGTCTGCGAAGATGTCTGGATAACCCATATTCAGCTATGCTAAACTGGTCTTCCATGGCGTCCAGTTTGGATGCGAGGCGGGACCACTTCACCGGGTTTTCAGAAATGAAGTCACAACAAAGAGAGTGGATGGTATCCCGGCTGGAAAGAACACAGTGTCCCACAGTATGCAGTGTGAGAAACACAGTGTGAACACATCGTGAACACAGTGTGAAATCTCTTCACACTGTTTTAACGTTTAAACTGTGTGAAGTATGAATTGTGAATCATCAATTTACAGTATGACACAGAACATTACCATGTGAACACTCTGTGAAAACTAAACCACAGTGTGAAATCATCTCCACACTGTTAAATTCGAGCGTTTTTCACATAGTGGACTATGTGACCACACTGTAAACACACTGTGCGACACTGTGTTCTTTCCAGTAGGAATTCCTTTATTTTTATTGTAAAATTGGGATAACTTTGCCAAGATAACCTTTACGGGAATCTTGCAGCTGATAATTAACTAAAAGAAAATGCGATTTATATATATATATATATATATATATATATACATATATTTGAAAAAAAAAAACGTGTCAGAGCTGTCAGACGACGATTTTTTTTTTTTTTTTTGGGGGGGGGGGTATAATGTGGTTGTGATATTAGGCCTATTAACTGTTATTTATCTATATGTTTATAGACCCCACTATTTGTTTATTTGGACTTCTTTAAACTAATTGTTTCATAACGACATGTGACATATTCATATTCTACGACTTTCTCATTTCATGTCGGTGTTCATTGAACATCTGCCGTTTTGTTTATTTGAATTCAGTTTATTGATCGACGTCAGCTCTAGAATAATAGGTAGGGCCTCGAGTCTCTTTGAAGGCAAAATAAAGTTCTCAGAAGGGCTCAAAATTCATTCCCACCATCTGGAATTCGCTTTTGATATTACGAAATTGTCTAGCAGGAAACTTGTGTGGCTGAGGCAATTTGTCAGGATAATGAGTTTGTTTTGGAGTATCTTGAGATAAAAAGAATAAAATATTTTAAAAGGAAGTATCCGACTTTTATTTCTGAAGAGACCTCCCCGTTTAGTAACGGATGGGTAGGACAACAAGCTCTCACTCTCGTGGGAAAGATCGATCAATACTGTAGTGTTAGGGCCCGATATTTCGATTATCGATAGTCGATTAAAAAGCATTTCGTAGATTACAATACACTCGGCGTGCCTTTTGGGTTATTATTTCGCATTTCGCCGTTATCCGAGTGAAGTCGTGTTATCACAGCGTTATTTCACATAATATGTTTTAATGCCTATGTGACCATTTGATTTAGAGAGAAAAAAAATCGACGGTTTTTTGCAGGCGTGTATTGACGGAAACTATACATGTTTTACCTTTAACTCTATAAGGGGCTCACTTGGCATGTGCCGGCGTCTGTAGGAGTGTTATTCATGCCTTCCGTTGGCATGTGCAAGTCGTTGAGAATAGCTCTCACGACAAACGCAATGACATCAACGGGATCCTAGCTGTCACATTCATTACGACCGGCGGAGGTTTCTGATGTGGACGATTAGTCCCAGTTACTATGATGGAGGCCGAAGTTGGCGAGTCTGCATTGAGGGCTCATACAGAGTTCAAGCATCAGCTAAGTGATGCAGACAAAACTTGAAAGATTCCAGATGAATAGGGGGGCAGGGAAAGGATCACATCTGATGCCATTCGATTTATAACGCCCAGACGGTATTATGGTTAGATAAAATGTGATCAAGGAAATATTTACAAAAATCTAGCTGGCTCTGTAGAACGATTAGTATCGGATGGTTACACCAACAGTAACTTTGAAAATAATGCACGCTTCAGAAGGGCGAGCAAAAAAATAAATAAAATGAAAATAACGATTACTTAGACGGTCTTTGGAAGTTATTGCTTGGATAAAGTTATAAATACCTAAATGAGATAAGTCCTATAGACTGTATTATAACCTAAGGTGTTCTCAAATTGACAGTGATATTATGAATTTGGACACCACTGACAATAGACCGACGAAGACCCGTATGGTGATGGTTGCAGAAGACGGAACCAAACGTAGCTCTGAATTTAATACTAAAATACTTTTCACCATAATTCTTTTCCATATAGAGACGTGTGAATTGTAAATCGAAACCTCGACGAATACTCATTTGCACCATGTAATGCGTAAGGGTGATATTTCATATTGAAAAAAGGTGTTATTGGTATATTAAAGATAGGCATGTCGTCACCAACGTATCTCTTTGAAATCTTGGCTGATGCTCATTTCAGACAGTTCGGCACTAAGACATAATGATAAAGATTAAATGGATGGTACAGTTTCGGTTGAGATGGGACTTCAGATAATGATAAACCTCTTATGAAATGTGAAAGAGCATATAATTCTAAAAGGAATTTATTTATAGGTTTATTTATTTGATGAAAATTGGTTTTGGAATGGCTGAGATATCCAAAACAAAGCGATCTTATTGATAAAAGGTGGGATCCACCTTTTATTGGGATCGCTCGGTTTTACTTTGTTTTTTGCATACCTCAGCCATTTCAAAACCAATTTTCGTCAAATAAACTTTGAATTCCTCTTAAGAATTGTATGCTCTTTAACATTTCATTAAACGGTTTCTAAATATCTCACAAAAAGTTAAAAGCTGAATCCTGACCTCAACCAATACTGTACCATCCCTTTTCAAGAAAAAATTGGGTGCGATGTAAACGTTTTATCTATACTACCTCTACGATAAAATGCGAAATGATGCGAGGAATTCGTAAGACCAGGATGATTTGAGTCACCTTAGATTTGAGGGAAGCTATACTTTAAACACCTTATAAGTCGTCGAGTACCACTATCCTCGGATAAAATGAGGAGTGACAGTAGATGTCAATCCCATCACCTGGAGGTACTGGAGCTCCATCGGGGCTAATTATCGTGCCCTTCTTTATCCCCCGTCTTCCCTGACCTTTGACCTCAGGTAAGCGAGTTTGTTCTGGATATTATAAACGGTACGTCGAACTTGAGTCTCGTTCAATTTGTAGCTTTTTATGGTGTGGTTTTCTGTTTTGTTTGGTTTGGTTCGTGGGGGTTTTTTTAAGGAGGAGAAAGGAGTATTTGGTCCTCAAAGATAAACAGTGATTTTAAACCAAGGCTCACGTCGTTATTGTCATGTTCGGTATGCGACCTCTCCGTAAATGTTTTTCCTCCCTATATTCCCCGGCCCTACATGGCTTTTAATAGTTTGCGCTGTGAATAAAATCGATGCTCGATTTTTCGGTGAATGGGTTGTCGGCATGAGCTCCAGATCATACAATGTGGGACGCACTATATGGGATGGAGGGGCCGAAATTATTACCAGTTTACGGAGGCTCACACGTAGACATAAACACTTGAAGGAAAAAAAAAGCGGAAAAGTTCAAGGGATGCCTGAAGGGACACGAAAGGGGAACAAGAGTCCACGCGGGACACATACAGGTAATAATATATAACAGGTGATTTTATGACGTCACAGCAGCAGAAAAATCCATATTCAGCTTTAACGTATACAGATAATGATATATGACAGATGGTTTTATGACGTCATAGCAGCAGCAAAAAGACGCATTAAACTTTAAATTTGCATGGATATGTATTATATGATTTGTCTTTATATTAAGATTCGTTTGGCGTGGCTGTTGGGGGAAATCAATAATTACTTGTAGACGAACATTTATACGAGACCGACGATGTTAAGTCCCCTTGGAAAGACTAGTATAAGTACACTGTAGTTGCTACTTGATAAGGATGTGGGCTAAATGAGTAAATGCTAATAACATCAGGAAATCTGCTTTTGCATGCCAAAAACAAGAATTGACAAAACCTACATAGATATAAAATTCACTGCAGGAGAAGACTGGGATAACTGAGAAGTCAGTGCGTCAAATGAAAAAAAAAAGTTGTTAATTTAGATAATAATTATATTCAGAGTTATTTTGGAATCGTATTTTAGAATTTTAGAACGACGAAAAGCAAAGGGTGCTGCTTTAACAGACAAACACTGTAAATGATAATAATGATAATAATGACAGTAAAAGCAATAGAAGAAAAAATCATAATAATGATGATAATTATAATAACGAAGAAACTGTGGGAATGCAGGTTGATATTCATGTAGATGACTAGTTTGGCATCGCCCAGGGGAAATAAAATACAAAAGAAAGTAAATATCAACTGAGATTCAAATGATTACCAAAAGTAGACCCTGTGTGGAAAAATTTTTCGTAAGAAATCAAGTTTTAAAAAAAGTAATAGATTTAGAGGAAAATCAGTGAAGGATAGAACTATTTTCATAGAAAAAGAAAAACGTATCATAGTCAGAATAAGAAAAACTGGGCTTCAGAGTCATAGCCCATATAGGGGGGGGGAGGGGGGAGGGGGAGGGGGAGATACCTGAACATAGAGAGAGGGGGAGAGAAAAGTGAGAGAGAGGGAGCTCGAAGGAGCATGCATCCACACACAAGCTCCCGGTGGAACCAAACTTACCCCCAACCGGGTTCATATTAAACGCATAGACCTTATCCTGCATGGCTCCTCCCGGTGCTACCGCGTTATCCATGATGTTAGCACAAGGTTACCACGGCCACTCACCTGTAGAGAAAGTCAGGGGGGGGGGGGGTTGAGGAAGAGGGATGGAGAAAAGAAAAAGAAACAATACATAAGTGGCGTGTCATGTTTCGGTAAAAAGAACTGTAAATATTGATGCTTTTCGCTAAAATGCGACATAACGGTCACCATGACAATGAGATTGCGGCCTGGAGCACAAGGCGACGGGGTTCTCCTGTGGAGGCGCGTAACAGGGAGTGGCGCGGAAAAAAAAAAAATCCCGTTTGTTTGCTAACATAACTGGACGGGGGGGGGGGGACCTTGAGAGCATTTTAAAGTCAGATCGCTGGGCTGGTGTCTTTTGTCGCCTCTCCTCATTTTCGTCGTTCAGGTCGGACAATTGGTGAAAAGCACAAAATCCAGGCCGTCAAATGTCGCCCACATTGGCGTTCGACTGTTCGACAGCAGCTGTCGCGATACCATACGAGCAGGTAGTGTACACCCCTGAATGTTTGCTTGGTGCCAGGTAGCAGGCGAGAGATTGCGTGCGTCCCAGGAAATACATACGGGCCACAGATTTTTAGCGGTGTAATAGTATCACCTCAATAGTCATCTTTTTCTTCTCCGACCATTTACACAGAACTGATGTTGGAGCAGGTATTCAATATCGAGTCATCATCGCGTTCCTTCAACACCTCAAACAAATTAATGCATTGTCACATTTCTTGAGGCACTTACACCAATTTTTAATAGACAATGAAATGCTAGGAGTCAGCAACGGGTCGCCAGACTCGAAAGCAACATTGCATGATATTTTGCGAGCAAACTTGCACAATTTAAATGCTGTAGTAAGTCAATGTCGGTCAGTGTTGTGATTTTGAATCATCCCACAAAAATAGATCATTCTAGGAAACTGACTTCGTGTATTCTGTTTGTAAACTCTCACAATTTTTCATGTCAAAAGTATCGTCTTTAAATCTAACAAGTATGCCAATCCCGTCGCAGACATGGCGTTTGATGCCGTCACCAAGCTATTTTGTCCATTACCTTTGTTTTTAAACGAGAAATATTAGACCAGTTTTTATGATTTCCAGGATGCATACATTTATGTCGCATACCATAACAGAATAACGACAGAAAACCTGACGGGGTTACATTCATTTGCTTGAGTACGACATTTATTGTGATCTTTTTAAAAGATTTATGTTTCTTTCTGAATACTTTAACAGACAAGACGTATGCAACTTGTGGCGTAGTATTGATTTTCGTAATACGTTCGGAGCATGAAATAAGGAGTTTTTCGTACGATATCAAATCTACCTCGTACTGAATTGCGACAGTTGTAATATGAAATGTTCATAACGATTACTGTCTGCCCAAAACGTAGGCAAAATTTCAGCAGTCACGTTAGCTCTGACATGATTACTACCGGTAACTACGCTGCCCGTATGTCAGTGCAATCTTGGCTTTGAGGCCCCAGTAGAGTAGGTGACAAGGTCAGTCGAGGACTTTGCACCCATAACACTGCATGGATTTCATTATGTTCATGTCTGATCAGTAAAACCCCCGAATGCATGTAGTTTGGGGTTTGTTTTCTTATAGGACAAAAGATGAAAAGTATTACCTCACACGATGAAATTGGTTAATGGAGAACGGAGGGAAAATCAAACATTAAATTTTCAATTTCAACGAAAACAGAAAGCACAACGAAATCTCCAACAAGAGCCACTGGGACAGAATAGATGATTTCCTAGATTTTTCCCCCAAAATTTGTCTTCATCTCCATCACATGTTCTGCCCGCGACAGGTGTTCGGGGCAGAACCCGGTGATGAGTGGACTTACACCCCGCCGGCCCACTCTTAGAGCTGAACAGGGAGGGCATCACATGGGGGCAAACGTCTGACAACTGATGCTGGTAGAAGGGTGCGAGCTGTAAAACGGTACCTAAAGACACGATTCAATTTGGCCTCTAGCAATAAATGACAAAGTAGATCAGTTTCCTCATCCACAACATGGTGAAAAAATAACATTCGTTGATGAAACGAACATCTGGTCTCATTAGTTGTTATAGCTCGGAAAAAAAACCCAAAAAAAATCTAGATCGAATATATGTGTGTGTGTCTATGTGACTGTGTGTGTGTATGTGTTCCCTTTGTTCTCTCTTCCTCTCTCTCTCTCTCTCTCTCTCTTTCTCCTTTGGTATATTCCACAGTGTGGGCAAAATATCTGCCCCTCAGTCTCCCTCCGATCTTCACCCATTCCTCTTTAATCCTTACTCGCCATGCCATTCAGACAGAAGCAATATTGTGTCAACGGGTTGGTTTAGTGGGCTAATGAAATAGGGAAGGTGATGGGATCAGAACCTTGAGGTCAAAGAACATGTGTGGCTCCCGAGTTTAGAAGGGTTCAAAGCGAACAAATTCGTACGAACACTTCTGATTATTTTTTTTTTCAATTGCATTTATGAAAGCAGCCCTTCACTTCAGAACTTCAGACGGGAGCGTGAACAATCACAGCCCTTTGTCAGGTCGCTCCTTTTGGATGATGACGCGACGCGACGCGAGGGATTCTTATCTGTCAACGAAGGGGTGCTTGGCCAAAACAATCGTCAGACCAGTACGGGGGGAACATTCATGAATACCACCACATCATTGACGAACATACACGACTTGGTGACTTCGACGTAGCTTGCCCTGACACGGACAGTATACGTCCGAGACAAAGTGTCGAGTGAATTCATTGGTAGTCGTTTTTGCCTTTGCTGAACTTGTGGCAGTTCCGCGGACGGAAAAGTATAGAGGGAGTTGTGACAGTGTCGGTGATACCAGACAGCGACATTAATTTTAGTACGTTTTCGTTGAATAGAACTACGAGTACTATAATTATACTAGGTGAATATTTCACCAAGGATTAGTGGCTGGTCACGTCATTTTCCTATTACATTGTAGTTATGGCATGATCAACTTAACTGGAGGGGATATTACACGACGGGACAGGGACATGATCGTGTAGGATGAAGGGTGACGACAAAGAGAGAAATTGGCTGCATTTTCCAAGGTTTTTTTTCAACTCTTTGAACACTTCGAAAAATCATGCAAACGTATTACATGCAATGACATCTAGGCTATTGTGTAATCCTGCAAACGTCTTCATAACTTTCTCAAAAACAGGAACAAAACTGATAAGGTGAAGACATTGAAAACTAAAAACGAGTAGATTTGTGTATGATCCAAGAATAATTGAGATTGCGAAATAAGATGCACGTTGTAGACCGCATCAGCTGGAAAAGAATGACAAAAAGTTGTGTATATACTCACAAAGGCAAGTCCAAGTTAGCGTTCTGGAATTCTTTCAAACGGAAGCCTGAAAGCCGAGTATGACAGCGTCACAGATAATTGGTGGTTATGTCAAGACAATCATAGCATCCCCATGAACGATATCTCGGGTTAAAACATCCAGGATTCCAGCACTTTCAGACAAAAAACCAAACTATCGGATATCAAGGATATTTTTCCCCCGGACGAGGGCAAGGGGGGAAGAAAAACGATCTTATTTCCCGTGGCAGAAGAGAGGCGGAGAGGAGCAGGGTTTCGGACGCTTGACTCCGGGCTCGCAGGCCGCTTCTGACATCAATCAGGGTTTGGTGCGGAGGCTGCTGAGCAGGCGCGCAACAGGTCGATTCACGCCACTACGCTGTATGAAAACTTTCGACAGGGCTTGTCCTCCCCAATGCATGCGCGCATGCGTAAACATGATTTCTCTTTATTTCTGTCTCTGTCTCCCTCTCTCCCTATATCTCTCTCCCTTTCTCCATCTTCCTTTCTGTAAAATAATCATGTCTTCTCCATCTCTCCCTTTCTCTCTCTCTCTTTTCTCTCTCTCTCCCTCGCTCTTGCTTTGTCACTATCGAGTACGTGCTTCTCATACGTTCTTCTCTGCAAGAATTTACAGTTGTTTCTGGGAACTAGGTCGCTTCATTTTGCAACCCTGTATATCCTTCCCAATGTTATATTCCATTTTTTGAAGTTTACACACTCTTCAATGTTAATCCGTACATTAAAGAATTTAGCCATTTAATTTAGCCATCATAAGATAGCGAACCACTGGCACCCCCCCCCACACACACACACACACAGACAAACCCACAGAATGGCTATAGACATGAGGTATACATAATAGATGCGTCTTTTTCATTTTCTTGCCCATCTTATGACTTTGTTGTCATCTTTTCGTCTGAAAGTCTGTGTGTTCCTTCGAGGTCCGACTCTAGTTCTTTCATGTCCATATCTACGACCTGTGTGTACGAGCCAATAATGTTTTCATTCACCCCTACCCCCCCCCCCCCCCCTCACCACCACCACCCCGTCGGTCCGGTCGCTCGCAGGTTTGTATTTTAATTAAACCTTCTCCGCACCGTCATGATTGTAAATTGGGCACCCTTTTCGTTCTTCGACGAGCTTCGTGAAAATATTATTATCGATTTTTCCTTCGCTCCCTTTCCAGGGCAGTCGGTTGACTCGAAATCCTTCTCCCCTTTCCCGAAAAAGGTCCGCACCCCTTGCACCAGCTCTTGCTGGGGATTCAACATTTTTGCTCCAAGTTCTGCTGCTCACGGCATAAAACGCTCTCTACATTTTTTTTTTTTTTTTTTTTTTTTTGCAGCTCGTTTTGTCTGCTTTCTGAGCCCTTTTCCATCAATGGTTACCGGAAAGTGCGCAAGGAGTGTGAGATGAAAGCGATTTCGCGAATAACTCTTCATTTTCCCCCAGCGGTCTGTCCCCCTATAGTCTGTTCATCTCACCTCCGAGCAGCTAGGTACAATCGAACGCATTAGTCTCCCAGTGCAGTGCAGCTCTGAGAACTTTCAAGGTTTCTATAGAGGTGATTAGCAAACTTTTAGAAACTATATACGAGCAACATGAGTTTGTCTGCATCGTGGTCCCCTCCTTTACTATGCTTGATGAAGATATTGATGGCAAAAGGGGCTAAGTGCCATTTTTAAACACTTTAAAGTTAGTCCATCATCAACTAGAGCCAAATAAAAACCTTTCCAGTGATACCTCACCTGTTGCTTAAAAAGGAATATTTTTTCAGTTATGATCACAAATATCAAATATTTCTTATTATTTTCTGTGTTTAATCGCAAATATCTCAACTTGACAGGAATGGTTTGGAAAGTTTTGCGACCAAATTCTTTAATCATGCCATCAGACCTACAAAGTGCTTTAAATGTACATGTGACAAACGCTGTTTCTTCTCCAGTCATATAGTCTTAAATATGATATTTAATTAAGGAAACAGAAGTGGACAGGGTACCGTCTATGTCACTACGCTTTATTCTGCTCTCCATTCTTCGCAAAGGGACGCCACTATGTAAATAATCCGCGACGAATTTCTCGTTAAACGCGCAGCTTTCTCGTTAGGCCCTCGTTCGCGTGACGTCAAAATTCGGGAAATAGGCAATCTTCCAAATGTTGGGGGGAAAATGACCGACTGAATCGGACCAATCGTGCACTGAATCCACCAATTAAAAGAAATATTTACGTACATTTTCATACGCATTCCGATACATTCATGTTTATATCTTATTGGGAAGTGGACAGGGCACGTAAACACAAGCACACACAGTATCTATTTATCAGTTGTGCTTAGTATGAAGTTAT
This sequence comes from Diadema setosum, assembly GCF_964275005.1. NCBI lineage: Eukaryota > Metazoa > Echinodermata > Echinoidea > Diadematoida > Diadematidae > Diadema > Diadema setosum. Next base: position 15,906,563 of record NC_092688.1, read on the forward strand.
TCATACATTGCTGTGCATTTGTAGGGATTTTAATCAAATAATGAATTATCTTTAAGCGTATAGGCCCTATACATTGTCAAGATATATTGTACTGATTGATACATAGGGGGTTAATCATCAAGGACGAGGGGAGATCTATATTGCCGCCGATCAGAAAATTAAGACTGAGATCGTTCCAGGAAATTAATTTCTGCTATGAGTTTTCATGATCGAGTGGACAACAAAGAAGACATTTCAGTGTTCTTGACAATCCTTTTTCCCTGTCCGCAGTAGACAGTGCATTTACAACTTCCAAGAAGGTTTCATTGAAAATGTTGTCTAGCCTGTTTTCAGTAATCATGGAGGGTTTGCACCCGTTTCAACAATCCACCCCATATCCTATAAAAACACAGATTTATAGTCGGTGCATATTCATAGCTTTCTTTTCAGCCTGATGAAGAATGTTCACTCACGATTAAAGGTTTTTTGCAGGCATCAGGTATAGTTGATTCTCATCACGGGTTAATTGCAGTATTTGAATTAAAAAAAAAAAAATACCGTAACAAAGACTGATGTAAATGTAGAGTTGATTGTTCACTGTATCTACTATGTGAAAATTACGTGAATTAGGATGAATTTGACTTCCATGCTTATATGAGTCTGGGCTTTTTCTTCTTTCATTTTCAAATAACCAGTAAAACGAGTATGATCACATTTAATATATATATATATATATATATATATATATATATATATATATATATAATGTTTATGTATGTATAAAGTCAACCTTACATAGGTCGGAAATTTGGCTGAGTCGAAGAGAAAGTTAGGTACAGCTGTAATATTGTATGTCTTAATTCTATTGTGGAAGTCAAATTCATGAAAGTCGGAGGATTTTTCTCCGGTCAATTTGGATTCGACTTCGATGACGTTGAATGTATATAAGATATCAGTTAGTAAACATCTGGTTAGGAGAGCACGTAAAGATTAGAACTGGTCTTGTGACGTCATTGTGACGCAATCCAGACAACCCCATGGGGCGCCATGTTTGATGACGTATTAACACTCATATAGTAAATGTTCTTACGCGCATATATTTAATTTCCTTCAAATTAACATTCGATAGGAACCTTTCATTATGCAATCTGGAATCATATAACCACTCTAAACGTTTGAATAAAGAATGAAAAAAAATTAAACCAAATACAAAGGAAAACCTTAGAAACTGCCTCCAAAATAGATTTTTTATGTTAGTGCGTATAAGAGCTCTTACCGTCACAAGCAGGAAAGATTATATGCAGTAAAATGTACAAGCTTAGTGTGTTTGAATGAATTCTGAAGGAAGGATTTAAGCCAGTTGAAATTATCAGCACAAATATAGTCTTTTATAAAAAGCGCAAACTCCCAGGGCCCAGAAAGCAACGTCGCAACTGAATAATTATGCCTCTTCATCAAACCGAACGAGAAATAATAAGCACTCTTTTTAGAAAGTTTGATTTACCATGCTGCAAATTTATAACAGAAGGGGTATTAAGAAGATGTGAACAGAGTCCAATAATGGTTGAAGAAAAGGCGTAATTGCTCTGGAAATGCGTGAATCACCCGTACAGGTTGAATAAAAGGAGCGCTAATTACTGCTCTTATATTCCACAAAATCAACATGGCGGGCGGGTGAGACATTGACGGTTACGTCATTCACACACTCCGACGAAAAACCTTATCTATTTTTATTTATCTATTCTTCCACCTCACCCACCCCCTCCCCAATCCTTCGCATGATAATACAGCATTACATAGGGAGCGTCGTATCGGATACGATTTCAATAAACCGCCCAATAAAGCAGGAAATTGGTAGCGCTGCGGTCCGTCTTATTAACCTTTAAGAGAGTGCGCTTGTAATGAGCCGTAACAGGAGGCGTTCGAATTAATTTGGCCGAATTTACGCGAGCCTTTGCCCCTCGCGCCATTTCTTTTAATCAAATACAACCCCTTGATGCCGCGTCTGCCATCAGCATACACACCTCTGTCACTGTCTTCTAATGACTCTAGCTAAAGATTACCCCCGTCTCTATTCGTACCCTTTGATAGTCGTATTAAAAAGCCGTTACGCCTCCGTTTTATACATCCACTGCGTAGCTCCCTCCGGTCAGTCTCATCTATTTGAAGTACTGTTCTCCATGCGCTATTATACCACCTATACCTCTCTCTCCCCCATCTCTCCCTCTCCCTCTCTTTATCTCCCTTCCTCTCTCTCCCATGCTCTTTATTTGCGTATTCCTCTCTATCTCTCTCTCCCTTTCTGTCTCTATTTTGTTGCTACAATATTACATCATGATGTGTTATATCTTAATATAATTATATTATATTATATTATATTATATCATATTATATTATATTATATTATATTATATTATATTATATTATATTATATTATATTATATTATATTATATTATATTATATTATATTATATTATATTATATTATATTATATTATATTATATCATATTGTATTGTATGATACTATACTATATTATATCATATTACATTGTATCATATACTATAAATATCATATATTATGCATACTCTCATCTCATCTCTCTCTATCTATCTATATATCTATCTTTATCTATCTATCTATCTCTCTTCGTTTCTCCTTGTCACTCGATATCTCATCATCTTGTTGTAAGTGTAATTACGGCGAAATCTCATCGGACCAGATGGAGAATTGATCCCCGACACCTGGCTATAATGGTGTCAGTGATTACGTAAGTTCAACGTTTAATGTTCACATGATTCAATGATCGTTGACTTATCAAATACAGCTCAACAGTACACTATTGCTCCGTCAGTGTGCTTGCAAGGGTTTTGTTTAGTTTTGTTTAGTTTTGTTTAGTTTTGTTTTGTTTTTGTTTTGTTTTTCTTTAACGCAGGATACGCTTTGGAAAAATCTCGGATCAATTCGAGTTTTTAAAATCATCAACAATATATGCACAGTGATTGTCTTTCTTTTGCAGACAATAGTTTGTGATTGAAATTGTTAATACCTCCTGTAACAAATAAAATTGTTATTATTTCTATCATTATTTCAAAATTTTTAGTACCTCCTATAATATATGATAGATTGGTTTATAGTATAATTTTTAGTACTTAAATGGTGAAATTAAAAACATGTTGTAATTTGAAGAATAAAGTCAGTATTTTAGCTTCTCTGACGTTAATTGAATATTCCAAAATAGCAATTATTTTTTTTTGTGAAATAGAATTTCACACACACACATACACACACACAATATCTTATAAAATGATGGCGAGCAACGCTATAAGATAATGCATTAAGGTTTCATAGGATGTTGATGTCAAAGACGTTTTGATAATTACCGGTATGTCATGATTGACCAAAACGAATAGTCTAATGTGCATGATACCTGATAACAATCAGTCATTTCATCACGTTTACTTTTTGCACAGAATGGACATAGGAATACACTGTGTGATATCTGAAATTGTAATCAAGTCAAGACAACAACAACAACAATGGTCCTCTTTTGAATCCCTCTTTTGTCAGAATACTAGGAATGTCATGTTCAATTCTCTCCCTTTCTTTACCCTTCTGTCACTCTTTTGCAACAATGTGAATAAGCAGAGGGATTTCATTACAAGGTTAATGTCAAAGATTCAGAGAGAGAATCCAGAAAACTAAGTCTATTAGACATATTCAGATCAAGATTCCTAGAAAAAGACGTCATCAAGAAAGCAGAGAGAGATTAAAAAGAAGAATGTTCATCAGCGTGAGGGCAAGTGCCTGCACTTGGCTTTGAAGCACAGAACACAAACATGCATTTGTCAGACACCTCTCTCTTCCCTCTTATACAGAGCTTTCTTTTCTCTTTTTCTTTTTTCTTCCTTTGCAAGTTCAGGGGATCCCGGCGAAACCTTGCTTGCGATGGAGCAATGCAAAATGATGATAACAACATCAACAACAACATGTGTACAAAAACAGCTTCAGCCCCGGAGGGGAAACTATCGATTGCACGGTTCGATCGATCGCGCTCATGTCTAAGCGAAATGAATTGTCATGTCTCCACTTTCGTCTTCGCATGCCATTGATGATGACGATGATGGCGATGATGATGCCGCTGATGACGGGTGAGATTGGTGTTTGCCCGGTCTCCCGTGGCGATGACGGGTCGAGTTCAAACTAGAAAAACAGCTCCTGCATCGGGGAAGTAAAAACTGTCTTTTAGTCGCCGTGCATGGCAGTACACTGTTTTGCCACGATCATCTTAACTTGACGAGAACAGACAGCTAGGTATCGCTTCGCGTTAGCATTAATCGATTTGGATCGTCGTGTATACCATGGCTGAATGGCGCCAAAAAAAAATGCACTTGCAAGCGCCACTTGTATCTCGCGCACATGCGAAGAACAATGACAACCTATCCCCCTTACTATATGGTGCATAAAATTATTATTTCGCCTTGATGCCACGTAGACGGCCCTTTCAGCAACCTACGTGCTCATGTACACAAGTGACTCGAATATCATTAATTGGTAATCAACGCTTATAATCAATAAGACAATATTACTTAATTCGGTAATTTTACATTGTGTGACACAATGTGCTCTATTAAAACATTTTTTTGATCCGTCATATAGACGGGTTTTTGTGTCGATCGAAATATTTTACCTCTTCCATTGTCACTTTTGCCCTGATTCGTATGCTGTCGATGCTATTGTGAAATTGCAACTCTGACAGGATTAATTGATTTCAGTCCGAGTTGGCCCGAGTTAATCTTTCAACATTATCGAAGCACGAATGCTTCGGCTTGTCAAAGTTTGATCAAGTAATCGATACTTCCAAGTTTGATTCAGGTAACTCGTGACGCGTACAAGAAGAATTCCGTGAGTACTTTTTGTCATTAAGAGTATCTGCACTGTCCTCAGTTGCTTGTGACTAATTATTTATGACGTCATAAAAAAAAAAAACCTCACCCGAAACTGAACTCACTGGCTGCAGTTGCTTTTTAATTCGACTACTATACAAGATCAGCACAGCAATTAGTCACAGGGGTCACATTACTGAGCCCATCATACACGTAATTTCAACAATACAAGCTGCCACAGGTAAGATTGTGCATATTTGCTGTCCAAAAATAGACGCAGATTCGACGACATATGGCGCGCATCATACAACAGTTACATAAATGGCGTAGAGAAAAAAAAAAAACAACTGCGCAATGCACATCACGTGACATGAAATGATGCTGGAAGACGGCGCACTCTCGGCCAAAATTTCGTCGATGGCAACTTTCAGCATCACTGAGGTAAAGCGGCACGAAGAGGAACAGGAGCCCAGAGGAAAGATAAACCCAGAGGTAACACACCGTGGCTGAAGTAGAGCGAAAATGGCTATACAGAGACACAGTCATCAGCGACCAGCAAGTGACCATGGGGCGTCGATCCGTTTTCACGTTGCGGGGAGGAGGCAAAACTTGGATTGGAATAGCATTTATTTGTAGGCATTATTCTCTCGTCGAATTTTTCCTCTATAATGAAAAATTCACTCAATGTTCAACTTTACTTAGAAGTTTAGAATGAAATCAGCACGTTGTACTGAATATTCATTCAAATCTGGAAAATACTTGAAAGTGATGGTTTCACATCATTATTTTAGACAAAACAGAAATTAAAACTAATTAGATATTATGGTGACGTCTTCGGCTATCATGTCTCCTGTTCTCAGCAAAAAAGAAAATGAACAAAAACAATACAAAACAAAGCAAAGCAAAAACAACATTATTTTCGCTTTCAAATAAAAACATTTTAAATCCAATCAAATTGTTTTAGAAAATCAGCGATTCGGAGATAATGACTCCTTAATACAGATGAAAAAAGAGAGAGAGAGAGAGAGATTTGGTACCATGCAAACCAATGGGATTTTGTGATACCAATTTTCGCCTTGTCTATTTTGCATTTGTGATTGTGACTGGCTGGCGAAAATACTTTAAGCCTCAAATTTATATGACTTTTCAACATCATTGAATCCACTGTCTGACTTCAAGAGTTTTTACTGTTCTCCCGTGTTCGCTTGACTCTACTGTTATCATGAAAGTCCAATTGAATACATTGGTCTACTGGAGTATCCCTATGATGTACTAACGAAGGACATTGATCGTTTCATCACATTATTACTAACTTGATATTAAAGTAATAATTGGTGATCGTTTACCATGTTGGTCCATGTAAAATTTCCCAATCGAAATGCAAAGTGAATATTATTGGGTTGACATTATACGATGAGATTCCAACAATGCTTAATGCCAACAAAATACATGTTTGCTTTTTTATTTCATCTATTTTTTTATTTATGTATCTATTTACTTGTTAATTCATTTAAATCTTTATTTATTTTTTGTTTATTTTCTTAATACATTTATTCCTTCATTATAAATCACGTAGGTGATAACATTTAAATTTAAGAACACAAACTGAGCGTGGGCGCGCTTGAATGCGCAAGAAAAGTTTGTGGGTGCGGTTGGCTCTACAAAAATGTGACTTCATGCGCAACCGCATGGCTTGTAAGCCTCTGTTTTGAAGGCCAATTTATTCAGCTCGATATTCCGTTCCACTGCTTTCCCCACATTTTTCTCACTGTCCTTTTTCGGGTTTTTGTTTTTTCACTTCATACCCCTGACAATCCTCGTAGACCCGTTTGGGATCTGGGTCTCCATTCAGCTGGATCAATAATCAGACCGCGGGTCGCGAACCTCTGGACTGTTTCCAGGCCTAATGGTTGACCTCAGGGCCTTGCATTTGCCTTGGAATAAATTTGCTCTGCCTTCGTGTGAGTCTACTGACGACACCTAGAGAAGACGGGAATGAGTTTTTTTTTTTTTCTTGACTTGGCTCTGTAAATACTAAAGGAATGTTGTTGTGTTGTTGCTGCTCCTGCTGTTGTTGTTTTGTTTTTATTGTTGAATCACTCTGTGTCATCCATCTAGGGGAAAGTGGTTCGAATGAATAAAAACATTTGCTTGCAAAATTGATCTAGTTCCAAAATTGTTTCCAACACTCCGTGTTATAGGGCTCAGGAAAATCCTGTGAGCGGTTACAACGTTCTCACCTTTTGAATCTTGCAACTTCAAGAATTATTCAAGACAATCATTACCAACAGAAAACAAAAATCCATAAATTCAATTACCACTTTCTTAAAAGCAATTTCATGCATACCTTGTAAGATTATTCCACCTGATTATATCAAATTTTCTTACTCCACAATGTCAATAATTACCGTCCGATTAAATTTGCAAATAGGCCTATATGTTGTTTGTTAGGGTTTTTTGTTTTGTTTTTATCTATCTGTACTTACAGTTGGTGACTTTTTTCTCGGTTTGTTTTCGCGTTTGTTTGTAGTGATTATTTCATATCTTTTAGTTGTGTTCTCTCCATTGTGTGATTTCTATGTTGTATTATATATATATATATATATATATATATATATATATATATATATATGAAGAGTTTGTTTGCAAAAACCGATAATTCCATTTTTGAAGATTTTGAAATATGGTCTCTGTCATAAAGTAAAAAATAATACCTTTTAAATGATATATTGGTCACTCCACAGAAAGGTATATTTTTGAAGTTATGGTCAAAAGAAGCAAAGATTTTCTTATTATTCTCTTTATTTTTCTTGAACTTTAATCGCAAATATCTCCATTTGACAAATATGGACTTATCGGTTTTTGCAAACAAACTCTTCATATATATATATATATATTATCATTTTATGGAATTGCTGAGAAATAAGTAAACTCAACTCGATTCAACTCAACATGACCCTATGACACCGATTTTCATTTCGCAGTCATTATTAGTCCGTGTGAACAGCGATGTTAAATGACATAGTTTTGTCTAGGGGATTACTTTACACATGCCTTACTTATGTATTGTTTTTACAATATGACGCATATATATATATATATATATATATATATATATATATATCTCACAGGCACAAAAAAAAAACCAAAAAAAAACCAGTGAAATCAATCACAGCATACGCTGCAAAAACAAAAAGTAATCACGGATTAGTCTTTTTTCTCGTCTGCTTCGGGGGAACTGTTGCACGTCAGCCACGCCGTGTGCGATGGATTAAGAAGTAATCGGCGAGCTTGGGCAGAAATTCTCCTGGGCTCCATCCATCTGACGAGACTTGGGAAATTTCTGAGATGATTTCTGGCGGGTCGTTATGACAATAATGATGAGAGAGAGAGGGTCTGAGAAGACGCAGTGAATAAGATAACAACAACAACAACAACAACTTACGATGCGTCCGAGACCAGCCGAAATTTTGGGTTAAAGGTTGGTATGTTGAGTGAAAATTAGGAGTAAGATAGGTTTTCCTATAAGTTGACATTTTAGCGTTTACCGAAATGCTATTGATCAACTAAGATCACTATAATTTCATTTCGTGTCAGTCTAATTGTGAAAAGAAAAGAAAAGAAAAAACCGGGTAAACACACACACACACACTTTTTTTTTTCTTCTGAAGTCTGACACGTTTGATAGGTACCAACGTTGGACTGTATGAATTATGACGAGTACGAAGTAGTTAACTTATGCGTCAAGACGTGTGTATCAAGTCACTGGGATACTCTAAATTCTAGGGTTTGCAATATTGATACTTCAGAAACTTACATACACACACATTGACAGCAATACATAGACACCAACACAGACATAGACGCCTACACCACACACACACACACACACACACACACCCACACACAAAGAAACACACATTTGCACACAAGCACGTTTTACTCCTTCAAACCCGGGAGTCCGGAATGCAATGTCGTCTGCTAAACTGCAGATTTTAGACCATGTCTGTTATTACCTAAGATTACCTAAAGACATGCTACTTGCGATGGGTGATTCCAAATGTTCGTTAATCAGAAAATGAAAGAAGGTTCTTAATTCCGAAGACTCGTTATTCCATAACAAACAAATTTCCTATACCAAGATGTTCGTTAATATAAAATGAAAAGGGGTTCGTTAAACGGAACATTTGAGACGTTATTTCGAATGTTCGTTATTCAGAAGATTTTAATTCCGAACAAAACTACAAATCGGAATTACGAACCTCACTTTGTTTTCGGAATATCGAACCTTCTGAATAACGATTCTTTGGAATAATGAGCTGTAACCTTTGTAATACCTTGTAGACGTGTGGATACATTAGAAGTGTTCATGAAGACTAGTTTATTTTACACTCTCTAGAGGTTTGGTCTCGAACGTGTAGCTCGAACCCTTTACTATTACTCATGACAAACCATGTTTGGACTGCAAACAGTGGGTCATTGACATGGAGGTATACTTTATCCCATCTCAGCTGCAAAACGGCATTGTGATGACTTTGAACAGTCACACTTAATGATATTTTATAAGTTTTATTCTTGTCTAATTATGATTTGATCAATGAAGCTTTCTTTTCCAGATTAGCGCAAAATTCCACATTTGCAATGTGAGTTCAAGAAACAGAGTTAATCAACTGAACTTAAAAATAGGAGTTTAATCAAAACCAGACACGAAAAAGAAAAAAGTTTGGGACTATAATATACTGAGGCAATGAATGTGATGCCATGGAATATTGCCCGAGTTAGGGCCAATATTGCACGATTCGATGGAGATGAATATTCACTGAAATAAATTCAGTGGTATTTACTGAAATAAAGCCATCCAATATACTTTTTATTCATCACCTATAATCTTTGTCTAGAGAAGTCAAAAAGCAAGTCCTAGATACTGCAATTTGAAGAAGACTCCATACTTAAAAAATAAAAATAATACTGTTGATAATGTCGTACACTTGTGACACGAGTTCGCGTAACAGACTAGATAAAATACGGTGCATTATTGCACGGCCGTGTACTACAGAAGCCCGTGGGGAATAAATGCACTAGCCTACGGGTGTGTTTCATCGAACATGCTCTGATATTGCACACGAAAGTCAAGCGGACAAAGGTAACGCTAAAATGCCTCAAATACAATGTAGATGATAATAGAGTTTCTCAAGTTTTAACCGATTGGATTGTAACTGCACATGCAAATTAAAAGAAGCAATAATGCCATCGACTATAGCAACCCTTTAAGGTTGGACTTTGATGACACCTGCAACGTTTTTTTTTTTTTTTTTTGTTTGTTTGGTTTTTTTTTTTTACTTGGGATTTAATGACTAGAGAAAGCCTCCTATTGACTTCTTCGAGATTGCACACATACAGGCAACCTGTATAAAGATCTTTCACAATCGTCGTGCCTTGTCGCATACCGTCGACTCTTCCCTGCTGGAAAGAACACAGTGTCTCACAGTGTGAGAATCACAGTGTGAACACAATGTGAACAAATTGTAAATCTCTTCACCCTGTCAAATTCGAGCGTTTAACAGCGTGAACACAGTGTAAATCACTCATTCACAGTGTGACACAGAACATTACCATGCAAACCAAACCACAGTGTGAAATCATTTCCACACTATTCAATTCGAGCGTTTTCACATTATTAGTCGACTATGAGACCACACTGTGAACACAATGCCTGACACTGTGTTCCTTCCAGTAGGGTTTGACTAGCGAGAACTCAGCAGAGCTGTTTTTCTCTACCAGAACACGGCGAAGAATTTGGGCTAATGATGCCGTGTGCAATAACACATTCCAGTCATGAATGTTTTTACTGATCGACCAAGACAAATAACCGACCTTGACCCAAAGAACCTCCGTCAAAGTTTAATTGACGTTCGTTTCAAATAAACGCATGGTACTGATCACACTGTGGTTGGCGAGTTGTTGATTTTAAGAGCCCCGAGGAAAAACAAAGTGTTCAATAAAAAATCAAAATCAAAGTTGGCGGTATATATTTCCATGAATATCTTCAAACTACCTTCCAATTACACAGCGGCAACACACGCAGCAGGCACACATTTTTTTTTTTGATATTCTTTTATTTGAGTTTCATTCAATGTGAAATCCATATTAACAATAAAATTAATACGTCCCCCAACAAAAAAAGAAAGCAGCTGTATTCTTCTTTCTTGTGTTGCTAAATCATTTTTCAAACATACAGTACGATATATTTGATTCTTTTTACCAAATCATACCCTGTTTTTATAAGAGAAATGACATAAAAATCTGCATGCAGGTGCACACACGCACGCACACACACACACACACACGCACGCACACACACACACACACACACACACGCACTCACATGCTCTTGCACACCACCTGGGTGTCGAGTTTCAGCAAACGATCGAAATAAAAAGAATCCTTTCTTCTCTACAGTTTGATTAGTCCTCAAGTTACGCCATCTACCTAGTTTATTAAATTTCGGAGAGGCGTAAAGGCATTATCTATACACACAGCGACCGACTCCACGCACCTTGTAGTTGAACAGTGCAGTGATGAAGACGAGTGTTCCGTGTGCAATGACAATCGTCGTCTGTTGTACAAGTTCGCGCCATTTTGGTGAACAAAATTATGGATCAGCCCAAGGAGGTTGGCCAAAGGAACTATTAACTGTATAACCATGATAACGTTTGCTACGCACACAGCACTTATGATCAGATCTATTATATTTACGAGTTCACAGAAAATAAGAAATTATCCGTTTCAACAAAAACTAAAAAAAAAAGGAAAAGTAGTTAATATAATTTATTTTGAAGTAACCTCTTCTCTCTGGCTTCGATTCCCTTTTGGTTTACATATTTGTAGATATTTAGGGGTAAAATTTCTTCCAAAATCGTATCAACATGATAACGAGGAGGATCTTGTTTACAGTAATGACAGAATAGTCTTGAAAGCAATCAAATGATTGTCCAGCCGTCATTTCACTGCTTCCTCCACTAAACAATTCAAGAGGAAAACTTTCAGGTGGTTGGTGATGTGAGAGAAGCGTACATTATGTAAAATGAAAATGTATCTTGATCCTCGATAATCCACTCGATTGAAAAAAAAAAAATAATCACATTATGAACACCTGACACGCGTGACCAGGAAATAGATGCGAGAAGAGAATAACGCTTATTGATGCATTATCTTTTTTATCCTCACAGCTCACAAAATCAATCAGCGAATTCAACAGATGCCACATTACACAAAAAAGTACAACTTTTTCTGCACAGACATTTCTGTCCTACCGTCAATCATCAAGTGAGAAAAGAACAGTCCATGTGCAGAGTCCATAAAGCGATGGACAGCTATTGAGTAATAGCGAAAAAATGAGATCAAGAGCTGGTAGATGATAGTAATTCTGTCCTCCACCTTTAAAAAAAAATGAAAAGATATTAGCATGGTTTTTAATGGTCATATAGATTGGAAACTTGTAGAATTGTCGGATCAACCTTTTCACTACACGTTCTGTTTCGAATCTACCCATTTCAACATCAAATCAAAAGTGGTAGGTGGCATGAAAGGAAAGATTCTAATGAAACACTAACTGCTATACTCTAACTGTGTAGCAGTGCGATATGGCAGTACCATGTAATAACGTCGTGTTATATACTCTCTGAACGTCCAAACGTTCCCTCTGAATCTCAATCTAAAGCAATGTTTGTCCAGGCCAGCAGGCCAACCAAAGCTGAAGCCACGTGTTGTGTAGATACTTCTCACTTTTTCTTCACAACCGCCGCGTCCGCGAAACGTGGCATGAGCCACGTTTGGGGAAAATTAATCCGTGTGGAGATTGAAGACCACCATGCTGAGATGAGAATGGGATATTAAAGAAAATATCAATTCAAGAATATTAATAATTGCATCTAAGTATAAACGGTTATACCATATTCATTCTTAAACTCGATGTTGTGCAAACACGGACAATTGGCTCTGACGTTCATGAAATCAAATATCCCTCTAAAAAGGGCACATCATTGTAAGAAGCCCTTTTAAAGATAAGCTAATAGAAAGCGGTGATCCTTTCATCGGTTCTTCGATGCATAGACTGCCCGTTGGTGGCGCCATCAAGATGACTTGATTACGCCACGAGGAACGTGGTTCGATGACTTACATGGTCATGTGCAAAAAAACCAAAAACAAAACAAAACAAATCAAAAAAAAAAACAATGTGCAGAGTAGAGTATCTGATTTGTTAACGGCGGCTCAGAATTCACCGCTACTCCCCGATTTGACATAATCAGATAATATTGTCATTTTTTTTCATGCCATACACATTGTAATCAGACGGTATATGCCTCGGGTCCTTATTACCTTTTTTTCTCTAAGGGGACCCTATACTTGACCTATTAACTTGGAACAGAAATATGTATGGTTGTTTCACCATAGTGATCACTTTCTGATTCGACAGTTTCATCGAAATATTGAAATTCAAAATTTTCTCGATTTTTTTTTCATTCATAAAGTTGTCACCAAAATTACTCCGAAACACCATTCTTTTTGAAATATCATTGTTTCAAAAAACTTGTTGTTGTTAAGTCTTTCTGATTCTTTTGTGGAGATGATTTGGACGCTTGAAACAGACTCTTACTCAGTCTCACTGCAGATCTGACAAAAAAAAAAATGCAACAAAAACCTATATCAAACTCTCTTCAAACTCTATAGAGGTATTTCCAAAGCGATTCTATACTACATAGAATCTCGTTGGGTACTTCATGACAATGTTATCTTTCATTTTATATCTTTTCCTCTCTGTCTATATTTAATTCCTCTCCGTGTAGTTTTCATCATTACGTTCGCATGGAAGTCATTACCCACATCTGTAGCATTAAGGCAGAGAATCGATATTATTGTGAATATGATGCTCTGCTAAAAATCAATTATTCTACGCTGAATATACTAGTTATATACACCTTTCGCAATCTTGTTCTGTATTGAATAATGTTACTACCTTACCGAATCAGGCAATCCACACTTCTTGCTTTAGTCAACAATGTATAACGTCATTATTTTATGAGATATTTTATTTACTAATCGATAAATGTGCAACAACGTTTCGTTTTGTTTTAACCCACCTTGTTAACAAAGGGAAAATTAACAGAAATTTACAGTGTTCTTATCAAGTGCTCAAGACTTGAAAGCGCGGTTGTCCCTCAGATTAAAAGCATAAAAGTACGTGGCATGTTCCACCATAGGTAAGTACTTTTAAAGTGTATGTGCTTGTCTGCTCATGAAGTACATAATATACCCTACTTGAAATCAATCTCGGTTAGACCGATTCTTTCCTTGCTCCATGTGAGTCAAATGTGCGACCAGACCACGCCAAAGCTGCGAAAACTGCGCTCTGGCTGAGCGGATCGCGGCCTCCATCTTTCAGCAATGACGTCAAGAAGCTGAAAGCGGTGATGTTCCTGTCGCACCCTAATTGGCGCCCACAATAGGCCGAGACTTGTTGCTCGACGCCTTTTATGCATGCGGGCGTTACATCAAGCCTTCACTTCTCAAAATAAAAGCATTTCGAAAACAGAAACCCTGCAGATGTTCCTTCCTTCCCCCTTCTTTTTCTTTCTCTCTTCTATCTTTTGATATAATTATCTCTCTCTCTTCTATTTTTTCTCTCTTTCTTTCCTTCTATTTGTATTACTTTTTGGGGGCGCCTCTCAGTCTAACTTTAGAAAATAAAAAAAACATCAAAGGAAACATTTGCAGGTATCCTCTCCTGCAGAGATTACAAAAAGAGAAAATTTCAAGGAAAATTAAGTTGAACGCACTTTTACAGTTGAGATATAGAATACTTTGGAAAGTTCAGAAAAAAAAATGATTGTGTGTGTGTGTGTGTGTTTGTGAGAGAGAGAGAGAGAGAGAGAGAGAGAGAGAGAGAGAGAGAAGAGAGATAGACAGAAAGAGAAGAAGACAGAAAGAAAGAACAGAGGTAGGAAGAGAGAAAGGAAGTTTCTGTTGATATCAAGCCTAGTGCACACAAAAGATGTCCTTTTCTTGGTAATACTTTGTAGATCACACCCCATACGTGATTATAATAGCGCTAGCAACGATGCGATCAAATTGCACGTTTCTTCGGAGAAAACGTGTAAGGTTCTGACCTACTTGTCCAGATTTGTGTCACTACACATGTTCGATCGACTTCTGACTCAGTCATCTTCCGATATATTGTCCACCACTCCAAATTTCTTTGAACGAAAAATCGTTTTGAACATGTCTCATAATGAAAATCTTAGTCACCACATGCGATAGAATTCAAGGACATATGGCATGGGAGCTATCATGCAGTCCCTTTCACAAGAAGGCAATCTAAAAATTAACTGCCATACAATTTCTGCGAAAGAATTAGTCTTCTTCCAACGAGTGCTAACTTTTCTACATACTAATTATCATATCGATTAACTTCAGACATGATGAAGGTTAAATGTGGCCAGACTTCATTTATGTCCCGTTGTGCCGTCTTCATGCAGTTGCGTACCGATTCATATTCTGTGTTTCTTCAAAGATTTCAATTAAACGGTGTTAGGACATTTCGTTGTAGTCGTTATTCTTCTTCTTCTTCTTCTTCTTCTTCTTCTTCTTCTTCTTCTTCTTCTTCTTCTTCTCCTTCTTCTTCTTCTTCTTCATCTTCTCCTCCTTCTCCTTTTTTTCCTTCTCCTCCTCCTTCTTCGTTTCAGTTTCATTGTCGTGTAGTGTATAGACAGCCGGAGTTGATGCGTGTCAGTTTGAAACGGGTTCTCCGATTTGCTGACTTTTTGGGATTCCACATCTTTTCTATACTTATTTTTTCCCTTTTTTTTTTCATTCTTTTTCTTCTTCTACTACACCTTGTCTTCTTCTTCTTCTTTGTCTTCTTCTTCTTCTTGCTTTTCCTCCTCCTTGTCTTCTTCTTTATCATCATCATCACCATCATCATCATCATTATCATCATTTTACCATCACCACCATCTCTCTCTTCATCCAATTCTTTCAAGTTGATTATTTAAAAAGAAATTCTCTTTTTTTTAATTTGTTTTCTTAATTTACATGTAACCAGTGTCAATTACTCTTGTTTGGAATTGTAACTCTATAACAATAAAGCTTGTAGGGCTTGGTTGATCTAACCACACTCGGGTGTCACTTATTTTGTGATTTGGGCGTCTGTTTGTTTTACTTTGTATGATTTGTTGGGTTTATTTTTCCAGATTGTGGGAAGACATGGACATTTAACTTTGAAAAGATGTTGATTTCTTTCCGCCTCTCTTGTATTATTCTATGAAGCTCTGAACATCGTTTCATCATTTTGTGTGTCTGTGTGTGTGTGGCATCTGTGAAAAACCCCGTGCATATTACGACAGTTCATGTATCGAGAACTCTCATATTAACACATTGTATCAAGAACAGAATATAGAAACTGAAATAGATAAAACGGAAGGAAAGGAAACTTTCCAAGGTGCATCATATACTTTGTCTTTGGTATTTTTTTTAAATACTGAACTTATAATCTATGTGTTAATTTATATTTATATTGTCATGGATGGATGTTGTAAATACAACACTGTATGATTTTGATTTGTGTGGAAACTTAATAAATGAAATGAAATGAAGGGTCTACTTTCATTTACTAACCACTGCTAACTCTTTAAATGCTCAGAATTATGATAGAGTATAGATTCATAAATGGGGCAATCCTTCCGAAAAAAATGACATATAAAAATTGCCAAATTTATCATATTTGATATAAAGTATAACCTCGCCAATACATTCGGCGTCCTTTCAAATATTGATAATGAATATGCAATATGCACTTTACAATATTATGAATTGTACCCGTCTTTCACAAAGCTTATCGCTTCCCGTAATCGCGATTCACCGTTTCTCCGATACTACCGTCAGCATTTCTTCCACTTCTGCTACTTGTAGTTCTTCACATAGGTTAACACCACTTCAAGGACTACTCCTGGACATCTACGGCCGGTGTATAACACTGTCGACAA
The DNA here is from genome assembly GCF_964275005.1 of Diadema setosum. Taxonomy (NCBI): domain Eukaryota; kingdom Metazoa; phylum Echinodermata; class Echinoidea; order Diadematoida; family Diadematidae; genus Diadema; species Diadema setosum. The sequence continues at coordinate 15,923,467 of NC_092688.1, forward strand.
ATTTGAACGGGTTAGGGGATAGTAATAGACACTGTCCGTAGTAGAGGTTGTAGATGTAATAAAAGTGGTAGTATAATTATACACGTTGTAGTACAAAAAAGTCATAGGAATCACCCTTTATTCAACAACACACGTCGTTGTGTATACTTGTTCTCCTTTCTCTCTCCCGAGATCTGTTCTTGCCCCCCTCCCCCTCCCCTCTCCCCCCCCCCCTCCCCCCACCCTCCCCCCCCCCCCCCCACACACACACACTCTAAGCACATCCCCTATACCATCCAATATCCACCTGTGTCGATGCATAATAATTTTACTTGTTTGGCTGACTGACATTCTTTTTTCAGGCAGAGCATACGAGCCCACCTGGCTTTGCTGATGAAATTAGCGTACGATCGCCACACAGGGCGAATCGAGCCAAGTTCAGCCGCAAACATGGTCATGGGCAAGAAACACCCCTCTATACACGTTAACCAGCGAATTAACCCGTTAACGCGCTAAACATGTGTCTATCCTTGCCCGCAAAAGGCCACTGCACTTCACATCTCACAGTCACTTACAGCCTGATAACAAAGAAGGAACAAATTGTTCGTTCAAGCTCAAGTTTGAACCCATGCAGGTCGCATATAAATAGCAGTATACGTGTTTTAAACTCTCCCTTGATGTGATGGGTTTGCTACTGTCTTGTCATTGTATAAGTGGATTTTTCTTTGTTGTTGTTGTTTTTGTTGTTTTAACATAGCTAATGAGAACATTTTGGTCAGCCAACATTCTATTCCTATTGCGAAAATTCTCCGATCACATTATTCAAGTTATTAAAGGAGGCAAATCGCATCAGTTCTGACAGACACTTGACTCATGGACTGCATCAAGCTTTCCTTAATCCATGGGTATACCAACCTCAATGTACGACACGACGGGCAGTTGGTATCCACGTGCCGGGGACTATTGTTTTGGCTACCACCTCATCCAAAAGAGGAAGGTGTTAACGGTGTGAGATGTCGAGTCCAGGTGGTTTTCAATCAATTTCTTTACTCTGCAAAGTTGCAAAAACAAAATATCAATAAAGGAGATACACTCACGTGTACAGTATGAGCTGAACAACATTCGTAGCCTAATTAGCAGCATTGAGCTTGATAATACTGTATTGTCCCCCTCCGTCTCCCACTCCCCCCTACCCATCGCTCCCCCCCCCCTTCGATTTACTATGATCCATATTCCTAGGTTAAAGTAACTCACAAAAGAATTTCACCCTGTACGTGCTCGACTGACCAAACGCAATCTATACTTACGCCTATGTCTGACGGATTACTTCACTTCTTCTGTTATCATTTTTTAAAGTATTATTTCACTAATTTTTGCTTTCTCCTCGCTTGTCCTCAAAGGTGCACAGAAACTGTGCTCTAGGCAACGTGACGTCATAATTATGATCTTACGACGAGCAATTAACTTTCTCATCTCAGAGATTTCACTCGATCAACACACTACGAAAAGACTTCACTTTCTTCCTGGCTTATACTTTAATGAATTTATCAAGACATTATACATGTTGCTTACGGAATGATTAGCCCTGTGTTTAAGCGTATGAGGGGGGTAAATTGTTCTAGAAAGTTGTGCAAAACACTTTGATTTCAGTACAAAATTGTGCATATGGTAATCGTAAAAACTTTATTGTAAAAAAAATAACAATAGTCAAGAGACTATTTCGAAGCTGAGTTGGTATTATCATGCAGAATTGCATGAGAAAATACAGATAGTATTCTCGAAAATCTTGACAGCAAATCACGTGACGAGTAATGTCCACTGTGAAAACAAGATGCAGACAACCTGAAACGTGATGCAAGATTCTTGTAATGAATTCCATAATATTCGTGCCATCTGTAAGTAGCAGACGATCTGGGTTTTATACATTTTGTTAACCATTTCTACACATCATTGTCTTTTTACACCGCAGCTCAACATGCACATCGCACCGACCTTTGAATTGCCAAGGCACTCTTTTAAAATCATGCATTGTAGCGATAAAGTCATTTTAATGATGGCGGTCTCACTGATATGCTTTTTCCCCTGCATTTATTCATGGATACAATGCGTGCAATCAATTAGGCGGCCGTTCACGGTCACTGTCGGTTTCGCCGAGAAAGCAACATCAGTCCTGACTCACCGCCATTCCCGCAGAGTCCCGCAAACCCACTCGGCTCTCCCCCACTCCCTTCAGCGGCCACAACCCGCTAGCATTTTTTGACCATAGATTTACGGGGCAGACGATCATTGCTGAAGGTAGATTTCAAGAACACATCTTTTTACTGCTTCTGACGCAAGGTTTCATCACTCTCCTCTTCTTAAAACCCAAGAACAGTTCCGGGAACTGCCAGAAAAAAAGATGATACCAAACCATTATTCGTCACGAAGACAATATGAAAGACCAATTCAGTTCTGTGTTTTGCGCAAATAGTGCTTGTTTGTTGATTTGTATATCATCAGATATTGTGAAATACAAATTACAATCCTAATAATCGACTTTAGCAAGTGAAAGATGACCGCAGTAGTCCCATCGATTCCTAAACATGTTGGTCCTTAAGGGTCGTCTGCTCGTTTTCATATCGATTTTAGAATTGTCCTCAATACTTCTCAGTCAAGACCAAGAAAGCATTGTGCATTTAATCTTTACAGAATTTGTTTCCTTAGAATAGATTCCGGATATCAGAATTATCCATAGGCTCTAAATTCTTTTGTACCGGATGTCACGATGTACCATACCTTCAGATCTCTTTGGAAACCAAAATCTGTTCCTTTGTTTTTAAATCGGAATCCGCCATAAACATTTTACTTCAGAGCTGTACGGCGCGCCGCGGCGGTTGGTGGTTATATTATCTAATATACTGTACTTTACTTTCTTTCTGCTCTTATTTTACAGGTCACAATGCATTCACTGATAATGGCTCATTACGCGTTACGATCATGTTCTACACTCGGCCAAACTTTTTTTTTGTGTGTGTTTTTAGTTGTCACTATTGACTCTTGTCTCTCACGTTATTCCTCCGGAACGACTTCATACACTACCGTCAACAATGGCCAAGGAGTAAGTTTTCGTGTACATTCCTTGTGCCAGATCTTTATTTTTCTTTCTACTCGTGTGCCACGAATAGAAATGATCTCCCACGATCCTGATTATATCATGTTATGGGTGAAAAATCAGAAGCGGCTGCAACTTCGTAATTAAACCTATATGCACGTTCAATTCTTCTGCGAGCAATTAAGAGCCACACGACGCGGTTTCCCGCCAACAGCAGAAGACGCAGCGAAATTCAGACGATCGATTCTTTGCAGGTACATCTCGGCTCAATGTAACTTAATCGCCGCGTTAACTTAGCACGAAATAGCCCCGATGAGATTGCCCGCGGAGGCAGTAAAAAAAAATCAAAAAAAAAAATCGCACACTAATTAATTCTGACTATACGAATCTCCTTGTCCACATTACAACGAAGGACAGATTCATTATTTCTCCATGCGATGAAACATGAGTTTAGAGGCAGATACTGCATGGGGCCTTACAAAAGAAACCCAAAGAAAAACAACGTTCAACTAGAAATCTTCAGAACAGTATGAATAATGATATCGTCTCTAGCACTTTTTGACGTGCGTTCGCTAGAATCCGCGCAGTCTCCCTGTATTCTGAAGATGACTTTTGACGATAAGAACAAAATAAGAACAAAATCATACCGAATAAAGTCCGTTGACATGAGTAGGCTAATCTGATGGGATACATTATCTTCCTTTTTTTTTCTAAAATCAAAATGACGGTATGGATACATCGTAAGTAAACGAGAATAAGTCAGCTCGAACTAGGTATATAGAGGAAAGTATGACAATATCTAAACAAGTTAATAAATGAATAAACGAAACGAATGAATTGATAGACAAATGAATTGATATGGGAAGGAAGACATAAACGAAAAAATAAAACATGGTGAATGCATAAACTACTTTAGGAGCAGCAAGTAAATGTCATATAAAAGGCGATCAAGATTCTTTCATTTATAACATAACTGAAAACGTGGAAATCTGGACTTTTGGATAACATTAGGAAATGCATTTTATGGCTAGGAGGAAGAAAATTGCATCGAGGAAAAGTCAGGACGATAAAGAACAGATAAAAGAGAAAATGTAAAAAAATCGTCCAGTCGGTAACAATGAGGCAAGAAAGAAAGTGCAGAAGTACCACCTGGTTTGGCTGGAGAATTATTCAGCGAGCTCTGAGCTGGTGGCGTCACGTGGTACTCCTCATCGTCAAATTTGATTCGCGTGCGACCCTAACATCGGAAGCAGACAGTCGAGTCTTTCGCGATTCTACTAGTTAACGGAATCGAAACATCAGCAGTAGCATTCATGATACTTATCACTAGCATTTCGTCTGGCTTTCTGCCGAAACATTTGCAACAACACGTGGGGAGTGTTTAAACTAATGTTCCTCGGCCGGATTCATCGAATTTGGAGTCCAAATTGGTGACGCTGAAGCACTTTCAAAACCACCTGTCAAGTTTGCTCTCTAATACAAAATAAACTGTCTGCACCGAGTACAAACATACAGATTATTTTCCGCTAACGCTAAATCTAGGTGAAATACAAGTCTTGCACTAAAATAGATACCTGTAACCATTAACCGTGCTCCTCTTTCCAAGGACGCGACGTTTTTCATCTCTCCTTCTCCCCCCTTTTTTTTTTCTATCTCTCTCTTACTTTTTCTTCTCCTCCTCCTCCTCCTCCCATTTTTCTGTTCTTTCTGAACCATGATGAAATGTTATTTCAGCACCATATGATTCCATAATGTTTGTATATGAGTGTATGTGTGTGTTGTGTGTGTTTTGCAATGGATCAGCTTCATATACGTTCCCAGTCTGTAGTAGATCAAAGCGCAATACACCTTTATAAGTCATACACACATCCTGAGTTCCGCATTCAACTTTGTTCTGCGCAAGTTTATACTCCTCTTTGGGGGTGCGGAGCTCTGGCGCTGGATTGGTTCCAAAGCTTTTCTCTTCTTTTTTTTTTTCTTTTTTTTTTTCGCTGGTTGTCATTATGCAGGGACGTCCAGGCAGCACGCGAGGGTACTCGTTTAATGATTTGCCCTTTCGTGCACTCCTTGACGCCACCATAGAAAGCAGTGTTTGGGTGCTGCTGGTAGCAAAAGGGGAAAAAAAGAAAAAAGAAAAAGGGGGGGGGGGGGTGACGGAGAAGAGCAGCAAATACCGCCACCAAGGACACGAATTATTCATCCGCTCGATTTCTCAAGGGTATGCCTCGCGTCATCTTAACGTTTCCATGGGGCCAAGTACTACTGTAAATGGCTCGGGCTTCTTCTTTTTTTTTTTCTTCAGAAAATAAGACAAGAAAGTAAGGTGTACCGAGACAAGGAAATGATATGGAGAGCGATGAAGACAGAGGAAGGGTGGTGGTGGGGGGGGGGGGGGGTCTTGACTCACGATTAACACCTAGCAATCATCACAGAATGTTGACTCGGATCATAAGCAATATGGGCTGCGATTCTAGATCATTTGGCGTCCGGTCCTGATGATTCCCCGGTTGCTGCGCACGGCTATCAAACCAGAATGATGATGGCACTTGGAAATACCGTGGTTTGAAGCAGACATTGAGAACACTCTCTCCACTTTGCAGGATTTTTTTTTTTCAAGCTCGAAGGGAAAACAGTCAGCCGGTCAGGATATAACTACATGAAAAGAGTGTTCCCTGGCCTGTGACAAGAGAATCAGGAAAAGAAAACCTCGAAGAACTAATGTCTTCCTTTTTTTTTCCGAGAAGGCAGATTTTATTATGGTGTCCTAATTTCGAGATTTAAACATTTCCTTTCAGTCTGGCGTTTGGTTCCGAAATCGTGTGTATCAGCCGTGTGTGTCCGTTTGCGTGCATGCTTGTATTTTGTTATGTGTGTGTCTGTTTATTATGCTCTGTGACTGTCATGACAGTTTGTGTATACATGACTGTGCTTGTCTCTTGCTTCTGAAGTAGTGATAAAAAGGCGCTTATAGAAACTCTCTGGATTTTATTTTTTGTTATGGTATGTTATGTTATGTTATGTTATTTTATGTTATTTTATTTTATTTTATTTTATTTCATTTTATTTTATTTTATCAAGTTCAAATTGCTTCATTTCATCTCCAACAAATTAAGGATACAATGAAATGTTTGAGTATACAAATAATGTCACGAAAAAAATACAGCAAAGACACAGGTAATTGTTAACAGAGATACAAATAAATGCTATATCTTTATGGTAAACTCCGAAACAGAGTTGTCGGAAATGATCACGAGACAGCTCTCTTGTAAAGGAAGAAAAAAATGAGAGAGAAAGATTAGTGAGAAAGATTGATACAAGGATAGATAGACAGAATTTTTAAGATAGAAAGACAGTGAGGTATGTTTTGTCATGTTTTGAAATGACTATCATCACAATGCTTAATGTCTGTTTGTGCATTTTTTTATCAATCTTTTAATCAATGATGATTATCATGAATTATCATCATCATCTAAATTAAAGTCATTTAATATCTCATGACCTGTTTTGATATACCATGCTGACGAAAATTGTGGCTTTCCTGCGTATATCTGGCATTAGTACTGCATGTATTAGTACATCCGGAAATTTCTTCCCTTCTTACTTCGATTGTTAAAAATTCGACTGTTCGAAAGGAAAAATAAAGTTGACAAGATTATCTAAACCTTTGGTAAGTCATCATATGATTTTGGTTAAGGCAGTGATGCCGCTAACAGTATTCTATAAACAGTAGCTTATATTAGCTGTTATTCAATGAGCTATTTGCCCTTAATGCAAAGTTTCAAGACATGCTGAGCGGAAAATACCGGGTCATAGTTTACGCACTATCGTTTCTGAGAAACGATTATCAGTAAATGTGAATGTAAATATTAGTGTAAAACTTATCATCCACTAACCGAAGTGTAGGGTCTGCACTGTGAAAGAATGTAATCTCATGATGTGTTGATTCATTTTTTTTTTATTATATCGAATATTTTGTGTTTAGTCAATTCAACACAATAAAAAAAAATGTCTTGGTTTGCAGGATGAACTGGTTACTGAGTATGTAAAACATAGCATGTAAACAAAAATCATATTATACCACAATATGAACTGGAGATTAAAGAAGAAGATTAAGAAACATACACGCGGACGCACTTTCAGCAAAATTATTGTTTTCTTGTCAAGATTGATACGTGGTGAAGAGTTGCGAGTGAGGAGAGCATCCTACGAGGTGAGGGATGGTTTACAGAGCCGATACCCGGAATATTGAGAGCACCTGTAGCGCTCGGCTACAGTATTGCGGTCGAGGCTCATGGGGTTACAAGCGTAAACGAACGAGTACGCGTATGATATGAATGTATTCCTGCTCCCAGGTACCGTCTCACACCCTGGTGTGATTTTGCTTTCATGTTCTCTCCCTTCATCAGACCGACTTGTTTGCTTCCTTTGATATTAGTGCGCGCGGGTCGATAGCTGTCCTTTTTTCTCTCTCTCTCTCATTTTGTGACGTCATTGCAGTGACTGGTAGGTTGTCGGACGAGCGAGAAAAATTAATTGCGAGTTCGCGTTGGGCTTCTCGCATTTAAAACGCTAGTGGGCGCCTTTTTCCTTGGCTCGTCATTGTTGAAAAAAGCGCCGTACTCTTTCAATAAATTGTTGCGAGGACAGACACTTCATGATTACTCAATGGACGACTTGGATAAAATCAAGAAGTAGATCGTATGTGACACAAGCAAGAGGCTTATGTCAGTAATTCTGACAAAATTTTGTAGATAATATATGACCTGAGCTGTCCACCACGAGCGCTAAGGTGCCGGCGCGCCGGGGCGCTTTCACGGTTTATGTACACTTGTCTCTGAAGACTAGAATATCCACAGCGATTAAACCAGTGCCACAAAGCTTTTGCTATTAAATGAGATTACGCACGAAGTTCGGGATGTATTCATTAGCTATTATTTGCAATGTGGCTGATGAACATTTTTCAGCGGAGCAAGACATAAATCCCATGCTTTCATTAGGTCATTTACGTGATCACTCGATATCTACTTTTTTATCTTATTCAGCTTTTTGTCTTCATATAATTATGTTGATAAATAAAGATGAAATGGTAAAGATAACTCATAATCGCCGTAGTACACAGTACCAGTGTATTCTTTAAGAAATTTCTATCTAAGAAAGGTTTCTAAGGAAAATTATCATACATATATCCATTTGTGTTTCTTTTGTTGCCTTCGCATGGGCACGAAGAACAGCTACTGCATGGTTGGATGCAACAAGTGAATACGTACGACAGCATGCATTGCGCTTTCCGCAGGCCTGCATATAGAATAATAACATGAAAACCAAACTGTAAAGGGTCTACGTGTGTGTGAATGAGCAGCATACCGTGAATTCTTAGTTAGAGGAAGGGAGAGGGGAGGGGTAAAGGGAAGAGGACTAACTTTGCGGCTGTAATTATTGGTCGAATTGACTCCGCGCCAATGAAATGGCTTTGGGATGCGCAGCACTGGATTAAGGGTCACTCTCCTTGCTTGTTGATCGCTGGAACAAGCATAAGAAGTCACTATAATACGTGGAACAGTGAGTGATAAGACAATGACGAGTTCACCAGATGTCATAGTTGACAAGATAGTGGACTAGACTTCAAGTTTACCTCATTCTTCAACTCCATCAGTTAAAAATCCTCAACTTTCTTGCTTTAAATCCCACACCAGCTATTTCACAAACTAAAGGAGGAATCAAAACGAGTGAATTAAGTGCAGAGCTTAAAGTGAAGTACATTATCTGCATGCAAAGCATCGAGAATGTGCACTCGAGATGCCTTTGGATCCATGGTCTTTATTCGTTGTGTTTCATGGCAATTTTAAGTGGCGACAGAGACACCAGGAATAAATCCATTCATTAAAATCAATAACAATAACAGAACACTCTCTATACATTTTTTTTTTTTTATATTTGTACCACTCAATTCGAACCATGCATCAAGAAAATATCGAACGTCGAAGAAGCGAGATAAAACTTCTCTAAAGTCATTAAGCTGATATAAATTCTTTTAGAAGCAATAAAATTTCTTTAACAACGATGCCTTTGTTAATGTTGGTCATCGAAACTCGGTGAGGTTGATTTGTTTCATTTGATGAAAATAAGAGTGTTTGAAGAGAAGTGATTATGAGCAATTTGAATAAGGTCTAAGACACAGAACTGACTATTTGTGTGAAATGATAGTGTAAGATGGAGAAATAGGGAGTTTAAACCTTAAAACAGAATAAACCTCATGTAATTTATAAGTGTCTTTTGATTGACCAAGTTAAGAATTTATCCCCAACTCCTGCCCCAATTATACTGTCTAAATATACGACCAGTCCAATCCAAAACCCTATGTACACTTCCCAGCTTTATAGGCTCATGTCCTTTTATTAACAAGACCATCAAACCTCCAATGAAACTTCCATTCAGAACCCAACCATCTTTGTTATTACTTTGGTTAATCTCTACTTAATAGTTAATCCTTCCCTTTGTCCTCAATCAAGTTTAAGTAAATTCAGACTAACTGTGTTTACAATTCCCACCACCAGTCCCTTACACAGTACTGTTCAATGAACCTATAATCCCCACATCATAGACCCTCTCCTACTAATCTCTTAACTTCTATCCATGTCCCTACATGTATATATCTGATGCTTCTGGAGTTGAGGAATCAATCTTACTCCGGCCCCGACTCTGTTCGGTCATGTGCCAAGAAGGAGTGGAACAGTATTCTGTATATATACTACCGACAATATTCCCTCGTCAATGTTATGCACCATTCTGGAATTCCTGATCATTATATCTAATAAACTAAATTGTATGTCTTGGAACCACCACCTTGTCTCCTGCATTAACTAATGTTCGACTGTGGCTTGACATCGTATACTATATAGTTGAGAGTGCACACCACGCTACCGACACATAAAACCAGCACTCTTACAGTGGTGGCAGCGGTAAACTGGGGCCATCGCTTCCCGCTCGGAGATCGAACTTGTGAGTTCATCTTTCTACATTATATCAACATTGCTGCCCTGGTGTTTTTGGAGAATCCTGTTTCACACCTTTACCTTGTGAGCTGCCAGATTCCATTGCATTTCTCGTGGGTAATGGTCAGCTCCTAAAAACTGCACTCGGTGGACGCTTTGCTGTTTGTGACTTAACCATATACATATGCATACAGAACCCAAGTTTCTACATTGCGTTGTGGATGCCTGCACGCTTCCTTTACCAGTTTCTATGACATCCTTCATACCTGCACTACCTCTGCCCTCTTCTTTTTCTTGGAACGTCCATCGCTAGTGGCCTGCCCAGTTATATCTACTTTGTCATCGAATCCTGTGCTGGTGTGTGCTGCCTCATCCTATCTGATGATCCTACCCTATTTCATCTTCTTCTGTCTCGCTGACGGCCTGTTTTCAGCTCATTGGCGGATCTACCTGGTCAGGATCTCCGCTATAACCTCCATATCTTTTATCAGACGGCGTCCATGTTGGATCCTTCTACACGTGTCCTCCAGATTCTCTACATCCCTGCAAAATAATTCCAGTTCTTAATGGTTGCAGCTAAGTTCACTGATTGAGTTAATTTTTTTTTAATTTGGGACTCTGAACACTATCATTCCCACCCCCTCGTTTGCATTCAAATTGCATTGGAATTTTCTTGAACCATATTATGTTGATCCCTTAAATCAATTTATTTACACAACACACTGTGTTGTAGATACACTTAATAATTGTAACATTTTTTTTCTTGAATTCCGTAAGGTAACGTGGCCTGATTGACATTTTTGTGTTACCATTGTGTAAATAACGTTTAGATATTTTTTTTTTGCCATCTTATTTGTCGTTGGTGTTCTTATCTTTAGTTGACTGTTTTTCCTCTCATTGTTACGCTAGACATTTGGTTATATCAATTCTGTACATTGATATTCCTTCTTTTCCACATACTTTTTTTTCAACACAATGTATTCTTCCCGGGATCATAATTACTCTCGAGATCAATCTCACAGTTTTCGACCCCATTCACCCTCCTATCATTCCTATCGCTCGCCCTATCACTCCCGTTCTCCCTCCCCGGAACGCCATTCATCCTACTCCCATTCTCGTTCACACTATTGCCCTCGTTCTCCTTCTCATGACTATAGTTCTTCCTATTCCCGACATCATCGCTATCACTCGCGTTCTCCTTCCCCTGATCATTACCCTAACTACTATAACCGCTCCATCTCTTCAACCAGTCGGTATGGTTACGATCATCGTTATGATGATTCAAGTCGTTATCGATATGGCCCCCATACATTCTCTCCAACCTCCACCAGACTTCATTCTTCACCTCCACCTCCACATGATACCCCCGGTGTGAGAAAGCTTTCTTCTCCACCCCCGCCTCCTTCTCCTGGCGGTCATTACAAAGGTGGCCATGACGATTTACCTGTATCTTCATCTTTTCCTTCAACAATAGACAGAGGTCACAATCCATCCCCATCCCCTCCCTCATCTCCATCACCAGCTATACCGATTGAAGTAGCTTCACTTCCGTCATCGGCATCAGCATGTGCCAATTCATCGCCAATATCATCTCCTCCCTCTCCTCCCGCTCCTCCTACTAACGTTTCCTCCTTTTGTAGTGTTCTGTTAAAACATGGTGTACGCCTTCATCAGGCTCAGCACCAGAATCTAATCATCCGGCAGGTCACTGCCTGGATCCGTTCTGGATATGTACCCCCAAAATCGGCCATCCCTCATTACGAGGAATGCTTGTTCAAGTTCCGGCATCAGTTTGAGCGTTTCGTAATTCGTGATGGATTGTTGTGTCGGCGGAAGAGACATCCCTCTGGGATAATGATAGAACAGATTGTCATACCCTATTCTGTGATCCCTACTGTCCTCACTGTCATGCATACTTCCATGTCGGCTTTTCACTTTGGTACAGCCAAGACAATTGAGCTTATCGAAGGGCTCTGCTACTGGCATGGGATGCGCAAAGACATTGCGGACCTCTGCTCTCACTGTGAGGCCTGTAATTCATATCGCACTTCAGTTTTTCCACCTCACTCACTACCACAGACATGTGCAGTGATTTCCCACCCCTCATCCCCATCTCCCCCAAATCCAATCCGATCTCTAAAGTGCAATCTCCCCATCTCTAGCCCACTTTCCCCTCTTTCTATTGACTGCGACATTCCTCCCCTTGACTCTGACTCCGACGCCCCTACATCATCTTCCACTGGGACTGATTCGGACAGTTCCACCCCTTTCTCCACCTCTTCTCCTCCTGATTTGTCCGACTACCAACCCCCTCTTCAAGCTCACTGTACTGTTTCCTTGCAAACCCACACATTTCAGTCCCTTCCCCCATCTCTGCCCCATTCTCACTCTCCTCGGCCCTCTCCCAGCCACTTCACGAATTTGGACTCTGTGGTCCCATCTCACGTCATGTCCATTGCCTCATCACACCTCTTTTACGATCCACACGCTGTTATCCATGCCGATAGTGTTCGGACACACGGCAGTCAGCTTCCTAATCCCCCAACTGATTATGATCCATCATAATTTATGATGTCATATTTGCGACAGGATATAATGAACCTGTTTTCTTTTACTTCCAAATTTCAAATTTCAAGATTCTCATTTATTATTTAAACCTCATTGAGCAGTTATGGCAAGTTCCCTTATCCCTTCCGATTCGTGGGCACTTGAATTCCTATTTCTTAGTAGTGAAACTTTGTTTTTAATGTCATCTCTATTTTATACATTCTTTTTGTACCTTCAATGATATTTTGCTCACTCCTCCCCGTCCCACATGGCTGTTCATTCATTTTTCTGCATTGTCCATACTTTCCCTTTTTTTTCCCTTCTCACTCTCTGTCACGTTCAATTGCCCCTTTCTTGACCGTTTTATATCCCGATTTCTGCTTCTTGCTCAACAATAATGTCAGTTTAACTTCTGATGTAAATTTGTAACATTATTTGGTACTTAGGTTTTTCATTGTTAGCATGTGTATTGTGTTTAATTTCTGAAAGAATTTTTTTAATATGATTAATAAGTATTTTTATTTTCTAGCATAAATTTCTTAGTTAAGTATGGTTGTAACTTTTGATTTCTTGTGAGAAATGTTGTTTTTCTGATCAATTGCTTTTGTATAGGAAAAAAAATTGTACCATTAGTAAACTTGTTGCAGTCTAGTATATGCACATTTTCACCACATATAAATGTCCTGTTGTTTGCCCAACTTTTTTCTTATACATAATATTATCTACACAATTTGAATTACTCTTGATGCCAGATATCTTTTTACATGTTAGTCATCAACATCATTATTTACAAGTTTGTTGCATGGTGCATTTCAAAGACACCAACTCTGTATAATTTAGGTCATTTAATTTAATTGCTTCATTCTCCTTTCTCCTCTGTCTGTTCCTCTTCTTAAGTGTTTTTTTTTAATGATTTTACTGTTCATTTTCAACATATTTACTGTGCACAAGACTAGATGTATGCAATCAGTGTATTCTTCTAGTTTGTAGTTTTGTCATTTATGTTAAGAGTTTGTTTAACGTATGGTAATATAATTTTTGTCAATTCTTGGACCTCTGATTGTTCTTTGAGTTTTACATACAGTTTGTGGATTACTATGATGATCTCTTATTTTCCTATCCCTTCTATTTCCATTCTAAATTTAATGTATATTGTTACCTCGGTATGTATTGGTTACTATGCTATGTGTAGGCCATACTGTTTTTCCTACACCTCTCAAGACAATGATATGTCCCCTGAAAAATAGGTTTCTTTGGTAATTTTTTTTTTAATACCTCATCTGAAAGATTTATGTACACATCAATTTTTTTTTAAATTATTTCACTAATTTGTTAAATTATTAATATGCTACTCAATTTGACTATGTTTTGTGCAGCAATCATTTTTATTATGTTTACATGTCAACAGTGTTTTTTATAGTTTTTTTTCTCGCCGTAAATGTATTAGAATTTTTTTTTTCATTTGTCAATCGTTTGAACTTCTTAAATATTGCAGTATATAATTATGAAACGAGGACGTTTCTTTTTGAAAGATTGGACGAATGTAAGATGGAGAAATAGGGAGTTTAAACCTTAAAACAGAATAAACCTCATGTAATTTATAAGTGTCTTTTGATTGACCAAGTTAAGAATTTATCCCCAACTCCTGCCCCAATTATACTGTCTAAATATACGACCAGTCCAATCCAAAACCCTATGTACACTTCCCAGCTTTATAGGCTCATGTCCTTTTATTAACAAGACCATCAAACCTCCAATGAAACTTCCATTCAGAACCCAACCATCTTTGTTATTACTTTGGTTAATCTCTACTTAATAGTTAATCCTTCCCTTTGTCCTCAATCAAGTTTAAGTAAATTCAGACTAACTGTGTTTACAATTCCCACCACCAGTCCCTTACACAGTACTGTTCAATGAACCTATAATCCCCATATCATAGACCCTCTCCTACTAATCTCTTAACTTCTATCCATGTCCCTACATGTATATATCTGATGCTTCTGGAGTTGAGGAATCAATCTTACTCCGGCCCCGACTCTGTTCGGTCATGTGCCAAGAAGGAGTGGAACAGTATTCTGTATATATACTACCGACAATATTCCCTCGTCAATGTTATGCACCATTCTGGAATTCCTGATCATTATATCTAATAAACTAAATTGTATGTCTTGGAACCACCACCTTGTCTCCTGCATTAACTAATGTTCGACTGTGGCTTGACATCGTATACTATATAGTTGAGAGTGCACACCACGCTACCGACACATAAAACCAGCACTCTTACAATAGTATGATGAAAATACTCTGCGGGAATGCGTGGCTCAAAACACAAAGCGTGTTACTGCCCTACCGAGATTCTTCCCAGTTCGAATTATTTAATCAGCATCCTATCACACCACTCCAGCTACGAAGAGACGGAGTCAAAAAAAAAAAAAAAAAAAAAAAAAAAAATCAGCGAAAGACAAAAGGAGGCACGCCTGCAGGTCCTCTTAAACCACCGAGACGGTTAATAAATCGCATCAAAACCAGACCTCACTGAGAATCTATTTCTTCGTATTATCATGATGTGGGTCACATATTTTGAACCCCCCGCTGCCTTGATAATTGGTCGCCTGCGCGAAAATAAGTGACATATCTTCTCCGCGGAATAGAGTAAAATTTTTCTCTCTCCTATTTTCTTTTCTTTTCTCCCCGTTGTTCTCTTTTTATGCGATCGTCATGAAAGGAAGAACGACAAAAAAGTTTTGTTTGACGTTTACGAGGAATTTGATAGTCATCGTTAGTTTCTTTAACATCAAAGAAGGATAAAAGCCTCCCGCCTAGGGTAAAAATTGTATTCTACACTACAGATCTCAATTCTCATCATTGCGGATCATGTACATTTCATCACATTCAAGAAATGCAAGAAACCCCCATGTTGATCAGTATGCGACAATAAGCAGTGCGGACTACATGTAGATGCCAAGGAATACCAGTGCATGACTCTATATCAACTTTCAAAGAATTTTAGCCGTCACTCCTGACAAGTTTGTATTGAGTAATGACCAGTACCTGGCGACAAACTGATTTTGATTTAAAACGAAATTTTAATGGAAATCCACTTCGTCATACATTGGCATCAGCAAAAATAGCAATTTGTTTCATCTTTGAAACGAAGAAGAGAGATGATTGATCCGTGGATACAAATGGCAGTACAATACAATCATGTTTGAATGTTTCATTATGATCGGACATGATTATTTGTATCATCTGGGCCCCATTTCATGAAGAGATGTTAGGCATGTGAGGATAGTAACTCGTGCTGGAATGGCAGGTGTCATGGTAACGACAAGAATCCAACGTCCTGATTGGTTTTTGCTATGGGAAGTTGCTTAAATTTCTAGCAATACTTGGTATCATAACATCTTTCATGAAATGGGGCCCTGGTGACTGCATAACAAATATGCCATTTGATATTCACAACCAGACCAAAAAGATATCAAACTTTGCTCTTATCGAATTCCTCACAGTTTTCGTGAGATCATGCCCCTTCTCTCACCACAAACGTGTCTTTAAAACGACTGGCTCCAAAAGTTACTAAAGTCTCGGTGAATTCTTTATGCCGTTAAATGCTCATCACATTCAGGTTCCACGAAATCACAAATTGAAATTCTCAAATTGAGATTCCCAGATCGAAATTCCAAAAAATCGTTAGACGGACAGTCTCAAAACTTTTTCCCGGTATATTATTGGAATGCACGCCATTAGACCGACACCCACGAATCATACAGCCCACGAGTCATACAGCCCATGATTCATACAGCCCACGGGTTATGAGGCCCACCAGTCATACAGCCCATGAGTTCGACACAAGCGACCGCACAAACCCCACGTCGACCTCGTAGGCCGTTTTTACCTGTAAATGTCAAACTCATGGGCTGTATGACTCGTGGGCTGTATGACTCATGGACCTTTTTAAAAATGTCGAACTCGTGTGCTGTATGACTCGTTGGATGTCGGTTTCTTTGGATGTCCCCATCTAATATTGTACCGGAGATTAACACACAATTTAATGAACTTTTATTATTTCTTGGGATTATCTATTATTCTAAGACGAGTTTTACCACAACGAGCTAATCCATACTCTACGAGATCAGTCTCCATGCACCAACTGTATTTAGCTAAACCCAAGACCGAGTATAAAAAGCAGTCTTTTTCATACACAGCAACGAAGCTATTTAACTCACTACCTGTGTTTATCAAATCCTCCGCCTCACTGCCCCTATTTAAACGCAATGTCCGCAACATCCAGGTGGTTACCAGCAGTAGCTAATTTCTCGTTTCTTTGAAAGATATACACATGTATTCTTTCTGTCACCTTTCTCTCTCTCTCTCTCTCTCTCTCTCTCGCTTTATCTATTCTACAGAGGATCTCCACTTTTATGAAATGTATTATTGCGTATGTTTGCATGTGATTGTTATGTATGTATTTTATTGTATCATAAATGTGATTTGTACAGCAGGGCTCCCTTGGAAAGCAGGCCTTGCGGCTTGAATGGGACTACCCTGCTCTTATAAAGAAGACAATAAAGAAAGAAAGAAAGAACGAAGCAAATTATATTGTTGTTAAACTCAAAATTTACTGCGCCGTGCAATACCGACCTACCTGACAAAGTGACAGAATAATCAACATGTTGAATGCGGTCACTCACCAGGAAGAACACTCAATGAGTTACTCAATGACTTGAAACGTGAAGAAACGTAAAGATATCAACAGATAAGACAGTGATCATGGTGATTATATCACTTTGTTGATGACAAGATGATTTTCAAATCATGCTCAGAGAAAATCCTCCCTTGGTTTCTCCTCTTTTTTTTTTCTTCAAAGCTATTCAATACTTAATCTTGCAGAGAGTACGTTAAGTGTACCCTTGGGGATGTTGTTCGTTATTCCGAAGGTTCGCTATTCCGAAGGTTCGTTATTCCGAAGGTTCGTTAATCCGAAACACACAAACTCCCTATACCTAGAGGTTCGTTAATCCGAAAATGAAAAAGGGTTCGTTAATCCGAACATTGATTTTGTGGCGTTATTCCGAAGGTTCGTTATTCCGAAGATTTGTTAATCCGAAAATGAAATTCGGAATAACGAACCTTCGGAATAACAAATCTTCGGACTGAAGAGCCTTCGGAATAACGAACCTTCGGAATAACGAGCTGTAACCACCCTTGGAAATTGGAAGCCATTGCACCTGATAGATGCCGCCGACGTATAGAGAACGTCCTAGTAATTTGATGTTTTTCCAGTTTTGAAGCTTCGATCTTCAAGTTTACAATTTGAGTAAACAATATCTTCTCATTAAATGATTGGACGAGGAGAGGTTATCATTCCGTGGTAGTGTGTATTCAGACAATTAAGCGAAATAGCTGTCGTAAATCGTCCCTGACTCCCGCTCGATTTGAACTAATCACCTTGTATGAGGCAGTTCAAAGAAAACATGTTCTGCCTCTTTGACATTGAGCACGTGACCGAGCAGCGAACTCGTGACCTCGACACCTGTATGGTCATGATGGTAATGTGATATAGCCTTCAATCAAGACCACTTCGCTCATTGTGGCTAGGCAGGACACATATGACAAATATATGATGACAGGCAACATATCATTTCTTTGCAACTGATTGACAAATTGCCCTACATCGATGCAATGAAAACATCCCGACGAAAGAATTTCATAAATTTAAATATTATTTATTGTTGGTACGTCTTATACAGAAGATTATGTCGATATTTTAGCACGATTTCTTGAGTATCTTTCAGACTTGATAGCATGGGAGTCAAACTGGGATGTCAATGAAAGCTTGAGTCGAAAACGGATCAATATGAGCACAGCAAAATTAATTTGATAATAATGATAATAACAATGATAATACTGAAAGGTTCCGGAGCGTCCGCAAATTAAATCCATCAGTTGATAGGATTCTAAAAACGTACATCCGGTCAGCTGTCTGTGATACAACAGAGTACTAATTCTCTTTTTGTTGCTTTGAAACAACTGAAACGTGCAGCAATCAGTATAGCAATTAGTATTGCGTACACTGGCTTCTAAAGACGTTACAGTCACAAGATCAATATGGTCACACTATGGTGACAAAGGTCGCGCCTTATTAGATGACGAACCAGCCCGTTCCCTGCGAGTTTCTGAAATCCTCGTATACTTTGTACAGGGTTAAAGCGGCTTCCGTAGGCAATGGGTTAAAGGACTCAGAAGCGCGGGGGATACCGTGCAATGGGAAGGCTGGCCCTACTCGGATATATTCGGAATCTTCTTTACTATAGTGTGTACAGCTTTATCACTGATCTATAGGCATAAAAGTACACACACAGTCGACGAATCTAGAGACTGATGCGGTGGAACGTTACCGATGATGATACGGATGAGGCGGTGGTAGAATAGGAACTGAAGATGATGGTCAAGATAGATGATGACAGCAAGAATAAAAACTAACACGATCTTGGCAAGGATCCAGTGTAGACTCATTTAACACAGTTCTTCCAGAGGACCCTTCTATTTCTTTATCATTACCACACCTTTGCCTATAAAGTAACCATAATTTCGTTCGTCTGGGTCAAGTAGGACATTGTCGCCTAGAAATCTTCTGAAAGAATATTTTTGACCCCAGGATCTTTTGTTGAGGAGTCAGTTACACCTACCCACTAAAAGCTCAAAAGGAAAATATGATGAAAGGGACGTGAAATTTCAGCACTTACTCAAATCTAAAGAAATAAAAGAAAACAAAATATACCACGGTACAGCCGCTATATTTTTATCGTTGTTTTAGCTTTTTGTCGATCAATCTTTCAGTCATCATTGCGTGCTAGACATTTTTCTTTTCTTTTCGTTCTGTCAGAATTCATGTTGTCGACGCGTCACCTCGTAATACACATCATGGTCTTAAAAGGTCATGGTTTTGATCCTTCGCAGTAAACTGTGTGTGGTCAGGGAAGTTCTTCATCATCACGATCATGACAGAATGAATATTTGTTGTTGTTGGGGTTTTTTTTCTTCTTCTCCTTCTTTTTCTCCTTTCAAAATGATGCTTCAGTCTCGTGCAACAACAATGTCCCAAATAACACCCACTTAAAATCAATTAAGTACTAGTATCATGTCTAAATATGGAGCTTCTGATATTCAGCCATGTCAGCAGGGGCCGCAGAACGTTTTTCCTTTTTTTTTTTCATAGTTTATTTTCAATTTTCTGTTTTTCTATTAAACTGTAAACTGGTCACCTATGTCCATTGTAGAAAATTTTAATTGATAACGAAAGGTTTGTCATATAATGCCTTCTTATAATAAGCAAGCTCATATTCACGATTGATTCTTGTCTTCTTCTTTTCTTTTCTTTTTTTGCATTCTACATGACACTGCTTTTTAGTTTGAATGGAATCATTCCCGTCAGTCAAATTCGCTGTCAACGTAGGGCGTCTCGGCCCTATACATAAATCATGCCGACAGCACTAACAGAAAAGTGATAAAGGAATATCATAGTAGGAAAAGGAATATTTTCCTTCGTCAACACCAAATCAGACGGCAATTGCAGTTTGACAAAGTATGCGTATAGGTAACTTGAAGTCGTGCTTCTACGCCAGAGTTAAAAAGGAGTAAGTACACTGTCAACAGAAAGTTCTTTATCTGCATGTTGTCCTTTTTCAGCCTACACAGCCTCGTCTGAAGAAGCTAGGCATCCGGTTGTAGAGTCATAGTCACGTCAAATTGGTGTCACCTCCTGATTT
The DNA here is from genome assembly GCF_964275005.1 of Diadema setosum. Classification (NCBI taxonomy): domain Eukaryota; kingdom Metazoa; phylum Echinodermata; class Echinoidea; order Diadematoida; family Diadematidae; genus Diadema; species Diadema setosum. The sequence continues at coordinate 15,943,845 of NC_092688.1, forward strand.
AGCATACAATAACGCCTTAAAGTTAAGTAGAACTTACATTTTACGTAAATGATCATGTCTTTAGTGTTTACTCATAGAGCTCATTATTTGCATTTCATATGCATGTTGACGTACCATAACCTCCTCAATTCTGAATTTTATCTAAAGCGGGATAGCTAGGACATTAGATTAAACACGTTAAAGTGATCTTTAAACATGAAACAATATGATACAATCATAGATTGTATTTTTCACGCAATTCATCACTAAGAACAACCAGCGAACCTGGAGAAGGCCGCTCATTATTTGAAGCATACCTATCAACCCTAAAATTCAGTGCATGGGGAATGACTGGATCATAATGATACAACATACGAATTTTCACTCATCTCCCATACATCGCTATTAGCAGGTGTTGACAAAAATTACCACACAAGGTTGGATCAAGCTTCTTCTTTCCTATGGCAATATGGATGTTCCTATTAAGTGGAAACAGTTGGCAGGTATGCTCTAGGTAGAAGATAATAGAGAAATTGATTCATTTCCGTTAATCATGCCCTACCTGATAAGAAAATTTCTGTTCATCTGCCAGTGGTAACCGCGTGCCAACTTGGATACAAGCGTCAGGACTATGGAAGCGGGTCACTTCCGCATCACCAGGGAGGAGCCTGCTGCCTCATCCAGCGAACCATCGTGATAAAAACAGATTACACCAACTTACAGGTATCACTGGTTTCTTTTTCAATCCGGATAGAAGGATGTTCCAGGGAACTAAGGATTCCTCGAGTAAAGTCTCCTTGAGAGCGAGGCCACTAATGCAAAATGAAGTCTTGAAAACTTGCAACAAGCTCGAATGAGTGTATACTCCTCAGTATATCGCGGCAACCACCACCTCCCTTTCGACCTACAGTCAGGAAAGACGTGTTACCAGCTCACGATAATCATCTTTCAGCTCAGCTCTTCTCTCTGCTTGAAGAGAAGGAGCCAGAGTGCTGGAATAATGACAATCAAGTTAGCTATGATCAAAGCGGTCCCTTCCGAGTCGAATGCGCAGACACCAGAATCGGCCCGTGGGGCTGTGCCGTGGTCATATCGTCGTCCCTGGAGGATAAGAAAACCTTTTAAAACAGACCAGAGGTTTTGGACGCGGAGTGCTTTTGAACCATCTTTCTGAAAAAATCTGGTCCAAGTGACAGGGGCAAGGTCAAAGGTAGTTCGGGGTCGACTTCAAGAACAGAGTTGAGCCGAGTTATTTTACTCAGCGGCCAAGAATTGGGGTGATGATACAAACATATCTTGTGGGCGTCGATGGCATCGATTTCGTTCATCTGTTGCGCGTCTTCCTTTCTCCGCGCACATGCCAGTCGTAGACAAATCAAATAGGGCTATCTACAGACAATGATAGAACTAATATCTCCACAGTAAGACCCGATTTACGCATTACGCTAATCAGAATATTACTGGCCAGTGGCCAGTGTTTACTGACTGACCACTGAGATGGGGATGTCAAATGCCACCCTATTTGAAATCGTTTATCTGACTGATGCTAACCTACTTTTTAAGTGAAAGTAGACCTCTGAATAAAAGGAATTCACGTGCTTTGAGAGATTTTATTTTAGGGAGAACTATTTTCAGCTTGAATTATCCTCAAGGGTGCGTATGAGATGCACTATTGAGGACCGGAGTTACTTCGGTTGTACACCGCCCTCTGTTGACACTTCTTGAACAGTGCGCACAAAACGCCCTTATCACCCATCAGCCCATGGGGAGTGTGCAGAAGATTTTTTTTTTCCCCCTAGGATGTCGCCCATGGAAACATGTTACATTTGATTCCGAATATCTCAATAGGGTGTCAGTTCGCCCACAATCACGAAACTATTAGCTCGACACGATGCAGTACCATTTCGACCCGATAAATGCGGCGTTCCGGTTCGTTGGAAGAACGCGACTTCTGAGGTAACCGCCCACTTCAAAGTATGGGCGTCTGCACCAACGTTGACTGTGCATTTGCAAATTGAGACCTTGAGGTCTTTGAAAAGTGGCACTAAAGATTTTCTTGTAATTGCTACTAGTAGGGGCCTACTTTGTTTAAAGATCGTATCTTGGGTGCGAGAATAATATTACTCAAAACATTCGATAAATTTTAAATAAAGGTGTATAAAACATACTTCCGAATTAAGATCGTAAAATACGGCATGATAAAAAATATGAGACACCTGCATGATACCAAGATTGTTGTGCATTTCACCCTAAAAGCTCTAGATTTACTGATTCTGCAAATTAGATAGAGGTAAAACATGATTATTTTTTAAATAATTTATTACTAAAAAGAGCAAAAATCCTACATCAAAAAGTTTGACGATGAAATATCGTATACAAAATACATTTGTAATGTATAAGATGATATGGGTGTACTGTGATGTGTTTTTATTAAATTTGTTTTTATGTCTCCGAATCATATAATGATATGAAAGAAGTGGATGCAAAAAAAAAAAAAAAAAAAAAAAAAAAAAGAAGAAGAAGAAGGTCCGAGGGAGGTTTGTTGTTTAACATGTGCTGAATTCTTTGTTGGTTACCTATGATTACCTTAACATCGTAATAAGCTCGATGAGATAATAAATTGCATTTGGGGATATGCTAGTCATGTTAACTTCATTGACTTGTCGTGCTTTACATCTCGTAGTACTGCCAGAGACACTGGCGTTCTTTAGTGACTTTTCTCTACAGTTGCAGATGGAAGTAAGTGACAAGAGCCCAATTTCTTTATACCAGCCAAACTCATCTGTCTTCTATAAAGTGGCATCATGTCGTCTTGCATTAGATACATCTGAGTACATTGAGTGTGACTGCTCAAAACTCAGCAGCAAGAGTAGAAGGTGGTAGCTTCAATCTGAGAGTATTCAAACTCAGATTTGGATGACTTGTCGCTTGCGCTTTTTTTTCCCCGAGCGTAGGCATGGTAGGGTAGTCTTTTATCGTCGCTATATCTTGATTCCCCCGGCAAACTATTCGGTTGACTTAGTTTGTCCTGAAAATAAATTTTGCCTTTTCTTGGGTGATTTGTGAGAGCATTGTTTCGGGCAAGGTAAGCGTCACGCCTAAAATGAAGAGGAAGTAAGTTCCACAAAACGGCGTGCGGGGTCGACTGTTATATAGTCCACATCGTTTATACTCTGACCTTTCGAGAACATTGTTTAGTGAGTATTTTGAGACATTCGAAATGTTTTGCTCTGTGCGAACGAGTAATCAGTCTTACTTACGTTATACAGGACGTTACATGGCTGCCATCATGCAGAACATGCATAAACGCAGGAATGACTTCAATAATACAGCATGCAGGTTCTGAAATGTAAAAAAAAAAAAAAAAAAAAAAAAAAGTCAGCAGTCATATTCACATTTTATCAATGTAGGCCTACCTACATTTCTTTTTTTCCTAAATGATTGTCAAGTGTTTCATGTTTTATAACGATCGTAGGACCTGTGTCACCGACAGAGTAAAGGAAAAAAGTAAAGAGTGAATCATAAAAAAAGAATAAGGAAAGCCCTGAACAATCAGAATCATATCCTGTGTTCATAACATTATCAGATCACTACCTGCACTATCTATACATAGTAGAGTGACTCAGTGGCTCAGTTGGTATCTGCCTTTAAGTCAAATGTCTCCAGTTCGGTCGCGGGTTCGAATCCTAGTGAGTCTTACCGAGCAATGTTGTGTATTATCATGTTGTCGCCTCTAGTAGAGGCAAAACGCTCTGTCCCTCGAATAGGAAGGACATCAAATGGAGGCCCTGTGTGTGAGACAGTCACAACTCATGCACGTCAAAGATTCCGCTTCATTCATTCATCATAAAAGAGGAGGGGGTGAACCCGGTATAAAGTGGTCCGCCCCAAAGTTCAGGCAACTGGAGGACCCCATGGAAGACCAGCTAGTGCAGCTGAGCATGGGCTAGTCTCCAGCCATCTTGTCAGATGGAAAATGAAAACAAACAAACAAACACTGCGCATAACATAGATGTTGATATGATTCGCAATAAGCATTTCCACCCTAGTTCTTCTCTTTTCGGGGGTGTAACACTTTGTGAGAAGAACACGGCATCTTGTCCCGGATTCATCCTCGGGTTGCATTATACCCTAATTCTTCTTCCAATACCAGGATTACAGGAGTGATCCGCTTGAACGCTTGAGTAGGAGTTTGCAAAAGAACAATACATCTCATCCTGCACAATGATCCCGTTAAGGTTTCATATCAAGTTAAATATTTGCTTATCTCAGCTTCCCATGCAGACCGTTAATAACGTCTGTTCACCGTACAAGTGGATCCGGGAAATTAGTTTGGAGGACCCGCCTCCAAACAAAGTTCTTACTAGTGCATGATTTTTTTTTTTTTTTCAAAATCGCGGATCATTTCAAACGAACGTTGTTTATTTTCTGCACCAGTGTACCCTCTTACAAAAGATTTAGGGTGGAAAAATAGGGCTGTAATATTTGCTCTAGTTTTCCGCTCATGTAAACCAATACTAAACGGATAAGATATAACCTATAATTCCATCATAAAAAGCGAAAGAAAAAGAAACGTTTTCACTACCAGTATGTGATAATTGTTTTGTGGTTATTGTTTTCAGGAAATGTACAAGAAATGCGTACATTAAAGCGAGTGATGCATTTAAAAGTAAAATTGCTTGAAACGAATTCTGAAAAAAAAATGATATTATTGATTTTTTTTTCTTTTAATGTCCTTCACGTTATCTCAGAGGATTTAGGGCTGCATTTCTAACTTTTGAACAGTCATAACCCTCTTAATAGCTATCTTCGTTAGCTCATATCTTTTCTTTTTCCCCATTAGGGTTCCATCGACCCCTTTAATATAACAGCTGGTCATTATAATTTTGTATATAGTATATACGTGTATTATACATTTTTTCTCTTTAATTAATTTTTAAACTGATATGAGCCATGCGTCAGTGCATGTGGCGCACTTAAAGAAAAGCAAAAATGAAACTATTATATTGGCACCCTAAGCCCCATAACATGAGCGAGTCAATTCAGAAAGCCAAACCGTATTATCGGTGTATGTATTCATATCTTCACGCGATGTTTTCAATACCAACTGATAGGAAGTGCCCCACGTTGACAGTAAGGCCTATATACCATAGGCCCAACAGGACGTATCCATTTAATATGCAAGCACCATGTGATTCAGGAATATTAATACTTCACAACATGCAATGAACTTAGGAGTTCTCTACTAGCTGCTACAAATCATCAAATCATTTCGGCGGGGGGGGGGGGGGGGAGGGACTTGCGTGATGTGTATGGTGTTCGGCATGTTTATCATGTTTATGTGTATGTGTGTGCATGTGCGTGTCTTGTGTGTCGTGATGGTCGTGTTTATAAGTATATGGAGGGGGCAGGTGAACGGTTTGCTGATAATGAATGGCTGTGAGGGAGGGGTGCCCCAAAGGGAACAGAACCATTGTTGCTTGAAGTGGTGAATTGTGTGTGTGTGTGTCTCTCTCTCTTTTACTATACAATCTCACAGCATTTGAGGCAAACAGTCCGTGACTGAAAAACTACCAGACACGTTGTAATGGAAGGAAATCCGAGGAACACTCGCCTTTCATCGCTTAATAAGACGGCAATGCGATCTGGGAAACTTGAAACATGCCTGTTTAACGGAGTTTATGATGCTTGGAAAAATAACGCATCCAGTGATGCAAAAAAAAAAAAAAAAGAAAAGAAAAAGGAAAATACCCTAATGTACAGTCCTTGGCATGGCCACACCTCTAGCAATGAACAGATAATACACACATAAAGATCAGGATAACGGTGATGCTACGCCACAATCATATACATCTTCACTAATGACATTTCGTGATCGTTTTAGTATGGCAGATCTTTTTCCCCATTGGTGTTGTTGTTGTTGTTGTAGTTGTTGTTGGTGGTGGTGATGATGATGGTATTGTTGTTGTTGTGTTGATGCTGATGTTGTGTTGTTGTTGTTGTTTGTTGTTGTTTTGTCACACGGAGTGTTATTTCATTTGAACACTCGATCCAATCAGAAATCACCATTGAGTCATTTCAATACTACAAAGTAACTGGATACTCATGATTATAAATCATGTTTATATAATCTCCCCTTGGGATTCTCTTTGTAAAACAGCTATTTTAAATGACTGGCCTATCTATACAGTGTTGTCATCCTTCCGAAGGCCTTAAAGCAAAATGTTATGGTTATTTCTTTGCCTTCGTCTTTTTTTTTTCTATAGCAACGTTCACGTCTTATGCGTTGGCCAAGATCCATCTTGACTCTTTGACAGTTTATCATGACCGTTTCAGCGTTTGCTTTAGATGGTGTTCTAGGTTTCTTTTTTACAACATAAATCAAATCAAAAACCCAGACTAACGATTCCTTAGCATGGTGATTTCTGTCTCGTCATTGTCACCAGCAATATTCACCAGCAGATAGACATGACACCCTCTTCAGTGCATAAGCTGCCAAGCTATAATCCCAACACACGAGGGGATTGCAGGGCTAAACAGTGAATTATTGTTTCAGATGACACACTGATGTACATCATAATAATGACGACGTACATGTATCCTATAGAATGTGACACATTGCACTTACCCACTGTTATCTAGGTCAGCGGAACATCACAGGTAAACTCAGTTATTCTCCGATAGATCCCTTAACTGGAGGTACGTGTGCTCATCACGAGTAGAACGCAGTCTAGGCCGGCCTGAGAATATTATGAAGATATTTCTATGGTTTGCGAGTTTCTCCACGCAGGGTGACACGAGAGTTCGCGCTTTGTCCACTGACGAGCGATACAAAAACATTCAGTCAAACCTTCCAGTTTTAATGTCCCTCTCCCTTCATGTCATTCATCCCATGGCAGCAGGCGATAAGAGTTTCACAGTTTGACGCTTCTGGCTTCCTATACACAAGACACGAACCCCGACGTAAGCCTCAATGAGCAGGACAAATTTTGGTAAACATGAAAAGGGGAAAAGGGGGCCTACTTTGCCTATAACGATGAGAACTTCGTAGGAACCCAGTGGTGATGCTTGGTCAATTCGAGTAAAGATGGGGGAGGAGGGGGGGGGGGGCTGAAGGGAGATCGAGAAAAAGTTTTGGCAATACCAACTTCCTTGGCCAGACAAACTTTATATGAAGAGGAAAGCTTGTCTTTTACCCTTAATGTTGGAATAGAATATTCCAACGTGAGAGTTTTGGCAGCAGCCCCATGCACCACACAATGTTCAGCTGGTCTCAGGATCTCCGTCTACAACGATGCACTTTATTGTTATACATGCTGAGCTTCTTCAGGGTCCCCGTCGGATGAACTGAATAATTACACTGTATCAGGCGTGAAGCAACCGTGAAAAAGAATGTGAGTGGGAGAAGACGCAGACAAGTAAAAATCCTTTGACTTTCCGACATTACGGGTTTAAATAGGAAAGAGAACGAGCGAGATAGAGAAGGGAAAAGTTTTATGGAAGGGAATTATTCTACCAATATAACCCTTCGGCCTTTATCCTATTGTGTCTCGGGATTGAATGAGATTATTCAAGCCAAGTAAATTGTCAGGGAGAAGAATAGGCACCCTAATCCAAGTCAGGACGTTGGATTATAACGGGTGACGGATGTATTATCTGGAGGGTAGCAAAGCACCCTCTGCTTCTATTGACAGGGGGGAGAGTGGGTGTTTCAGAATCAGATTTAACATATCTGATGGTCAACACACAGACTCTGTCGTTAGCAAGCGTAGAAAGCTTATATTCGATAGATGAGCCTGGATAGATAGATAGATAGATAGATAGATAGATAGATAGATACATAGATAGATAGATAGATAGATAGATAGATAGATAGATAGATAGATAGATAAATATATATATATATATATATATATATATATATATATATATAGGAAGATCAATGGATAGATTAATGGATGACTACATTGCTACTTCCGAGAAAAAAAAAATGTACAGGGAGACGAAGTATAGACTAAAGGCAATGAAATGGGAACAAGCTAGTTCTCTACAGGAGCGGGGTTTATCGGCTGGGGGTGTATTAAAGGGAGTGTGAAAGAGGTGAGGTGATCCAAAGCGAAATCGAGCCTTCCACTGGTCATACGAAAGCCTGCTTAAACTAACAACCTTCCGCTGAATATCAGCTCATCCCCTAAAGTTGTTCCACCAACATGGCGTTTGTTTTTTTTTTTTTTCCGAGTAGCCAATTACTTTGCCCTGGGAATGGCGGCCGATCTAATAAAGCGGTGATATACCGTACAAGGATAACAGGTCTAATGAGGTCCGACGATATAGTCGCGAGATCTTTTACTATATCTTTGGAAACCAGCTAAGACGAGAACAGCATTATTGTTGTTACTGTTGCTTTAGGTTATTGTCATTACTCCTGTTGTTGCTGTTACTGATTTTACTGTAGATGACGAGGATGTTCTCATTACTATAGTCTCTTCGCAAATCTATGTAGGAGTATATTGGAATGATTTTGAATCAGTATTGTTCGAATGGTCTTTTGGGAATGATTATTGTGGAAATGTCGTCGATGACTCACCCGAGCGTTTTGTCTAATAAAAGGATGTTTGAACAATAAAAATGTGAATGAAATGACAGAATATCAGACATGATTTCCAGTAAATGTCTTTCACGACGGCTAATGAGAGGAAATAAAATAGGTAATTGCCCCGTGTCATGATTCTACTTTGTAGCGGTAAACGCATGATACATCGACCTACAGGATGCTCTCTTTGAAGCACAGGTCCTCCTTCACCCCGCCGATCGCTGCTGTTTGGCCAAAGGAAACACATTTTGCAACGAAAGAGTTTACTTATTTTGTCAGCAAGCCCTTAGATAGCTGCGGGATCTTCGGTTATTCTCCTCGTAGCCATGGGCAAGAAATGGGCCAATAGATCGGCTGCTCTTTATAAACTCCTATTATTCGTGTTTACTTATTTCTTCATATATTAATCTATTTATTTATCTATATATCTGTACATATAGGTACTATCTATTCATCTATCTATCTATCTACCTATCATCTATCTATCTATCTATCTATCTATCTATCTATATATATATCTGTACATATCTATCTATCTGTCTATCTATCTATCTATCCATTTCTTATTGCAATATTGATAGTGGTCAAAGTGAAACGTCACCACTTTATAAGCAGACCTTAAATGAATACATATAAAGATCAAGCGAAAAGAAGCCATCGATGTTTTGTTTAAACTGTCCATAAGTCAAAGACTGAGAATATGATAGAGAATTAATAAGTAACTCGTCATAAAATAGTGATGTTAATCACAATCGCATGCATGATTTATAATTAGTTTAGGTGCATCAATTTCATCATCTCTTTTTCATTGGCCTAGACACACAGCAACTTTCACGGAAGGAGATATCCTGTTTAAACACTGAACAGAATTTAAAGAAGAAAAAAGAAGAAGGTGTCATCCGCAGGAGCGTACAGTTAAAATATGTTAACAATCAGGGAGGGGTGAATTGCCGAAATGTCTAAAATCAGTTTTTATAAAAATGCATTTTCGATCAAAATAATTTAGAGGAAATATGGGGCGATGATGATAAATATGGCCTAATAAGACTTCCATTATGCACGTGAACTTGATAAATTATTTCGTTTTGTAAAATGTGTCAAACTTGAAAAAAAGGAAAGGATCTAAGAGCCTTATCTATACTTTCATTTTTTTTTTCATAAGGCTCTCACTATTTTGTTTGGCTTTAGCTCACTCCAATAAAGTCTATTCTAGCATGGAGTAAGGATTCTCTCTTACCATCTTTTCAAAATCAAACAATGGGTTCATGATAAATCTAGGTAGCTCTGAGTTGATTCTAAAATCAAATATGTCACGTCAGACGTTTGTCTTTGAAAATTTGATTCTAATCATGTTTGATGTTTTAACGAATGTAAAACATGTTTACCCGTAACTAAACACATGTTCTTGGGTTGCGCTATAACGTCTCTGTGTCGAAATTAATTTCCATCAGATTGTCGCACGAAATAACATGCTACTAGTACTTGCAGCTGTATCTGGTCGTCTAGGTTGAGTCAGAGAAGGAATATAATAGGTTTTGATTTCACAGCATAATGCTCCCTTTTAATCTGATATCCCAAAGCGTTTCCCATTCACTATCACTATTTCTAATAAAAGCGACGTTGCACTGATTTTTTTTTTTTCGCAGCACATCACAATAGTGAATACTTTCAAAGCAAATTGTGTTCAAATAAATTCAAGGATAATTTAGGCTGTTTACACAATCATAGGGTATGCAGAAGACCGAGGGACATACGCACTGAATTACTTTCCTGCAAATTGTCATGTTTTCCGTGATTTTTATTCCATTATAACAATTCCATTGTGAATACGTTTAATCCCCCACACCACCTCCACATCGCACACCCACGCGAACACACACATGCATGCACATACACAATTCATACGTTTTTATAGTTGTCACAAAAAGAGGAAATTTAGTTGTCATCGTGACAAGCGAGGTCGTATGGCTGGCATAAGGTCCTCATATTGACATTAATGGCATTCACGTCTCTGATGCTTATAAAAACGCCAACAAAAAACCAAACACGACATGACACGAGTAACAAGAAGGGAAATCCCCCCCCCACACAAACTCATCCCTATACCAGCTCCAAGGTTCGACCCCGATGATCAGTGCAGACATAATTATGATGACAAAAGAAATCCCACAGTCTTTATGCAAAAATAGGTATCATGATTAAGACAGGTTCTCGAGAAGAGTAATACTGCAGAGGCTGCATGCTGTAGAAGGTTAAAAGTGGTTATGATTGTTGTTATCATTAATACTGTCGTTGTTGATATTGATACTGTTATATGTTTATTATATCATTATTATAATTATCATTATTATTATTGTTATTATTATCATTATTGATATTATTGATATCATTATATTGCTGTTTTTATTTCTATATTTTTTTATTATTGTTACAATACTAAATTGCATGTACTAAAATAGTTTTCATCATTGTTGCCATTGATATTGGCATTTTAACTGTACTAAATGTACTAAGTGAGATGTCAGTTGAAAAATGTTCCTCAATCTCATTATACAAGCGATAACTGCATGACAATGAAAATTCTTCAAAACTTTTGGGAGAAAATTAATGTGTCTGATAACAATCGAAAAAAAAAACATATTACAAGTGGCAGAACTTACAACCAAGAAGTCGGTTTTTTTTCTTTGTTTTCTGTTTGTTTATGTTCTTTCTTACTGTTAATCACGATATGTACATCGTTGAGGTTCTAAACTTTATGCCAGGCAGCGATACGTTGGTTTCTTTTGACGTCACAAGGTCTTCGTCGCTTTTCGGAAGTTGTAAATTGGCAACACCAGCCAAACAGTATTTGCTTTCTGGCAAGGAACTTACATTCCGTTTTAATTGCTTCCTTCCGTCAGCATAGGGAATTGCCTTCACTGAATTGAATTCATGATAAAACATTGAATGAATTAATGAATTGCGACTCTTCCATCAACGTTTAAATCCAGCATTTATGAGTCTCTTCCGACTTGGATCACTTAATCTTAAACTTAATCTGCTGAAGTCATGTAGAAGTTGGCGGCTTTTCTGTGAGACCCGGAACTGACATTTACCGGTATAACTTGCAAAAGTTGCTGTAAGGAAGGAAAATGAGTGGCAGTCGGTATGACGATTGAAGAGTTAATGTTATGATGTGAATTAGACCTCATTGAAGTGATACCGTTGAATGTTGTTTAGAGAACGCCTAAAGTCATTCCCTACTTGTCTGTCTTCGTTTGTTTGTTTGTTTGTTTGTTTGTTTGTTTGTTTGTTTGTTTTTTATCTTCACTTGTTCACGAAGAATTTTGGGATTTGTTTTATGTGGTGCATGTGTATGTCTCAGTTTTTTGTTTTGTTTGTTTTGTTTTGTTTTGTGTGGGTTTGTGTTTTTGTTTGTTTGATTGTGGGTTTTTATGCTATTCAGTTCGCGTCTCAGAAATAAGGATACGGCGAGAGGATGTTTAAAGGTGCAACTGCCTATACATGTACTATCATTGAAGAACTTCGGAACTGACATTTCGCCCCTTCTCTCTCTCTCTAAATCCATCACTTATACCTCTCTCCCTCATTGTTTCTCTTCTCTCCCTCCCTCTCTCTTCTCCCCCTCTCTCTTTCTTTCTTTCTCTCTCTCTTCATCTCTTTCTCCTTCCCTTTCCCTGTCTTTCTCGACATCCCTCTATCCCTTTACTTGAGAAATGCCTCTCTCCCTTTACTCTCCAGGACAACGAAGTTCATCGAGCGAGAGAAAGCCGACCTTGGAGGTGAGTGAGTCTCTGAGACGATGAAAGATGCCGGAACTCACCCGTCTCTGCTTCGAGGAGGACCTGGCAAGGAACACTGCAGCCTGCTCAATACGACACACAATACTTCCATCTCAGAAAACTGCGCGCGCGTTTCGCCAAAAGGTCATTGTACAAGACATTCCGCGAGTACTATAGTACTTACTCTTGGGCACAAATGCTCTTCCAGACCAAAACAAAAACAAACGGAAAAGAAAGCAACTAACGTCGAACCTAGGATATGAAGTACATTTTCAGGAAGTGCAGCTTTTATGAATGTTACTCTTATTGTAAGATTATAGTGAGCTTTGAGTTGAGCATCTTCGGTCTTCTGCCATAATGAATTATAATAATGATGACTGAGTTGATGACACAGGATATTATTCCCTGCGTGTGTCGTGTTTGGTCAGTAGTCAAATTGGTCTCCTGTTTTCTATCGTTTCCATGTGTAATGTTCTTTTCCAGCAATTGTCAATTTTCGCTATTCTATCAGGTGTATAAATAAGTGATATGAAAGTAATGATTTGTACAATAGTCATTTTAATCATAATATCAATCATTGCACTCACAATGGTTCTATTGTTACTATTTAAAGTTTGTATCTCATTATCATTCTCCGTAGCATCATTGTCCTAGGTGTATTTCTCATCAACGCTAACAGCAACAAGTTCACATGACACTTTTCTCATTTTTATTTATAGCTACCTTTGGTTCGATCTTCTCTCAATGTGGCTACACTTTTCACAATCGCAGAGCAGTCTCTTGGGGCACGTGTTTTCCTATGTCCATATCATTAACATCACCATCACCATCATCATCATCACCATCATTATCACGAGCATCACTACTGCAGTATTAACAAAGCATACAAATATCCATTAGGACTAACACTAATCATTAGCATCATTTCACACTACACGAATACATGTGATACCTATACAAGTGTCATTCCTCGCAATAACTGAAGTCCATTGTTATGTGGTCATAAACATTTTGCTTTTGATTTATTCATATCTATCATGAAGTAAACAAAATATAATCTATTTCTTGAGTCTCCCCTAATTTTCCTTTGATATTCGCATGCACACTGTCTTCCGTTTGCAATCTGTGAGTGGGAGAAAACATCACGCGAAATTCAATATGGCAAAGGGTATGTGAAATACATGACAAAATATACATACCTTGGGGACCGAAGACTTCGTTTACTGTCAAATTTGTTGATAATGATAACCCTGGATGTTGAGCACGGAGAATGTATGTTTATTTCAAGAAACGTGTGGGGGTCCAAGCCGGATCTCCGCGGAAATAGTCCATAAAAATAACGAAGACTATAGAGGTAATACAACATAATTCCTTCAGATCATTATCGAATATGCAAGGCGCATCTTCAACAACTCCGTAGCGGGAAAAGTGCGTGCAAGTCGTAAAATATGTTTGTGCGTAACGCTTGATATGATCCAACGCTGTGTGGTTGATAACAGGTGACAGTAACCAGTGCTTCCCTCCACAATCCTATCTACTATCCCCCTCCCCCACCACCACTGTCCAGCTAATATTATGTAATAATCATCCATATCAAGAGTGATTATCTCGCATCGACGAACATTGCGGAGATCATTTTTGTCATATTTTCTTCAAGAGGTAAAAGATATCAATTCATACAAATCTCGTAATGGATTAATACTGTTTCTTATCCGCATTAACAAACGTCATTTAATATATATTTCCTAAGATCAAATAATTTCTTTTCAGTCGCAGTAGAAAGGAAGAGAACATTGTGAAATGATCACTTTTTGACTTTAATTTCAGTTTGGTCGACAAAGAGCATGCCTGGCTTATATTCCGATTTTTTGCCCCAAACTGTTTAAAAACTATCCAAACTTGCTGAGATGAAGGGATATCAGTCGGCTCCTTCCCTTCCTCCGCGGCAGTAATTCAATTGGCACGAGAAGTACAGAGACGGCAAGCTATTTTGATTTCCCTTTCCCTAGTCTGACGATAGAGAGCAGCAGACTGAACGACGTGCCGCTCGGAAGTGAACGTCTGGATGCATGGCCAAGGGGAAACTTGTGGTAACCCCTGGCAACTGCGCAAATTCTAAGTGCAGAAAATTGTTCGAGCAATAGCACTGGATTTCTGTGGATCCCGAAAAAGAAGAAGAAGAAAAAAAGAAGAAGAAGAAAAGTGCGTTTCCCACAGCTCATGGCATTCCAAGAAGCAAGCGGGCTTAAAAGTAAGCATGAATAAATTGCGTGGTTATGATATTGGAACCATCATAAAGAGATAAGCAGATCTTCCCGAGACTGGGCAACACATAAAGCACACGCAGCAACAGACCAAAGAAAACTTGCTGTAACCAAATAGTTTGAAACTCTACTCTCACTCTATTTTGTGCCTCCAAATTTTAAATCAATAAGGATCATATTATATACATATATATATATATATATGTGTGTGTGTGTGTGTGTGTGTGTGTGTGTGTGTGTGTGTGGGTGGGTGTGTGTGTGTGTGTGTGTGTGTGTGTGTGTGTGTGACGGAGAATGACTTGCAGTATAGACGTTGCAGTGATGTTCACTATGGCCTTCATTTCCCAAGCTTTCGACTGTGTAACCAGCCTTTTTCAAGGGCTTTTAAGGCGTTGGGATTTGCTTGTTGTGTGTGGTGTGGGGTCAGAGGGATGATCAGAGGGTGTCATCCCTCTGACACCACACCACACACAAGCAAATCCCAACGCCTTAAGAGCCCTTGAAAAAGGCTGGTTACACAGTCGAAAGCTTGGGAAATAAAGGCCATAGTGAACATCACTGCAACGTCTATACTGCAAGTCATTCTCCGTCACACATATACCCAATAATGCAGCACCCACCACGTACGAGGCCAAGCCCGCTTCACGTTATATATATATATATATATATATAATATATATATATATATATATATATATATATATATATATATATATATATATATATGTGCAAAAGCAAACAATAACTAATTCAGATGGCCCTGCCTAAGAGAGTTCCAAATTAGGCTATGGTTCGCTGCTGCTCAGAAAACATGCAAGGCTAATAAAGAAAAAAAAAACGAAACAAAAAAACAAATGTTTGAAAAAAAAGTGTCATGAAGTAGACTAGAGGAAGCATGCATGGCTGGAAACCATATTTTACATTACTACTGATTTTAAATTATTAGTGGTCATTAGAAGGATTTATAAGTCCTTAAGAAAAGAAAACTCGAACTCAAAATCATTTTTCTTGACCCATATTAGTTTTGTAATGGGACCCAAATTCTAAAACTCACTCCAAATCATCATGCAACAATGAAAGGGTTGGATGAGAAATGATGTGTCATCAAGTCCATTTTAGGATGTGTGTGATGAGATGTTGGAGTGTATTTCTTGTTGTTCTTGTTTGCGTGTGTTTGGCTTCACTCAATACATTATGAAATCAAAGGCTTGAACTTGATGCCATCCTTGCCTTGACCATTGGTTAGCTTTGGGATACAGTGACTTTGTCATTATTTTGTGTTGTTGTTGTTGTTGTTGTTGTTACTGCTGCTGCTGCTGCTGTTGCTGATGATGCATTTCTTGTTCTTTTCACCGTTGAGGACGGTCTGATTTTGCTACCACACGCATTTTCCATAGACACTTGCCCGAGTATACTCAGGACTCATCCTCAACGGGTTAACGTGACAATTAATATTAGAGTCAGCATTTTAGTTAGTTAGTTACTAGTAGTTAGTTAGTTAGTTAGTTAGTTAGTTAGTTAGTTAGTTAGTTAGTTAGTTAGTTAGTTAGTTAGTTAGTTAGTTAGTTGGTTAGTTAGTTAGTTAGTTAGTTTGTTAGTTTGTTTGTTTGTTTGTTTGTTTGTTTGTTAGAAACGTGGTCAGGAAAGTATGATCTACGAAAAAAAAATCAAATTGAATGCCTGGTCGTTTTAAGTCTCAACGTAGCGCCAAACCTATATTTCACAATGGATATTCCTCCCAGAATGAAAAGTTCTGCTGCACCCATGATAATTTGCACCCAATAACCTTCGTATGAAGAAGTCCGCTGCGGTATTGTATAGTTATAACTTTGTTCCACAGCCATGAAGTTTATCGAGAGAGATTCAAGACGTTGCCATTTGTGAACATAGAGGGCGATCTCCTATTACAACCGAGGTGCTGCATGTGAGAACAGCAGTGAAATAATGTGTATTCCAGAGACCTGTGTAAGCTGACACAAAAGTGATGATAACAAAGAGCTTCCACACTGAACAGAATCTCTTTGGATGATAATCAAACTGATGAGCGTCGTAGCAGATTTTATGACTGGTTGTGTGTTCATACTTTGGAAAGTTTAAACATTTGAGACTCGTAGCTCTTTAATAACCCTCTCCTTATCTCAAAGGTAACTTAATACAGTGTCAAAAGTTCGATGTTCTCTTTTAACCTGTTCTGTATGGGAACCTGGTGGCCTGTGTATTAAGCCTATGGGCATTTCAGAATTCAGTATGGAACAGGTTAGTCTTACACCCAACTGGCTGTTGCTTGGAATCAAAGCACGAACAGGTCTAACAAACCGAAACGAAATGAAAGCAAGGATGCAGCGCATGTGTTCTGGAGGGAACTTGAACCAGAACCTATCAAAAGAAAACCAGGTTGGACGGAAGGACAATCACAGATACCGGATACCAGGAAAAGTCGGTCGAGGTTTAAGAACACAAAGGTTCAACGAACGTCTAATTCAGCCCTTTTATGCCTTTAAAATCGTCAGGAGAAAGCTTTTCAAAAAATAATAATTCTTTATTAATTTTGCTGGACCCTGGTCAAAATTTAGGATGTATCCTGATGAATCAGAAGAGTTCATCGAATGTGCGACTCAGTTTTCAAGGCAAACATACGACTCACTATTACTCCCCTTTATTTCGACCAACAGGTGCAGATAGGGGTGAGAAGAATAATGTGAAAGATGTTGCAGGGCATCGAACACTGTCGAATACACAGGGTTGACAGGTGAATTAAAGATTATTTTCATGTTACACTCCAGAGTCAAGCAGCTATGCACACACATACACACATTATCTACACGCACACATCATTTACACACACACACACACACACACACACACACACACACACACACACACCATAGTACACACACACATGACAACACAAGCACACACACAAACAGAAAACGCACACAGTGATGATAGTACACGTATGCAATACAATCTGTCAGTGTCGAAAGCAATTAGTTTCTTTCTCTTACTTTTTACTTGTTCGTTCCTTGAATTTAATTCCGGTGAGACTTTAAAAACTGACCGCTGTCTACGTTTTTATTTGTTTTTCAACGAAAACACACAAAACAGAAACAATTCTGACCGGAAGTAAACAGCTCTACGAAATGACAACAAAGGGACAGACGAGACCTCGACCCTAACCTTGAACCGGAAGTAAATGGACGTCGTCACGTCCTCTAGGTGTAAAAGGTCATCTGCCTTGACCCTGTGACTGAGTTCACCGCTCCTTCCACTCTCAGCGTACCTTAGTTTTTATTCAATTCGTTTCCGCCATGTCTTTACTCGGGACCTGATGAGATTCATATAAATCTACTGATAAGTCCGTTATTCCGACAGATGACTAAACTTATGCTTGAAATCTTTGGAGCAGAGCATTTCTCATCGACTGAATTCAAGGTCACTTCGCAGGGAGAATTCTTAGCAGACGATATCAGGATTACAGCGAATCTCAACGGACTATCACTTTTTTCCCCCACAAGAGGTGTATTGTAAGTAATAATGCAATTTGCATTAATTTTGTACTTCTTTTACTTTTCATTCCTTTTACATTGCTTCCATATATTTTTATTTCAGTGACAATTTCTCATTCTAAAGGAAGGTAAAGTTTTTATATTTGTTTCGTTTGTTCTCATCATTCAGAATAGTTACTGTAAGAATGAACATTATTTTCATATTGCTTTCCAGTAAGCGTTGGTTATTTCATACCCAATGATTACTCACCGTTTGATTGATGCTTTCACTGATTGATTTGTCTGTTTACTCATTGATTCATTTGTCGTTGTTGTCGTTGTTATTGTTGTTATTGTTATTGTTGTTGTTGTTGTTGTTGCCGTTTTTGAATAATATCCCTGTACGGTATAACGGGTCAAAGTATTCGCGAACCATATTTTTTTTCTCCTATTCCAATATGTATGGCTTCTTCATTAAATCTGGTGTTGCACGACCAGCGTAGCTCACAATAATGCTTGAAGTAGCAATTTATATTCCTTTTTTCGCAATCAAAATTGTGTGGAGTTTGGTATCTCCAGATAACACAGACATCATTGACGATTCATGGGAAATCAATATGTATAGCGTTCATGCATTGGGCTTCTCCAAACTCATTCTGTAGAGATTCCATCATTTATACGGTTTCTGTCCCTCTGTGGGCGTGAATGTGTGTGTGTGTGTGTGTTTGTGTGTGTGTGTGTGTGTTAGTGTGTTGTGACACTGGTGAGGTGATTTACAACACCCCTCAAACAGAAGTTATCATGTAATATATATAATACTACTGTATAAATAACAAAAGATAATGAAAATATCCCTTACTTGGTACTCGGTGTGCAGTAGTTTTATTATCGCCAGTTACTGTAAATGTTTGCGGGGTTTTTTGCCTTCTTCTTTGTATGCGTGTGTGTGTTTTATGGATGTGAGAAATAAAGTCCCGTTTTTAATGGGTTGAATAAAAAGCAGATTTAACGGCTGAAAAAGAAAGAGTGTCGGCGTACCTCACTCTCTAAAACCCATAAACAATGTTTACGTTATGATAGTCACTTTGTAATAGTGACAAAGTCTTATTAACAATAGGTCAAATAAACTGTTTCTTCATTCGTTTGAATAAAGAAAAGTTTGTCGGCGCACACAACAAACATGCCCAAGATTTCAGATTGTCCAGGCACCCCATGCATCACCGAGCCAATCACGCGTTTCGTTTCCAACAGCTATCATTATGTTATTTCATAGCCACATAAATCATGTATAGTCGAAAATGATTCATTCTCGAGATGCAGACAGCATTACAGCTGCGGTTGTGCGACACATCGCTCATGTTTGGGCAGTTTGCGAAACGAGGGATAAAAACCACGGAAATTCCCACCTCTTAAAAGTTTAATGGGGCAACGTTCTTTCATTTGCATATGTGCGAATGGTCGTTACAAGGAAAAGAAAATCATTTTCATAAAATTGTTGATGGTCCTCAAGAATCCCAAGCGCAGTGTACACTATAGAAAAACAGGTATTATAGAACAGATATTATTATACTTTAGACGATGATGGATACGGTGGCATCGATAACTCGGACTCTTTTCGTTTCAAGCGGCTTGATCACGTCGGCTTAATTCAAGGTAATGAATGCTTAATTCAATGTTTCGCCTGCACAAAGCTAGAAGGTTCGATCTGGTGTTTGTCAGAAATTCTTTCCTAGGCCCTTCCCCTCCCCCTTTTTTTCCCTTGTATGGCTTCCTTCCTCGTCCTGTTTGC
Organism: Diadema setosum; assembly: GCF_964275005.1. Taxonomy (NCBI): domain Eukaryota; kingdom Metazoa; phylum Echinodermata; class Echinoidea; order Diadematoida; family Diadematidae; genus Diadema; species Diadema setosum. Next base: position 15,963,737 of record NC_092688.1, read on the forward strand.
GCATTGATTGACCAAAATAATATGCGAATACTTTACACTTTTTTAGGCAGTAATCATTGTCACCACTGTGGTTTAAAATCATCGATACTGCTGCTCTCATACAGTTTGTATATTTGTGCTTGGTTTGGATTTTAAATTGTTTGTTTGATTGTGTATGTTCATGTTATTGGAGTACTTTACATGCGAAAATACCAATACGCGGGATAGATAAAACATTCTTGTCGACATTAAATGCAAAAAAAAAAAAGTCTCGATGTGAATATGAATATTAGTTTTTATTCCTATAAATTTTGTTCTTGTTGTTGCTGTTGTACACCTTATTAACCATTTGCAATTCATCTCCAAGATTACTCTGAAGAACCATTACACATTACAGAAGTGAAAACTATACGTAAGTAATTTATTTTCCTAATTCCAAAGCCCAAAAATTATTACAAATTCGAAACGGTTCTGATTTAAGAGGTCATCACTGTTACAATATGATTTTATTTTTGTGTTTTGTTTTGTTTTTTGCGATTAACCTATTGTGTCTAAATGCTTTCTCTCCATTTGACCAGCTGAATCTTGAGTTAGAATTCGATTTACTCAAAAATTTGATTTTCTGGAGGCCTCAATTTAATTAGATCAAATTGAATTAAATTAAATTCAATCAAATTCAATTCAATTCTATTAATTTTCTTTTTTTTTTTCCTACGGAACATAACATAGAATAAATCCTCATTTGCCTGTTGTCTCCTTACTTTCCATGTGTATAATTTTGTTTTAATTTTGTTTTTGGTTGTTTTTATGTGTTTGTTTGTCTGCCTGTTCGTGTTCTTTGAGTGTGTGTGTGTGTGCGTGCGTGTGCGTGTGCGTGTGTGTGTTTAGACGAGTGGATAAAGTGGGATAAATAACATATCATTTGAAAGCTTAAAGCCTTTTGAATTTGGCAATGCCGAAGTCTGTAAAATCAGTGTCCGGTTCACTCTATCGGCCTTTCAAGGTGACGGGTCGTATCAAATAGAATGCTCGGTTATTTTGTGATAGTTTTTGGTCAGTGTTATTCCATGTGACTGCGCAAAAAACCCTGGCATTTGCTCACATCAATTGGAAGATGACAGAGGAGTTGGCACGATCTTAGGTTCCGGCCATCAAATCTGGCTATCTTTGTCACCAAAAATTGACAGTTCCGCCATGTTTTCTGTTGTGACGAGGCGAAAGCATTTCCTTCAAAATACGAGGTGTTATGTAAGAGTAAATGACTAGATACATGTACCTCACAGCATAATACTATATGAACACACTAGATACTGAACAGTTGATACAGAGAGTTCACTAAGCTTTTATCATGCAATAATTTTAGTCGACGTTTTTTTTTTTTTTTTTTTTCCGTACGCGTTGTGCAAAAGCATAAGAATCTCGGTCCTTTATATAGCATAACTTCTATTTTGTGCTCTCTCCAGCCCGAGTCTATTCTCGACTCTTTGTGGACAGATCGGTATTGGCAAACACATCAAACACTCGTCTCCTTTTATCGGTTTTCTCTCTCTCTCTCTCTCGTTTGTTTTATATCAAAATGCCTGAACTGAAAGCTCGCTCTATTTCATGTAAGTCTCTTGTAGAATGTGCTTTGTAAAATACTGTGTAGTCATAGCGATAAGTCATTATGACGTAACATTGCAGAGGGAAATATATTCACAGCCCGATACTTCCTTAATCATTCGCTGATGTGTTATGATACATACTAAAACATGCGATTTCAGGGAAAGGAGTTCAGTGATCACCTATATTAGACGGTCATCCGTCATAGGACCCTGACATTTCATTTACTGTTTAATTTACAAGTTCAAGTTCAAGTTTTATTAAACCAATTCATTAATTTGACATTTTAAAAAAGGATACAGCATTAAGAATAATGAATGGTTTGGGACCCCAAAAGAAGCAGAGCTTGTAAAAAAGGAGTCCCGGATAAACATATAAAACAAAACATACTAAAGTTTAAGCATATTAACAAGAAGTATAATAGTAACATATTTGCATAGGACAGATGCAACACAAGCACACATACACACGCACACAAACACACACATTCAATCACACAAACACGTGTCACAAAAACGCTAATGCACATACATGTAGTTCACATGAAATTGCAGGAAGATACTTTCTATTTCACTATACTTTTAAATTCAGCTTCCCTGATCAATTCTTGTTTTACAAATTTCCCTCAAGATGCATTTACTTAAGAATGGAATGCTTGACATTAGAGTCTAGTATAAACACCAGTGCAATCAATATTATCTTTTATATAGACCTGGAAAGCAGGTGTTACAGAGATCATTTCTCTCTTGTTTTCCGATTTATCATGGTTCTCCTTAATTGTTGCGTCAACTTCCTACTGGCGTTTTCCAAATTGCTTTGTGAAGCGGTTGTGATCCTCTCTTGTTGCCAATTTTAACGGAAAACGAAGATTTTTTTTTTCTGGTTCTTAGTTGAAATGATTTTTTTACGTTTTGATTTACGTTTATGATTACGTTTATGATTTACGTTTTGGGCTTGATCTGCATTTTGCTTGTTCTCTTACAAAAAAACAAAAACAAAAACGTACGTGCCCTATAGTTATGGTTTCGTGACAAAAAAAAAAAAAAAAAAAACGTCGCTGCTTTATGAACCTGTTGTCATTGCAAGTTTGTATTTGTTCAGGCATATGGGGATGGTGTTATGTTATGCTATAATAATTATGTTATGTTGACGAGTATACAAATCACACTCTGACAATGTCTGAGGATATTAGTGAGTCATCGAAACAGTTATAGAACAAGTTCGTTGCCCTTACTTCAGCCAGGCCTCCCCTTTCTCCATTACAGCAGACGATTTCCTCTCCACTGCAGACAGCAACAAAAATGAACAGCTGCCGTTACGATTTAAACTGGCAAGACAGTTTGATTTTGGCAAACCCCCTCCACCTCCCCTCCCGTCTATCTATCTATATCTGTCTATCTGTCTATCTCGCAACCCCTTTATTTCTGTTTCTGACTTCTAAGAACCAGCCCCCAACACTTGGCACTATAACTCCTAATGATTCACAGGTAGTTTTCATTGCCGATATTAAGGAAGAGCTCTAATCCAGCATTACCTCCAACAACTTCAATGCATACCTCTCTGTACACGACAATTGAATGATCTACCTCTCACTTGATTTTGTTCAACCGACATTTTCTTTGTCATATAAACATCACAATTTTCAATAGCTGGAGGAGTGGTTAAAACGAAGAATGCCAGAATTACACACGAAAGATCATCAAGAAATCCTCCTACTCACTGGGTGGAAAACCAGGGCCGTTTTCTCCATTCACTCAAATATGAAATAGTAAATGCATTCATTAATCGTTTTGGCACTACTCAAACGTTTAATATGAACAGTAGTGATGGGAAGACTAAAGCTATTACTGATAGATGCGAGTGTTCAAGTTCAAGTTCAAGTTGATTCATTTCATTTCCAACAAACAAATAGTTAGAAATACAATGAAACACTGGTATATACAGATGTCAGGAAATCAGTACCACAATGCGATGAACAGAATAACATTGCAAAAGAAATACAGGTAAATTATCAACAGAGATACAAATAACTGTTACGTCACTGTGGTAAAGGCAGAAACAAAATTGCTGGAAATGGAGGGGACTACTGAAGAGCAGAGCTTGTAGAATGCAGTCCCCTCATTAAAAAAAAAAAAAATCTAATTGCAAAATAACAAAAACAGAAACAATTTCCCTAAGTGGAATCTTTGGGCAAAGTCAGATTTACAGAAAAGGGGAAAATTCTCTCTTTGCCTCTATTAACAGTCTGAGAATGTTTTTATGCATCTCAGACAAAAATACAACGCCAAAGAAAGACATTCTCCTGAAGATTTAGTAGAGGTGCGTCTGTGATGGGAGTCATAATGTTATGAAAAGCTTGAACAGGCGCGTTGTGTTGCATTTCGGCTAGGACATTGCTCAGCTCTGCCCACGCAAGTTAAGGATTCATGTGATTCGTTGCGTCATTCGTTTGGACACAATCTTATCATTAATTTGTAGCAAGGTGAAGTCGAACAAAAATCAAACGGGATCTGGACACTCAGGCAATGTGACCATCGCATGTCACCCCCAACGCATGGTTGGTTAGTGAGTTGTCATTACCTAGTACGAACATTTTTGTTCTTTTTTTCTTCACTTTTTTGTACCTCTACGTCCCTTTCAAGTTCTTAACGTCGATATCGAGTCTGGTTCATCGAGAAGAAGAAAAGAGAATAATCTCTAATTGGTCATTAGTAAAATGAAGCATGGGGGAAATTACGACGGTATATTGATGAGGAAGAAAATTTACTCCCGGTTTCTGCATATCGAGTTGCGAAATAACAATCCATGAAATCACTAGAGATCCCCTCTTTTCCCTCTGTCTCTCTCTCTCTCTCTCTCTCTGACTGCAGTTCTACTTATTTTGTTTTTTAACAGGACACGGGAAACGCCCCCGCGGAATCATCATCAACATCTCTTCTTGTCCATTCAGATTATTTAATTGGTGGATAAGTCTTCTCCTCGGTATCATGGATAACAAAGCCTTTCAAGTAGATTGTCATGGCAACTGTGAGAGGACAAAAAGAGGAAAGGTGTGGCCAGAGCAAGCCTACAGACCTTGGAATGTCACCGCGTCGTCGACAGCAGGACTATCATCAGCGCGTGTCGCAGACGACACTTCATTAACCAAAGGCGCAAACTTTGCCACTTCTGCAGCAGTGAGCTCGAAATCGACCTCGCTGGGCCCCCAGTCAATCAACTTGGTGAAGATGGAGACGATGGAGACACCTCTGTGCTCGCCCAGCGAGCCGACGAGCCCATTCCAGTTCGACCACGCCAAAGGTGGAAGCATGACTGGGAAAAACTGGCCGCAGGCGCGCAAGGAAAAGCAAGTGTTAGTCGCCGAGATCCCGGCCTCCGATTTGGAGCCGGACGACTCGCCGAAACACGCCCGCGGGAATGGCCACTGTGTGCGCGTTGCCAACGGGAAGGCGAGCAGCGGAAATGCTGTACAGAGTCCACAGGCACGCCAGGACCAGGACCAGGTCCAGGAGCGAGAGACTTGGAGCACTAAAACCGATTTCTTGCTCTCCGTCGTCGGCTTTGCAGTGGACTTGGGCAACATTTGGAGATTTCCCTACATCTGTTACAAAAACGGAGGAGGTAAGAAAGCTTTACAGTCAGATTAATGAGCACCAGTGACTTCTCTTACTGTTGTAAGCCGGCTCAATGATGACGCTGATCCAGTCTCCAGTTGACGTTGCAAAGATTTTATTAGGGAGCCAAAACAGCCCCTATAAAGGGTAAACAAACATAAATAATTGTCAAACTTTACAATTATTTATAACAGTGACTATTTCACAAATGAAATGATTTCAACCAGTCTCTCACTTTGCAATCAATATAAATTTCATATATCATTAACTCAATATTTTGATTTCATACAAATATTCACGTTTAACAGCAATTCCAGTTTGACTTAGTAAAGAAGTAGTAGTAGAAGAAGAAAAAGGAGAAGGAGAAGAAGAAGAAGAATCATGATAATATTATATCGAAAGGGTTTTACTCACCAGTCTGTCGATATAATGATTACGTTAAAATCCGGGTTCCCGCAGCTATCGTGTACATAGTGCTTGTAACGAATATATAAAATATGTACCGAGACGCTGTCACAAAAATTACGTCCAAATGTCTCTGGAGTAGATATAAAAATGAATTGAATCTGCGTCTCTGTGTCTTTGTGTATTCTCATAAAAATAAAAGTTGCGCTGCGTCCATGCCAACGATGCCAACCGCACACAAGCTGCGTCATTGGCATGGTCACAACGCGCCCTAACGCACTGACGCAATAATAGCGCATTGTCCCGTTTACCACAAACTTCCCCGCGATTATATAACACAACCCATGTGTTATATAATCTCGATCACGTCATATCATTTTCATATCATACATAATAATACATAACAAAAAAAAAATTCCCCGCTCTTAATGTCAAGTCATTAGAGCAATGTCAAGTCATTAGAGCAATTCCATATAGAGCAGAACAGTGAATGATTGCAAAAATAATATATTCCAGAAAAGTGTGTGTTCCCCGCTTTTCCGGCCATATATATACAACGAGGGAATGCAACAAAATTCAGCTTACAAGAAGTCTGCCAAAAGTTGCAACTTTGGAACCTCTTACAAATTAATAGTATTTAAATCATTAACACTTAACACTCATATTTGATACTTTGTACAAAAGTGAGGTCAAATTTGTCAGAATAAACAAAACACACGCAAGTGTCGTATAAGTTCCGTGCCAAAAGAATAATACATCAATAATATATTACAATTATCTTCAGTTCGACTTTCAATGTAAAGCTCAGTCGTTCCACATTGTTAGTTATATACAGATTCTCAGAGAAAATGATGCGTAAAAGCCCAGAATGACGTCAACCATGCCGTAACAGAACAACATAACATGTTCTGCGTCGTATATAAAACCATATATCAATGTCTGTGTGAGTAATTCGAATTTATATCGAAACACAATATACAGAGTCTAATATACATGCCTATCATAAATAATTTCATAAAAACTATTGTATAATGGCAACCACAGCCGTGTTTACATTTATGTATACATCAAACTTCGGCATATTATACAGACATGGTATAATATATACAAACAAAAATGATAAAGTATACATCGACGGCAGTGAGACTGCAATCCAAATCCGACATTCCAAGTTATGAATAATACATTCATGCATTGATGATATAATTCATATAAAGTATACATCGACGGCAGTGAGACTGCAATCCAAATCCGAAATTCCAAGTTATGAATAATACATTCATGTATTGATGATATATATTCATATAACCACCACCTTCCCCGCTATTTTCATTACACGACTCGTGTAATGTAAAAATCTCACAACTGAAATTTAACTCCGATGTCTGCTAACTTAGAAAATAAAATATACAGTCATGAAATATAGTCCACAATAACCAACAAAAAAATGAGAATGTGGACATACAGCCACTTCAATCATAACATAGCTATATACACGAATACATTGTGTGATCTCCTTATGAAGGCTGCACTGATCTGGGGAGATGGAATGGGTTTCTGTGTTTACCCTTGGTGGATCTATTTGATCTGCGCAAGGAAATGGTTTGATCATTTCCATTTTGGGTTATCCAGTACCATAGGTCACGAGTGTCAGAAGTATCATCACTACTTCCTTCTCCACAAGCTTCTACAGTGACATCTCCCTCGTATGTTGGCATTACTTCATTCTCTTCAATTTGAGGTAGTCCTTCTCTTGGATCCTCAATGAGTAATTTTCTGTTCACCCATTTTGTAGGTCCACCAAGTAAGGGTCGAATAGCGTACACGTCTTGATGTGCATTCACGTCCATTACTATGAAAGGAGATCGATGGAATTTGTCTTCCAGTTTGTGTCGGCCATCAAAGGCGCACCGTTTGAGTAACACTCTGGAACCGACTGTCAGTGATTTACTGATTGTTTGGACATTATTCCTCTCTTTCTGCCTTTGTTGGGATTGTTCAATGTGCTTCTTTGCGCACTCGTGGGCACATTTCATAGCTTTAGCCTGCTGAGCTACGAAGTCTTCATCCCAAGTAAGTTCTACATTAGACAGGAGTTGGTCCAGGGGGGTGTATGGTTCTCTACCAAAGAGGAGCTTGTATGGCGACATTCCCGTAACTCGATGCGGTGTACTGTTGTACAGAAACACGATGTTACTGATGAGTTCAGGCCATTTTCTTCGATCCGAAGGAGCAAGAGACCTAATCATGGTACACAATGTTCGGTTGAAACGTTCTGTCTGTCCGTTTCCTTCAGGATGATATGGTGATGTTCGTGACTTTTCAATGTTGTACAGATGGCACAGCTCTCGAATCAAAGAACTTTCAAAGTTCTTTCCTTGGTCGGAATGTATTCGGAGAGGAACGCCATAGTGCACGAACCATGTTTCATGAAGTACACGAGCTACCACAGGTGCTGTCTGATTCCTGCAAGGTACCGCCTGGGCGTATTTCGTGAAGGCATCTGTTATAACAAGAACATCTTCATAGCCCCCTTTACCTCGGTCTAGTTTCAGGAAATCAATGGCAAGTAGTTCCATTGGTTGGAAAGCAATGAGATGTCTCCTGGGAGTGTGAACCGCTGGGGTTGGTGTTTTCGTCACCGCACATGAGAAACACTTCTTTACATATGCTTTCACGTCTTGCTGTAATGCAGGCCAGAAGCATCTTGTCTTGAGTATACCTGTGGTTCGATTGACTCCTTGATGTCCCCACTGGTCATGTGCATGTTCCAACATCTTCGAACGCAGACACTTTGGGATAAGTAGCTGTCTGTAAGGACCTGTATCTTGATCTGTCATTTGACGATACAGTACTCCTTGGTGTGCAGTTAACTTGTGGAACTGTTTCAACCATCCCTTTACTTCTGTGGATGAGGATGGTATTGCGTCACCTGGTTTCCAACCAGTCTCCCAGCATGTCCAAACAATTCCAAGGCACTCATCCTCTCTCTGCATAGTAGCTAACTGTGCATGTGTGTATGAGGGAAACACAGCCGAAGGAGTTGATGGGGGTTCGGTTGGTGCATCATCTGGTCCATTGATCTGGAGTTCAGCGGGAAGGATGCTACAATTCATTGCAGCTCCAATAGATGCTTTGATTTCATCGTCATTCGCTGGACATCGACTTAACGCATCTGCACAGGTGTTGAGTCGACCTGGTTTGTACTGAATCCGAATATTGAATGGTGCTAATTGTGCTACCCATCTCTGTTCAGTTGCTCCAAGTTGTGCGGTCTGTAAGTGTACCAAGGGATTGTTATCAGTCAAGACTGTGCACTTAGCGTATTGAAGATATCCTTTGAACTTTTCTGTCACTGCCCACTTCAGTGCTAGGAGTTCAATCTTGAAGCTTGAAAAGTCGGGATACCTCCGTTCTGCTCCGCGTAAACCTCTGCTAGCGTATGCGACTGGATGCAACTTTCCCTCCTCGTCGGATTGTAAGAGGCATGCTCCGAGTCCTTTGAGTGACGCATCCACTTCTACAAAGAACTCCTTGTCGAACTTTGGGTACACAAGTACAGGTGGGGAAGACAACGCGTCTTTCAGGGCTTGAAAGGAACGTTCGGCTTCATCTGTCCATTGAAAAGTGGTGGCCAGCGGTGCCTCACCAAGGTCAGGAGCTTGTCTTTTGTTGATTTTCCGTCGAGATGTCTGTTTCCCCACACACTGATGAAGTGGTGCTGCTATCTCTGCAAAACGAGGTACAAATCGTCTGTAATACGAAGCAAGTCCTAGGAATGAACTAAGCTCGTTACTTGACTTTGGTGTTGGCCAACTCTTGACACGTGCGATTTTGTCAGGATTAGCTGCTATGCCGTCAGCACTCACGATGTGGCCAAGATGTTCAACTTCTGACTGGAGCAACTTGCACTTCTTTCCCTTCAGCTTGAGCCCGTGTTTGATCAAACGCTGGAATACTTCATTCAGTGTGGCAACATGTTCTTCTAGCGTCTTGGAGAACACCAAAACATCATCCAAATACAAGATTAATCGTTGTAGATTCATGTCACCAAATATCTGTTCCATGACGCGTTGGAATGTTCCTGGACTGTTGCACAATCCTTGTGGGAGGCGTAGAAACTCGTAGAGTCCCCATGGGACACGGAAAGCTGTGAAAGGGATTGACTCTTCTTTCATTGCCAGCTGAAAGTAACCATGTGATAAATCCATGGATGTGAAATACTTGGCTCCTGACATGGCTTCCAGACTCTCTTCAATCTTGGGGAGGGGAAATGAGTCCTTGATCGTGATGGCATTCAGTTGTCTATAGTCAATACATAGTCTGAGTGCTCCTGTTTTCTTCCGTACTAGCACGACCGGGCTAGCATATGGACTGGCTGATGGGCGAATTATTTTCCTGTCCAGTAGATCTTGTAAGAGGGTTTTTACCTCTTCCATCTGGTGAGGATGTATTCTCCTATATGGCAGTCTGATATTCTTATCATCGGTTACCTTGATTTCATGCGGTATCAGATCGCAGTATCCCAAGTCATAGTCATCAGAAGAAAAAGCTTCTCTATTGTTATGCAACATTTCCGCCACCATACATGCTTCATCATACTTCAATGAATCCAGACAGACTCCATCTGGCAAATCTATAGTCGAACCATCAGCAAATGCAAACTTCCCCGCATGGCTTTTCTTTTCCTCACCAGGTGTAGGTGTCAAATTTTTGTCTCTTCCATGTTCAAAGACAACTTCTTCTGAAGTATCACGTGATTCCATGTCATTTTCCACAAAGACTTCGGATACATTTACTTCAATAGTCTCATCGTTTGAACGAGTGATTACCTCTTCTCTTGCATCAAGTTCTATTGCAGTTGACAGGACGGTATGTGGTTCAAGTATTACCTCATTTTCCTCATTGTTAACTACCAGTATGTCCATTGGCAGTTGTCCCGATACACATCCTTCGACAGTCTGTAGAGATGGATGCTTACAGTGTTCCGAAGATCCTACCAACCACAATTTATCCGGTTCAACTTCCGAGTTACTACGAAGACAGCATCGCAGGGTCCTAATTGACATGGGAGGAATAACCTCTAGTGTTGCTCCAGTAACAACATCCATCCTTTTTGTTCCATTTTGAGTTCCTCTTTTATTCTTCTGTGGCATCATCAGGCTCTGAATGGTTATGCTCAAATCGTTATCTCTGTCTTCTTTACCAAGAAGTACTCGAAGAGCGTTGCATCCTAATAAAATAGGATAATCTTCCTGTCTTGTTCCGGTTATGATTTGTTGATCTACAATGAGAAATCCAACCATGGCTTTATGATCTCCAACTTTAACCGGGGCCTTGACGTATCCTTCAACTGGAATTCCACGTCCTTCCACGCCAACAATCTTAACGGAGGACTCTAACTTTCCAATTGGTCCTAACGTCTCCAGCCTCGACTGATAGATCTGCATTGGAATAAGGGAAGCCTCTGCGCCTGTGTCCAGTATGCAACCAATACTTACATCACCTATCTCCGCCACTGTCCTTGGACTGGGAGATATCAACAATTCTTGTAAAGTATTGGGCCTGTGTTCATCTTGGCGACTCAAATCAATGTTCCCTGTATCAACATGTACATTGTTCATATTTGCCATGGGCCTTGCGTCAACATTCTCTGTCGTTTTGCCCGCAACGACAGAGAAATCTAGTTTTCCGAAGTATATCTTGCACCCGGAGCAGAAGACCATGATTCTGACTGATTTGCCATTTCAGGACACGAACTCTTGTAGTGGCCAGTCTGTTTACACTTATAACAGACCACCTCAGACAATGGTTTGCGTCTAGGTCTGTTTGACTTCAAGCCTTGTACCATAGAGCGGAGTCCCGACATTTCATCTCTCATGTGGGTAACTTCTTGGATAAGATGTCGTTGTTGGTCTAACACGTCAGACAACTTTGGAAGCGATGAAACGGCACATTCCTCGACGACTGTCTCTCTTATACACGAACTCGTCTGGCTTCCGGTTCCTGTCTTTCTTGGAAAAGGAGCAGAGCCTCTCTTCTCATGTCATCGAAGGTCGTTCTCTCGTTTGCAAGGTATATTCGACGGAGTTCTCGCCTCACCCACACCTCTTTTGCTCCTTGAACGAATTGCTCACAGAGAGATTTATCTCTCAACTGTTTGAGCGCAACTGATTCTTCCTGCGTTACTGCTGCGTTTTCCATCCTCGAGTACAGCTTCTTGAGTGCGCGACTGAAATCTGCCAACGTTTCCGCTTCCTGTTGTTGGCGACTATGGAAGATAGTACTGAGGGAGTGTGAGCTTTCATGATGGCCGAAACACAACCGCAGAGCCTCTTTCATCTCCTTGATTTTCCCTTTTGCGCTTTCCGGCAGACATGCGATCTCCTCTTTTGCCGCGCCAGTCAAATGATCGACGAATACTTTCGCTTTCTCCCCTTCACTCAAGCCCAAACCACTCGTGGCGTCATCGAATTCCTCTAGCCATTCATTGAGAGAGATATCACCGTTTCTTTGTGGGTTCCCCTTGAATTTTGCCAAACGACCAGGTGGCAGAATACCCCCGAAACCCATGGCTCTCTTAAAAACTCGAGCCATCATCTCCACATTAGCAGAACTAGTGTCACCTTCGCCTTGACTCATGATTTCTACTTGTTATAGAGAACACACAACTGCAGTGCTATGGATATACGTTATTCACAAAAATATACCAGAACGTGCCTTGGCAACCATAAATATATGATAAGCAGTACGGTACATTGACACTAAATCAAGAACAGCCGAAACGATCTAAAATATTACACGTACTTAAATACTGGCAGTATCATACGATGGCGCAATCAAAATAAATAGTCGACAAAGTCCACGGCACAGTTCTTACTTCCGTACACGTCGATTCTCATGCAGTCAATCAGTCGACTCGGCGAAGAAGTAGCGTTGACTTCTGACTCCTCGGAACGTAATCTCCCGTCAGACTCGAGGCTGTCATCCCTCAGGGTTCCTCGGCTCCTCAACTAGATAAAGTAGATCACTCCGTCAGGCTGTCATCAGATCCCACTCCTGACACCATTTGTTGTAAGCCGGCTCAATGATGACGCTGATCCAGTCTCCAGTTGACGTTGCAAAGATTTTATTAGGGAGCCAAAACAGCCCCTATAAAGGGTAAACAAACATAAATAATTGTCAAACTTTACAATTATTTATAACAGTGACTATTTCACAAATGAAATGATTTCAACCAGTCTCTCACTTTGCAATCAATATAAATTTCATATATCATTAACTCAATATTTTGATTTCATACAAATATTCACGTTTAACAGCAATTCCAGTTTGACTTAGTAAAGAAGTAGTAGTAGAAGAAGAAAAAGGAGAAGGAGAAGAAGAAGAAGAATCATGATAATATTATATCGAAAGGGTTTTACTCACCAGTCTGTCGATATAATGATTACGTTAAAATCCGGGTTCCCGCAGCTATCGTGTACATAGTGCTTGTAACGAATATATAAAATATGTACCGAGACGCTGTCACAAAAATTACGTCCAAATGTCTCTGGAGTAGATATAAAAATGAATTGAATCTGCGTCTCTGTGTCTTTGTGTATTCTCATAAAAATAAAAGTTGCGCTGCGTCCATGCCAACGATGCCAACCGCACACAAGCTGCGTCATTGGCATGGTCACAACGCGCCCTAACGCACTGACGCAATAATAGCGCATTGTCCCGTTTACCACATTACAGTCTACCCAGGGTCTGTTCTACTTCGCATTCGAGCTGAGACCATTTTTCGGCAATGACAAGAATTTTACTTTGCATGAAATCGATAAACCAAAAGCAACATTGCATTGACGATTTCCAGGATATGATTTGACGGGTTTGAGCAATGTTAAATATACGTAAAGAATGTCACGAACTTTAGATTTGTACGGAGAAAATCAAAAGGACATTCGCGTGTGATGTCACTTGTGTGGTACTTCGCATTCATTTTGAACATAAAATATCACCAATTTGCTTTTTTGCAACAAGAGAGAATATACCCAATGCATTTACTACGAATTTTTCGACATAAAACAATACATTCGTGCAAGTTTAAGAAGAAAACAAATACCCGATTTTGAAAAATTTTGTGTGCCTAAAAAAGTGGGTATAACCCAAGAGATATTATTATCGTACGGAATAAAAGAATGGCTACCTTCTGATTTTGATTTTCTTCAAATTCTTTGATGCTATAGTGCATGATTGACGGTCAAGATTTCAGTACATTCTCACCAATCGTCCGATTTCACTCAAATTTCGTTGTTTGTTTCTATCCGACGATTTTTATTCAAGAGATTTCATCTCCTGGAGTTCTTTGTATGAAAGGACAGCTGATAGACACACTTATTCAAGCAACTGTTTACTGAAACTGAGACTGAAACTTATCAATGTCTGACTTATTGTCAGTGTGTGAGTTGTATTCCTCCGCAATTCACAATTCCAAGTTTTAGTAGTAAGGAATCAGTATGAAAGCATGAATGGAAAAGGACAGTTTAAATATCGCTCTAATTTTGTCGTCTATTACACAATAATTATGTTCCAGTTGACACTTTTTCATAGGCTTTTATGACTGATCATATTTTATGCTTTAGTGCAAGCTATAATCAGTTGATAATGAATGTCTTTTCGGATTTTGGCAACACAGAATAACAGCTTCGAAAGAGAAAAGTCATTTGCACAGTAAGCATTAGTGTGGAGAATATACTTTCATATCAAACAAGGTTTTTGCTGGAAGTTACATTTTCCATGTACATGGCAAAATACTTCTTATGGCACTGAGACCTACTTTCCAGAAACAACCACCTGATTAAATTGAATGTTGCATAATATACCGTGGTCAACAGGAAACAGGTTCGCGAGTTTGGTTGAAGATTGGCTGGGCTGACTTTGAATCTCTTTCCACTGTAGTAACCTTTCGCGCGTGCCAAACTCGATGAATAGGAACATTCTGGGGAACACATTCTTCATCGATTTTGCGTAAATGCCGCTGTAAGCAACAGTGCCAATTATTTCATTGATGTTCTCCCTTTTAGCGAGAAGAATGATAGAAGTGCAGTAGTTAGTCATGTAATTCTTCGTGCTCTACATGAGAAAATAAAACAAAGCTAATTAGCGAAGTTATTTGAAAAGTTGCTGCTTCCTTCATGTGTCCTGTAGCAGCCATTTGGTATTTCCACTTTGGGTATTTATAAGATGATAAAATATAATAAGCAAAACTAAAGCAAAAAGGGTGATTGAATTTTGCCATAACAGACATGTATAGGTTATCAAATTCACCGAGATAAACATCTGTGATGTAATAATGATTCAACTAATCCATATAGTAGTTCTTGCCAACACATCCATCTGACATCAACAAAGTGTTCATTAAAGTTTAGTATTTGGCAATAATTATAGATTTTTTGTTTTAACATTCAATGCAAAGCAACTAATGGATGCTTCCCACTGGTCACCTGCTGGTTTACGGAAGGATATTCTTTGCTTGAACATGAATTCCATAATTTTTACCCTATATACAGACAAGCCCATATACATTAATGTCGCTTTGAAAATAATTGAAGTGCCTAACCAAGTGAAAAAAAGAAAGGCAATTTTTCGAAAATAATGTGCTCGTGAGTTGATTACGAAAATAATGGCCTATTCTCTTTGACAAAATGGACAAAGTGCAAACTTGGTTAGGCAATATACGGGTTTTCCTTTTTAAAGGGATAGTATAGTTTTGGTTGAGATGGACTTCAGGTTTCAAACTTTTTTGTGAAATATAATGAGAAACCTCAACCTGAAATATTAAAGATCATACAATCTCTATGAGGAATTTCATTTGATAAAAATTGGTTTTGAAATTGCCGAGATATCCAAAACAAAGTAATCCTAATGGTGTTACCCACCTTTTATTAGGATCGCTTTTCTTACTTTGTTTATGGGTATATATCTCAGCCATTTGAAAGCCGATTTTATCGAATA
Organism: Diadema setosum; assembly: GCF_964275005.1. NCBI lineage: Eukaryota > Metazoa > Echinodermata > Echinoidea > Diadematoida > Diadematidae > Diadema > Diadema setosum. Next base: position 15,979,336 of record NC_092688.1, read on the forward strand.
AACTTTGGATTTCTCTTGGAATTGTATGATCTTTATTATTTCATGGGAGGTTTCTCATTATCTCGCAAAAAAAGTGAAAAAAATCATAGTTCCCATCTCAACCAAAACTGTACCAACCCTTTTATAAGCCTCATCAGGATGTACTATCTCTCTGGTCTGTTCCGTCTGAGTTACGTCACGCGTGTTGTTACTTTGTTTCGGCTTACCTCTTGCTTTATCTCTATGTATGAGAACTGTAAAAATTGTCATCATCACTTCTCAAAGAATCACGAGTGCGCCTAGTACGCCTGTTGTGTAAACATCATTAAATTATAAATCCATTTAACAAGATTGTCTAAAAGACATGTCAATGGGGGTGCATCCATCAGCATACTGCATGTTTTAAAATCTCGCAGGATACAAATCTGTTCTTACGAGGATATATTAGAAGATCCCGTTTCTGGTGGGTTTTTTTTTGTTTGTTTTTTTTTTTGTTTGTTTGTTTTTTTTTTTTTTTTTGGATACTGTGTGATTGGATTGTGAGAAATTTAGAATAAATCTAATTCTACAGAATATGTCGTCGCAAAATGTTTAAAGTTATTTTCTTATTTCAATTTATTTATTTTCATTCTGTTTTTCCCAACAAAACATAACACATAATAAATCTGGAATTACATTCATAAACATAAACATTCGACTTTGCAAAAGATAAATGATACAGATAAACAAAAGAATGCATACTGTCAAAAAAAAGTACAAAGTTATGCTTCAGTTGAGATAAAAAAAAATCATTGAGAGGTCCACAAAAAAGCAAGCTTGTATGTTGTGAAGCACTCAAAGATAATAGGTGTATACAATCAACATTAAAAATTTTGAACGATGTTTTCTGTTTCAAACTTTTCCGAACGCACTGCATTGATGACAGGATGGAATGCTCTTTGTATTATCTTTGACCTGTTGAATGGATTTCTCCTGTCATCTCATCATTAGTTTTTGAAATGTTTTACTGTTACTGGTTTCAACCGAATATACCGACGGAACTCAGCAATGCGGTGTACTAACTCGGAGAGGTGTACTGACTCGGGAGATTTACATAGTATGGACTGAGACATGGGTTAATACCTTGAAATAAAGGGAGCGTTCATGTTGAGATAGAACTGAGAAAGACCAAGCAAACCCTAGATGGCTTGAACATGCAAGGGTCCACAGCGAGGATTACAATGATATTTAGCAGGACGATTAAGTCTTTAATTTTCAGCCTTCCATCGCATAAATATGCCCACTTTGCAGCACAACTATGAAAAGATGCCGTCCATACACAAAGGGCTATTTTGTAAATATGACAGGAAGTGTGCAACTCAGAATAGGACATTTTATTCAACTTGTTTGTCATACAAGGAAAACACTTTAAAAAAATGACTGAAAACAATATAAATTACCTTTTCAACAAATCGGCATTTTCATCAGCTATCATGCAGCGATTAAAGTCAATATTGCAATTAGCATCCCTTTCAACTATTAATTATTATCCTCAACATCACTACATACGTTGACATAATGATGTAGTGAGTGTTATGGTACATGGTGTTGTAGGTATTGAAGCTTTCACCGTGTTAATAACAAACCTGGCTTATGCTCAATGTCAAATTGCGTGTAGTTTTCACACTATTAAAGGAGTATTCAATGATTATCCCTCGCGGGATACTTACCCGTGGTAATGACACGACGAGTTACGCTATCATGCGCTACGGAGTGACGGAGATTCTTTATGAGTCCTGAATAATGATGATAGGAAAATCTCGGGGGATTAATAACTGTCTTCTTCTTGCATACACTTGAGGGCTTTTTACACTTGTGTTTCTTAACCCCGGACTTTCTCTGACCCAGGACTATCGTTAGTCCCGTACCAATTTTTTCAGCTTTTTACACTCGCCAATTAGTCCCGTACTATCTCTTGTCCGGGGCTAAGGAGAAAACTGACCTTTTTACACTCGTCTTTCTTAGCCCCGGACTTTCCAAACCACATGAATATTCATAATTACGCTGTGTACTGTACACGTACACGCACGCACCGGCAGCACTTGATTACCTCGTTTCTGATTGGTCAGTGAGGGTCGCACTTCGTCTCCGTCGCTTAGCCCAGGATTATTTTTTCGTTCTGGGCCCCGTTGCTAGAAACTTTGCGTTTAAACGCAACTTGCAACTGATTGTCACTGGCCAATCAAAATCATTGTTGCATGCATGTCTTCTTAATAGGGCAGACCCTGAGCCAATCAGAATGGTCAGTGACAATCAGTTGCAAGTTGCGTTTAAACGCAAAGTTTCTAGCAACGGGGCCCTGTTTACACTCACTTGCTTGGCACCGCAATTGCGGTGCTAACCCCTGCTATTTTGCAGGGCCAGATAGTACCGTACTATCGGTGGGGCTAGCCCACTTTGGCAAAAACGAGTGTAAACAGAAAGTGGGCTAAGGATAGTCCCGTACTATCGGTGGGGCTAAGGCCCCCCCCCCCCCCCCTTAGCCCCACCGATAGTCCGGGGCTAAGCAAAAATTTACAAGTGTAAAAAGCCCTTTGGTAATGATACTAGGAAAGCCGGATTAAACACCGACACAAACATGATCGATTCGATCCAACAGTAACGAAACGCATATAATTCAGTTGTATTCAGCTGTATTGCTAGTATCACGCGTTAGGCAGAGCCTTGCAATCAACACAATCGTGCCATATGCCATCCGATCAATCAATGATCCATTACTGTTTGTATGCACGTGTCCCTTCCATAAGTTTGCATTTGAAAAAACAAAAACAAAGACAAGTGACTGCCTATTTTATTGATTCATATAAATTTATAATACCAAGTTATAGTTACTAAACTCATAACGACATACATTGTGTGTAAATGTTTTCTAAATTCATTTATTCCTTGTGTTTGGATCGATACTCTGTCTGGTAGAAAGATGACAAAGAAAAATTGATAATTCTAGTGATAAGTTTCAAAATGTACTGTGAGGCCCATATCTTAATGTTTGTGGATTCGTATACAAAATGTGTAAAATTAAAATGTTCAAATCGATATTGTATGCTCTGCAGCAATATGCGGTTGTCTTCATTCATGAGTTTTCAAAGAGTGCTGATTTCGCTCAACTTAATTGAAAAAAAGAGGATTTATTTAGGTAAGAACCTATCACCGGCTAAGGTGCGAGTAATTGAGTATGTGAGACGAAGCGGATCACTGGATGACCTCAAATTTCTGGTAGGTGTATATAAAGTCAAACAGGCGTCTAGATATTTCGGAGCTTGATTGTTGAGGATTTTATAGACAAACAAAACTAGTTTGAAGATTATCCGTTGCTTTAAAGGAAGCCAGTGCAACGACTTCAGAAGGGGCTGAGAAGGGTAGTCCCTAGAAACCTGAAACACCAATCGGGCTGCCCAATTTTGAAGTCGCTGCACACAATCCAATTGAGTTGAAGGAATGGAATTAGAGAGAAGCCCGTTACTATAATCTATGTCGTATTTTGTGTTTCATCGGGCATCAAGTAAAGAACTAAAGAACGCACTGCGTTATGACATGCAGATTGATCAATAAATCTCCTAATTCTAGCAATATTTCTTAAATAAAACGTAACAGTACTACAAATTTGAGAAATATGTTGAGACATTGACATTCGACGATCAAAAATAACACCAAGATTTCTTATCGTTTCTGAGGGGCTAATGTACAACCAACATTGAGCTGAATGTTTGGAAGACCGCGCAGATTGTGGGCTGAAGCTGCAACAAAAAAACTCAGTCTTTGAATCATTCAGTTTCAACTTATTTGCTACCATCCATTTCTTAATATCTAAAATACACGTTTGAAGTTTAGTAATGGCATTAAAAGAAGCTCCTGGAGTCTTCGGGTCATAAGAAATATATGACTGTATGTCATCAGCATAAAGATGGTAATTAACATCGTAATGTTGGGCTATCTCGCCAACTGGAAGAGTATAAACTGAGTATCCTATGGGTTCTAATATTTATCCCTGGGGAAGTCCAAACTCTAACATTGTGGGGTTTGACAAATTGCCGGCAATGTCAGCTTGAGAAGACCATCCAAAAAGGTATGACTGAAACCAGGACAAAACTGTTGGCCTAATACCTGTTCGTTTATATAAACGGGAAAGAAAAATGTGATGGTCAATCGTGTCAAATGCGGCTGACAGATCTAAAAGTACAGCAAGAACAACCTTGTTTGAATCAATGGCAAACATGATATCATTTTTCACTTTTACTAGAGCTGACTCAGTACTGTGCCGTGACCTGTAAGCAGATTGAAAAAAAAAAATCAAAAAGATTATTAGACTCAATGTGATGATCCGTATTAAAGAACCTTCGGAATAAATGTGAGATGGTGTATGTTCGGTTGGAGATGGGGTATTATTGGATGACAACTCATGTTTTGATACAGATTAAAATGATTTTAATTTTTGGATTATCAAACATCTTGGTATACGGAATGGTTTGTGTGCTTTGGAATGACGTAACTTGGTTTGTTTTCGGATTATTAAACGAACCTTCGGAAAAAAAAAAAACCCGAATATCACCCGATTTGCCTGCCTATCCTATCTCGTTGGGCATTTGACAGGTGCATTTCTGATACCCTATACCTTGATGGCGGTCTTTGGCGGGATTCCACTTCTCTACATGGAGATGGCCCTCGGCCAATACCAGAGGACTGGCTGTATCACCGTCTGGAGGAGAATCTGCCCGATTATGGAAGGTAAAAACCAATGCCGATTATGATGAGTTGTATAACGAACCCACTTTGGTGAGGGGGAAGGGGGGGGGGGGATGGCGAAGTGATGGCCTGATGAAACCTAACCTAATCAATTAATTAATTATCTAATGGATTGATTGATTGATTGATCGATTGATTGATTGATTGATTGATTGATTGATTGACTCATTCATTCATTCATTCATTCATTCATTCATTCAATCATTAAATCATTCATTCATTTTATTTATTCATACCACTTCTATTTATTTATTCATTTGTTTATATACTTATTCATTCATTCATTTATTCATTTATTCATTTATTCATTTTTACTATGTATGTGATGTTGGAAGGACTGGGTTATGCAATCTGCATCATGAATTTCTTCGTGGGTCTGTACTACTCCACCATCATTGCATGGGCGGTGTACTATCTCATCGCTTCGTTCGCCCGTACCCTGCCATGGACCACATGTGGTAACTCGTGGAACACGGACTCCTGCGCCGACCCGTTCGGCGGAAATTACACCAACGAGAGCGTAACGCCAGCAACTGAATTCTTCGAGTAAGTGACTTGCGCATATTGAAATGCATTCGTGTTCGTTTGTTTAACCTTCTGAGTGCCACATTTATTTACGAAATTTGTGCACATTTAACATCAGCACAGAAAGGGTTAAAATACTCAACGTACCAGGAAAGGGGCATATTTGGCAGAGGTGGTTTAAACGAAGTGTTCAGTGAGACGCTATATTCTGGAAGGGGAAACTGATGATGAAACTGAATCAAATTTTATTAAATCGTATAGGAAAACAGCCAAGGTCAAATTTAATCAAATCAATTCGACCAGATTCGAGCCAAACTAAGTCAGATCAAATGGAATTCGATCGGCCGAAAATAAAAACGATCCATATCAAATCGAATCAAATTGAATCAAATCGAGTGGACCCAAATTATTTGTGATTACATTAACTCATATTTGACACACAAAAAAAAAAAAAAAATACAAGGAAGCGGAATGTAATGCCAATGCAATCTGTCTTGTCGGTTGCATTACGTAGTGCCATGCTCTAGAATAGTCCTAGTTTTTGGCTGTCTCTGCAGGCGTCGGGTTCTGGGTTTCCACCAGTCGACCGGGATCGATGACGTCGGTGGAGTCAAGTGGGACTTGGCTCTCTGTCTCCTGCTCCTCTTCATCGTCGTCTTCTTCAGTATTCTGAAGGGGATCAAAGCCTCCGGAAAGGTATCTTACCCTCATCGATTACGAAAACAAAATAATGGCTGTGTCGTGAATTTGCTTTGTTATTTTTTTTTCCTCTGATGGTAGCAATGATAATTATCATTGTCTAGTCTTTACATTCTATTCACAATTCTTCTATGCCAGGTGGGAGAGAAGATTCAAATCCCTGGTCAAATCATTGTCAAATAAGTCAGAAATCTTGGGGAGAAAGATGATTCAATGATACCCTTATCCCCCATACACAACCTACACTAACACTCCCCCCCCCCACACACACACGCACGCACGCACACACACACGCACACACACACACACTCACACACATGCATACTCAAACACACATGTAAACATATACATATCAATCTAAGGGATATTCTTTTCAGCTTAAGTCTAGTGATTATGTTTGTGTTGTAGCATGGGTTATAGTAAAATGTGGCTATAAAGTTTGAGGCTTGATCTTTCAAGAGATAAGGGTTTTATACTTAACCTCGTTTGTGCATTATGTGTTGTATAATTCATACAGGTTGTCTGGGTAACAGCCACTCTACCTTACATCTGTCTGCTCGTCCTCCTGATACGCGGTGCGTCGCTAGAGGGCTCATTTCGCGGTATTGTCTTCTATCTGACCCCGCGTTGGCATCTGTTGCGTAATGCAAACGTGAGTGTTCAAATTACATTTCCACGCATGCGTAAACGATATCGTATCATGCCACTGAATGTTTCTGATGACTATCTATCATTTGACCTAGTCTGAATGTATTTTCCGTTTTGGTAAAAATCTTCAGCATCTAATTTGCCGATTTTTCAAGGCTTAGAACTTTTTCTTCTTTGAATTTATTTTGTCTCCATTGCACTCAAAAGACAAGGTTTCAAACAAAAATAATCAAATTAATGTCCAACCCTCTGGAGTGGAATGTAAGAAATGCCGATAAAAGACGCATCATTTTTATTCATTTATTTATTTTTTTGAAGAGTATTAACATCAGAGCCATCAGAACATTTTGCCATTACGGAGGAACTTGATGTAAACAGGTCCTTGTGACAACGAGATTTAACATAAGCACTGGTTACAGTGGACTCCCGTTATAACGGAAGTCCTCGGGACAGGTAATTTTCTTTCGTTACATTTCGTTATAACCGAACAAATTTAATAAACAATACAGAACAAAGAACGGATAATTTTGCGACCTGAATTTTTGCTTCGTTGTAACCGAAATTTCTTTATAACCGTGTTCGTTATAACCTGAGTGCACTGTACAAATGTTTTGTCTTGAGAGAAAGTCTCCTTGTAAATATCGAGTCTCAGTGGAGTAGCCTACTCCCCATCTCTACTTTGCTCTGGACTATAGGTTTGGGAAGACGCAGCAGCGCAAGTCTTTTTCTCCCTCGGTCCTGGTTTCGGCGTCATTCTCGCCTTCTCCAGCTACAACAAACTTCAAAATAACTGCTTCAAGTAAGCCTTTTACAAAGTCAACATTTACCCGGAAGTAAAGTAATAAAAACAATAATACATTTATTGAGATCTGCAGGCATGTAGGCCTATGCGTGTACACCTCTAGCAATTTAAGATAAACGTAGAACATTATTTATCCATTCTACGATGGTGTCTGATGTAGGTTGTACGGGTGCACGTTACGAGTTCGTTCAACACCCACGAATCATACAGCCCACGAGTCATACAGCCCACGACTTATATAGCCTACGAGTCATACAGTCCACGAGTCATACATCCCATGAGTTCGACACTAAGCAATTAGGGCCACTGATTCCGACACGTGGCAAACAAGGCCCACGAGTTCCACACTAAGCAAACAAGGCCCACGTGACCGACATATCAAGCCCCGTGATGTAAATGTCGAAGTCGTTAGTCGTTTTTACGATGCGTCGAACTCGTGGGCATTGCTATTCCAATAAAACATACAAAAATGATGAATTCACGAATCAATAAGTTAAAGAGATGGTACAGTTTTGGTTGAGATGGGGTTTGAGGTTTCCAACGTTTTTCAAAGATTTGTTTGTTTGTTTTTTGGCGGGGGGAGTGGATAAGAAACATCTTATCAAATATGAAAGAGCATATAATTCTAAAAGGAATTTAAAGATTATTTGATGAAAATTGGCTTTGAAATGGCTGAGATATCCAAAGCAAAAGCGATCTTAATAAAAAGATAGGACCAACTTTTAATTAGGATCGCTTTGTTTTATATTGTTTTTAGATATCTCAGCCATTTCAAAACCGATTTCCATCAAAATAAACTTTAAATTCCTCAAAGAATTGTAGACTTCTTTAAGTTTCATGAGGTGGTTTCTCAATATCTCGCAAAAAGTTAAAAACCGAAATCTCACCTCAACCAATACTATGTGACCATCCCTTTAATAATACGTGTTTCAGTATTTCTGTTTTTCCAATTCAAGAAAATTCTTGTGTTTGACGTTTTGAAAAAGTGGTATCGGGATAATCAGTCTTCGTTAATCACCATTCCATGCTGCTTTCATTTCAGGGACGCGATCATCGTCAGCGGAATCAACTGTTTGACGAGCTTCTTCGCCGGCTTCGCCATCTTCTCCGTCCTCGGCTTCATGGCCGAGCAGCAAGGCAAGCCCGTGGAGGAGGTCACCCACGATGGTAGGGATTCTTGAAGACAGTGGAACTATCTTTAAATAATCAACAATAGTGTCGGAAAAAACAACAACAACCATGTATCACGCCTTCCTGTTGTGTAAAGCATTTTCCTTTCTTCATTGTTGATTTATCATACTGTGTAAAGTATTTGCATTGTATTTGCTGATGTAGGCTACTGTATTATCTATTGATCAAATGAATAATAATGATAATGATGGTTATAAGAAATCGTCATTATCGAAGTAATGAAAATAATGATGATAATAGTAATAATAAGAAGAATAACAATAATAATAATAATGGTGTATATGCGTCTTTAAGTTAAAGAGAAAAAATCAGTATTTACGAAAAACATTTTTTTTTTTTTTTTTTGCAGAATGCGCCGTGTTCCGTTCAAAATATGAATAATGTCTGATTGCGATAAACTGAAGTTTTCACTGAAGTCTCGTTCGTCATTTTTTTTTTTTTTTTGCTAATAAAGTAGGTTATCAGAAGAATAATTCATTTAGGATTAGTATCATTCCCAACACCCCCTATAAACAGAGATAAATTGTCATTCTTGTTACTGTTATGTGTGTTATGTATCAGCGATACCGTCATAATCATTCCTCTCAACTGTATTTTTTGTTACCATTCTGTTCAGCAATGTCATTAACCATTACGATAATATATGGGTTCTCGATAGAAGAAATAATTCTTAATATTTTACGGATCTTTCCCTACATGCAGGACCCGGACTCATTTTCATTGCTATCCCCGAAGCCATTTCCCAGTTGCCTGGTTCGACTTGGTGGGCCATTATCTTTTTCGTCATGATTATTTCCCTAGGTTTAGATAGCACGGTAAGAAATGATACCAGTCTCCTTCAGTGGTTCAGCGTATAATCTGTTATTATAATGCAGTGCTGATTACCTGTTGACGAGCGCCTTTGCTTTTGAGATCACCTTCTGAACATAAAATCATGCATTTTAAACCTTTTAAACCTTTTCTGTATTTTATGGTCGTTATCAAAATATTGCTAAAGTGATGCTTCTTTAGAAAAAAATCATAATGCTTTATTGTTGTTGTTGATACTTTATTAAATAACAAGAATGTGTGGTGGTGATGATTATTGCTCGTGCTGCCATGGTGACGATTTTGATCTGCTCATTTCTGCAGTTCGGCGGATTGGAATCGATATTGACAGCGTGGTGCGATCGAAACCCGAAGGTGATCGGCAAGCATCGGGAAATATTCGTGGCTTTTGTCGTCAGTTCGATATTTCTCGCAGCGCTCTCGACGGTGACTTACGTGAGTAAGCCGTTTCGTGTATCTCTAAAGAAATCCCACAGTTGGAAATACTTTGGGATTATTTCTCTAAGGTTACGCTGTTGTCAAATATGTGTCCAAAGATATCAGTGGAAAACATGCCAAGGCACTACAATCGCAAAATTTGACATTTTGCAGACCGAGAATTATGACATTGTTCATGTTGATGTACGCCGTTGTTTCTATGGAAACAGGCTCAGCTCGAAGCAAAAAGGAGCCAAAGACCGAACATTACTATCGTTATTTTGCCATTGGTCTTCGTTGGCTATGATCAGCAGACGGTCACAAGTCGATGTGTAAGCAAATGAATTTTCTTTGCAGCATTTGCGATACACCTTGAACATCAGATTTTGTACAAAGTTTTTAATTTGCACACCATTTTATGATTGGAAGAGATAAATCAAATTGGATTGTATCATTGGCACCTCGCTTTTACTTGAGTTTACTCTCATTAAAAAAGAGAAGTACAGTATGTAATGACCATGTTCTTGCAGGTTCAACTCACTTGCTATTGTCCTCTCTATCGTCTTCTTACACTATCATCTTCCGAAACGTAGATCTTCGTTTACGTTGTACCATTGGTAATGTAATTTCAATCTTACACTTTTCCATACTTTTGTTATTTCATCTGAGAATAATTTGCACATACCAGATAATGAATGAATTTTCATTTTTGTCAGACCCCAGGAATATTGCCAGGTCTATTGTGTTAATACTTTTGTTGATAAGTGTTCGTGTGTCTACCAGTGCTGCCATTCTTTATACACATCAGTCTATTTCTGATTTCTTTTACCGGGCAGGGTGGGCAGTATGTCATTGAGCTCGTCGACCATTTCGGGGGCGGTGGTACGCTGCTCTTCGTCGTAATTTTGGAGTCGGTTTCCGTAACGTGGTTCTACGGCCTGGGCAATTTTACCAACGACGTCCGCACCATTCTCGGCTACACGCCGAGTCTCTACTGGCAGCTTTGCTGGCGCTTCCTCAGTCCAGCCATGCTCCTGGTGAGTTTCGAAGTCACTATTCCGTATTTATGATGATAATGATAACAACATTAACAACAACAACAACAGCAACAACATCAACAACAACGATAATGATAATAGAAAAAGTAGTATTAGTAGCTTTAGTAATAGTAGTACTAGTAGTAGTAGTAATAATAATAATAATAATAATAACAACAACAACAACAATGTTATTTTACTACTATTACATGTACATGTAATGTTATTATTATTGTTATTATTATTATTATTATTACTATTATTATCATTATCATTATTATTATCAGTGGTAGATCCAGAGGGGGCGCACCGGGCGCCCGCCCTCTTTTTATTGTTATTTTTTTTTATTTTTTTTTTTTTTTGGTCAAAGCAAAAGAAATATAAAAAAATGGGGGGGGGGGGCGTGCGCCACCCCTTTAATTTTGTAAAGCCGCTTCCCTTTTATGGAATTCCTGGATCCGCTCCTGACTATTATTATCATTATTATCATTATCATTATCATTGTCATCATTATCATTGCCATTACTGTTTTCATTATCATTATCATTCTAGTGATATTGGTTATGATGATAATAATGAAACTATGGGAAGAAAACTTAAATCAGAAAATCATTATCTACATAATAGGAACAGCAAACTGCCATTCGAAACTGAACACTTTAATTGATGGCTAATTTGCACAGCACTATAATTGTCTTATACTTTCTTCCTGCTTCACTTTATTACGTAACACGAGTGATTGTTTTGGGTAGCATGCGTCTGGACACGTGACTGTATCGTCGAATGAGAAAACATGAATCATACCTTTCTTCCCACGGCAGTTCATCGTTGTTTTCGGAATCGTGACCAGCGGCCCGCTCACGTTCGCTGGAAAGCCGTACCCGGCTTGGGCCAACGGGCTGGGTTGGTGTCTGACATCAACCGCCATGATATGCGTACCGGCTTTCGCTCTTTACAAATTTTGCATCACTCCGGGGTCTCTCAGACAGGTTAGAGATTTAAAAAAAATACACACACACACACACACACACACACACACACACACACATATATATATATATATATATATATATATATATATATATATATATATACAATTGTAATTAAACTACCAATTCCACTAAACTCAATTTCTATGGTTTGATGGGATACTATTTTTTTTTTGGTAATATTAACATTTGTTGTAAGTGTTTCGTAAGTTAGTTTTAAAAAGTTTTCATCTAACAACAATTATTGAAAGAATTTTATTCAATTTCATTTCATTTATATTCCATTAAAAAAAGAATACCCTGTCATGAGGACAACTTTAGTGTATAGATACATAGTGTGTCAATCATTTTTACCCGATCAGCGTGAATTGTAATACCATAAGGTAACAGGTAAGCCTGTGAACAGAATAGAATAAATAGCATCTGTAAAGAGGGCAAAGAAATAAAGAAAGAAAGAGGAAATGGAATCTCTAAAATAAAATTTCATATAGGAGGTTTATGGAAATATGCTGAAAATCTACTGAATTGTTTACATCGTTATGCTTGTCTGTCTTTCACAGCGTTTGGTGAAGATTACGCGGCCGGAAGAGCACCCTGATCACAAAGTATCCTGTGCCAGTAACGTATGACGCGCCAGCAACGTTTGACACGCGTCGAGTCTTGGAGACGACGACTTTGGATTGAAATCCGGAGTTTAAAGAAAAACACACAAAAACAAAAAAGAAAATTTTAAACACGAAGAACTGTGTGACATCAATGCATGTCAAGTTGAAATATATACTGGTGACTTTCCTAATCGATCAACAGTTGGACTCCATATATTTCATTTCATTCATTTATGTATGTTGTCAGCAGTTTGCCTTGCATAGGATGACAGTTTAGTAATTTGGCTTAACTCTCTTCTCTGTTCCGTTGGCGACCCCTTCGTATTCAATACCAATGACATATTTGGGATGGTTTCGAAAGGGTTAAGTACAATGAGAACGTTACTTTGCTATGTGGGGAGCGAATTAGTGAACAAGCAATTGAATTTTCTTATGATTTATTTATGAAAGGGACTATTCGTGGGGAAAAATTAATGCATCAACTTGTCTTTTTAAACTATTTTTCGTTTGATTAAATTTATTTTCCTTCGAATAGATAATATTTGACAAAACAAACTGATGCATCTCAGTTGCATTATCAAACAATATTACGTGTGGCTGAGCAGGAAGTTTAATTTGTTGAACTAGATTTCTTTTTCGTTGCACATCTTTCAACACAACGAGTCACACTGATTTCCTCACGAGTAATCAAGCAAAGAAAAAAAAAAACATGTTACCGTAGATATGACTGAGAAATGAAACAAGATGCAAAACGTTTTTGAAGCATTTCTGTAGATCCCAAGCATATAAAAACATCATTGGTAGTAAAGTATATAGAGGTAAATCATTGTCGTTTAGTCGTCATATCAGGTTTAATCACTGGTGTCGTTTTTTGTTTTGTTTTTTACTAGTAGTGACAAGTGGATTTATATTAAGTCGACGTTTTGTATTTTGGTTTACTTTAAATTCACTCAGTGGTGCTAAATCTATAGGTGTGCGAGTACCATATTTGCTTATAACATGTCTAAGCGTTTTTAAGTGCAGAGTCTTTGTACTATTTGAGAACCTATTTTCTATTGTCTTTTGTTTTGGAAAGTTTTATTTGTTTTTTGTTTTTGTTTCTGTATTAGCCTTAGGAATTGTGACATCTATATATTGAGGTGTAAGGATGAGGCCAAAATTTTGTCAAAAATAATGTTGTTTTGTTTGTTTGCTTGTTTATTTCTTTTAAGGGCTGAAGGGGGTCTTTGATATCTCCATAATACAGTACTAATTGTAATACCATCTCAAGAAAGAGTGTCGAAAGTTTTTCGATACGAGGCAGAATCGTCTGGCTCGAGCCACAAGACTATGTTGACCATACTGCAAAAACATTGGTGTTAGATTTAACATCATGGGTGTTAAATCTAACACTGATCAAGTGTCAATAGAGGACCACACCGACAGGTGCAGAAAGTATGCTGTGATTGTGTTGAAAAGTGTTCTCCTGGCACTTTGTGGTGTTAATTTGACACTGTAGCTGGTGATATTTCTGACACTGAGCTGGTGTTAATTCAACATTGACACCATATGATTGTTGATTTGATATTGCTGGTGTAAATTTCAATGGTATACCACCCGCCCAGTGTCAATATGAGACCACACCAACTGGTGTTACTGTGGTGTAAATGCGTTCACACCTTTTTTTTTTTTTTTTTTTTTTTTTTTTAATGAAGTACTTTATCGGAAAGTTCTTGATCGTCTCGTTGAAGGTCAAAATCAACAAGAAGAACAGTAACTAAAGAACTATTCACAAAACAGTTTTATATTTTGAAGTGACACCCAGAGGTGCTAATCTCACACCACAAACAATGAGCATCGGAAATTTAACACCAGCTCGGTGTTTCATATTTAACACCGGACTTTTTTTTTGATAGCTACAGAATATCAAAGCAAAGGGATGGAGATGTGCTGAGACAGATTTTTTATCAGTTGTCTCCCTCTGACATTTTTCCCCGACATAATTGTTCAAAGTATGGATCAGCCAGTTGCGATCTTACAAATACATTTGTACAGAGGAAGACAGCTGCATGTGGGATAGCATATACTGGTATAGCTTTGAGGCTTTATGGCAGGCATGATAGTGCGCCATTTGGCACGAATTGTGATTTAAAATATGAAATATTAATATCAAAATGACATAATATAAAATATTATGCTTGAGAAATGATTCACATGAAAGTCAGCTAGAATCTTCTTTCGAGCAAAACTTTAAAATTCATGAATGCTACGGGAATGTGTAAAGTAACCTTTGTGTATTGTTGTATTTGCATGAATTTTGTATCAGTTTTCCTATCTATGAAGGGATGTATGAATGTACAGTTGGCATTTATTTTGTCTGTTATGTTTCTCCACTTGTGACATAATGCTGCAGATATAACCGGACCCTTCACGTTATCAACAAACTAGAATCGCCACTTGATTTTCTTGTAATTGACGGGTGTATTCTTCGGATAAACAAATCTGCATATTTATTTTTCTTTCTTATATTTATGTATTCATCATTGGAATTTACTTGTAGTGCTGCGTCTATGTCGTATTTCACTTTTACATATATAGAACACCTAATGGTTACCTATGGTATATTACAGTATATGACAATGCCGAGTCAAATCGTATGGCTGTTAAATGTATTTAATTTTTCAGGTATTGATTTGTTTGTATAGTGTAAGTCTATATCTGCCATCTTAGTCGCACTTGGATGTACTGAAATGTTATTTGATACAGAAATAATTTATTAAAGGCAAGATTGGCAGTTCCGAGAAAATTTAACAACCCAACATGAATACAAACATTTTAATGCAAGATTGAAATTCATTACCTAAAGAATGTCGTGGTATTTTAATGTTTCAGGGGTGTTTTTTTTTTTCTTAATGTTTTTGAAGCAATTGTTGTGATATAAATGGTAGAATTACATGTGTAATTCACTACATAGCTTACATTAAAAAAAACCGTTTCTTTCTCTTTCTGAACATTTTCATGATTTCGATGCGATCCGTAAAGATTGTCAATTTTTTTTTGTTAATATCTAATATGAAAGTTCAGGTTTTTCGGTAACTCGTACAAAAATTTCACATTAGCGCTCCAACAAAGATGATGTATTGTAATAGGTCTAGCTTATTTTCTGTAAAGTCACTACGAAAAACCGGGCATCTATAATAATCGTATTAAATGATTGTTTTCATATTCATCCTAAAATTCATCCTAAAGCAGAGTCTGCCGTTGATATATCCAATTTCATCATGAAAATCACAAGTGATTCGAAATAAGGAATAAAGGTAAAGGCGAAGTTTCCCCTCACAATATTACATTAAATTCGGCAAATGAAGAACGATTGATGAAATGCATGCTCAGTGAAAGTTAAGGAAATCGTACAATCTGCCCCTAAAATTATTTGTAAGAAGGAAATTTTAAAAATTTTCTTAACGTCCGTGAGCCTTTCTTTCTAAGAATTAAAGGTGCACAAAAAGAATACTTGATGTCACAATATACATAGTAGAGCTATATGCACAAAATAAAAAAAAAATGGAGTAAAGAAAGTATGTATGTTTATGTATGTATATAGGGGCCTATTATGTTTATTTACTTATTAATCTATTTATTCATTACTACACCTATAGAAAGCACTTAACTTTGCTGCTCCAGAAGGCGAGGAGGTTAATCTTTGCTTTATCTTAATATGAAGTATCCCCGTAAATTGTCAAGGAAAAATGTAATGATCATGAATATATTCAATTCAATTCATTGCTTATCTATTTCTATCAAGGAAAAATACATGATACACAGAATACATGATAAATAAGCAATTAGTAACCAAACGGAACTCCTCTCAGTACGTATTGTTAGTTAAATATGTTACCATTTTTGTTGATGCCCTCGAAAAGGGGTTAATTTGATTTACTTAAGATTTTCATGATGAAAATGGATATATACAAGGTAGACACTGCTAACTATGCTCTAGAAAACAATTACAATGTATCTGATATGATAGTCATAAATGCTCGGTTCTTAGTGGTGACCTTACAAAAATAAGCTAGGCATATCATCTTTGTTGGACCGGTGATGTGAGATGATTTATGCGAGTTATACAGAAACTTGAACTTTGATATCAAGAAACAAGATTGACAATGTATTTCTTTCTTTTTTTGTGTGTGTACTGTTACTCTCTGTGAGTAAGATCGTGTTTTTGACAAAATGCATGGGACAAAACAGCTTATTATGTAAGGGCGGTTGCCCTCGAGAAATCTCGACAAAACAAGATATAGTTCATACGCTTGAAATATCGAGACTTTGCAACAAGTTCTTGTTGTAAGATGTTATGTATATATACTGTATTTTACATGTCAGTATTCAATCTCACGTTACTGATCTCCCTTGTACTTTCCATTTCACAATAGAATGTCAATGTGTTTGGAATAATCCAACTGTTAACTTTGCAATGAATCATGGTCACGTTGTTCTCTGATTTGTAGAATGGTGCACTATCTTAGTCCTTCAAGTACTTCTTTTTTTTTTTCGTGCAATTAAAGCTGGTTATAAGATGGAGGGAAACAAGACGTTCGTGTGATGTTTTTGTCTCGTGTGTTTCATAGGTTTTCAGGAGATGAAAGAGACATAATCACTTTTTGTTTAAGTGCAACTTGCTTCATTATACATTATACGAAAGAAAAACTTGTTGACACATAACAGACACAACACACACACATCCCATATAACATATGAAATATAGTTATTTATTTATTTATATCTACATTTGAATATATATATAATTATATGCGTGCGTGTGTGTGCAGAATATATACAGCAAACGAACATAAGCTTGAGAGAAATAGGTACATAAAAGTGAATAGGATACTACTGACGTGTATGTCAGTCAGTGTAAGATACTGTGTAGGCCGTGATATTATCACTTGAGTTTGGCTTTCAACATCGTTCTATTCATCATCAAGCAAGGAGTATAATTAAAGTAAGGTTTCCACATCCACAAAATTATGTAATGCATTGAAGAAATAGAAGAAAAATCCCTAAATTCTGAAATTTCCTTATATTTACCGATCAAAATTATTTGGATATCTAATATATAAGTCTAGAAAAAAAAGTGAAACTCTTCCTCCCAGCTGCGTACGGCCATGGTCGAGTTTGGGCTTATATACTTCCTTGGGCACACTGGCTCTCAAGATACCTCGCTCAGCCCGGAATCAGTCGTTAAATCGGAGTCAATTCAATTCAATTCAATTCAATTCAATTCAATTCAATTCAATTCAATTCGATTCAATTCAATTCAATTCAATTCGATTCAATTCGATTCAATTCAATTCAATTCAATTCGATTCAATTCAATTCAATTCAATTCAATTCAGTTCAATTCAATTCAGTTCAATTCAATTCAATTCAATTCAATTCAATTTCAATTTTCATTCTTTTTTTTTCCGACAAAACATAACACAGAATAAATCCTGTCACAGGCATACATTCGACTGTGCGAAAAATTCGACTGTGCGAAAAATAATTGATAGTTTACAAATAAAGATATACATGCATACCGGCAAAATACAAAGTTATGTTTAGAGGGGGGGGGGGGGGAATGAGAGGTCCACTATAAAGCATGCAGAGCTTGTATTATTGTGAAACACTCAAAAGATTCTACGAGAATACAAATACAAATTCTACAAATACTTGGACAAAAATAATTTAAAACAGGACGGAACGAAACATGAGAAACGCAACAACACGACATGACTGTGGGTATATACGATTGAAAGGAATGACGCAAAACAGAATAATAGGAAAAAAGAAAGAAAGAAAGAAAGAAAGATTGAAGAGAATGCCTGCACGTTGAGTTAGGACTCTCAGCCATAAACGCAGTGGCGTATCTAGGGAAAACGGCGCCCGGGGCAAGCGCGAAAATTGCGTCCCTAATTTCTGAAATAGACTAGTGTTCAACCCCAACCCGATCCCGGTAGGGACTTTAAGCAAAGTCCACATGATATGCTTTTCAAGCCCTTAAAAGGGGTCTTTTGAAAGTGATTTAAATGTAATGAATTTTGATAAATTTTGGCGAGCGAGCGCAGCGAGCGAGCCGAAAATTTTTGTATTTCAGCTGACAAAACATGGAATTCTTGTCATTTTTTGCTTATCAAATCTTACACTTCTAATCAAGATAGTGACGGCCTTATAGATAACGATTTATCTATACCAAGAAACTGAGTACTTTAAAAAATATTCTAAATCAGGGGGGCATTTCATGAACGCAACTTGTCGAACAAAATTTGCTCTCAGCCAATCAGAAGCAAGGATTTCAGTAGCTTTTAACAGTTTGTCAGACGAGATATCTGACAAATTGCTTCATGAAATGCCCCCCATGTACGCGCGAGTGAGCCGAAATTTGTATATTTCCGCGTCATCATGACGTTTTGTTCTTACCTACTTTTTGTTTTGATAAATTTTGGCGAGCGAGCGCAGCGAGCGAGCGCGAAAATTTTGGTATTTCAGCTTACAAAACATGGAACTCTTGTCATTTTTTTGCTTATCAAATCTTACAATTCTAATCAAGATATAGTGACGGCCTTATAGATAACGATTTTTACCAACAAACTGAAGACTTGAAAAAATACTCTAAATTAGTACGAGTGAGTGAGCCGAAATTTGTATATTTCCGCGTCATCATGACGTTTTGTTCTTATTTCCTTTTTATTTTGATAAATTTTGGCGAGCGAGCGCAGCGAGCGAGCCGAAAATTTTTGTATTTCAGCTTATATGGCACATGGAACTCTTGTCATTTTTTGCTTATCAAATCTTACAATTCTAATCAAGATATAGTGACGGCCTTATAGATAACGATTTTTACCAACAAACTGAGGACTTGAAGAAATACTCTAA
This sequence comes from Diadema setosum, assembly GCF_964275005.1. NCBI lineage: Eukaryota > Metazoa > Echinodermata > Echinoidea > Diadematoida > Diadematidae > Diadema > Diadema setosum. The sequence goes on from NC_092688.1 coordinate 15,998,735, forward strand.
ATTAGTACGAGCGATTGAGCCGAAATTTGTATATTTCCACGTCATCATTATGTTTTGTTCTTATCTTGTTTGATTTTTTTGGCGCCCCCCCCCCGTATTTTCGAAACCGTTGGCGCCTTCTTTTGATCCAATTGGCGATCGCTTCAGAACAAAAGAAATTGCAGCCGCAGCCCCGTGAAACATTTTGCCTGCTAAACATAAAATGACATGTGTGAACACAATAGACATTGTCATTTTGTCCGCGCCATCATCACATTTTGTTCTCACCTTCTTCTTCTATATAAAATTTAGAGAGCGAGCGCAGCGAGCGAGCCGAAAATTGTTGTATTTCAGCTTACATAACATGGAATTCTTGTGTGAACACAATAAACATCGTCATTTTGTCCGAGTCATCATTGTGTTTTGTTTTTATTTTGTTTTTATTTGGTTTTTTGCCCCCCCCCCCCACCATTCTTCCTCCCCCCCCCCCCCCTTCCGGTGAGTTGTTTCTTCTTCTTCTTCTTCTTCTTCTTCTTTTTTTTCTTTTTTCTTTTTTTTCTTTCTTTGTTCTTTTTTCTTTCTTCTCCTTTTTTTTTTTTTTGCGCCCCAAGGAGTGGCGCCCGGGGCACGTGCCCCCCTTGCCCCCCCCCCCCCTAGATACGCCACTGCATAAACGTCGATGAAGTGGGAGGGGGTGGGGGATTCAACCAGTCAATTTTATTTATATGGATTTGGATTTTTTAACATTATTTTGAAATCCCTATAAAGAAACAGAAACTCTGATGTTGCATGTGGAGATTTGGGAAGAGGCATTCACTTTTTTTCTTTGTTGTTGTTGTTGTCGGACCCTGCTCGCCATCGGGAGGGGGACGTTGTTGTTCGAACCCTTGAACCCTTGAACCCCCCCCCCCCCCCCCCGTAGTAGCAGGTGCAGAACGTGTAGTATACCCATGATCTCGCCGAAAATAATTCATAGTACATGTACCTTTAAGTACAAAGTGTGCAGTGCTACCTTTAAGATTGCGAATGAAGTAACGCGACTGGATGAGCGACTACATGTAACTGAGTTGTGTGTGCACATGCATAGTCGTACACAATTCACTGCAGTCGTACAGTGTATCATTATATTGTATTAAACTTGTACCTATACACACTAACTGTACTGTACAGGACATCACACAACACGTGGTTTGTCAACGGAGAGATAACATACCAGTACACGTTGTGTGTGAGTGCTTTTTGCGCTGGGTAAGAAATTCATACTTCCCTGCAATGGGAAAAGAAAAGAAAAAGGTAAGTTTGACATAATCATGCTTTGTAATCTTGTCCACGTCCGACATTGTCTTTCATGTGAGCAACTGTAAAAATAACCGTTGACAGTGCATGTGCTGTGAGGGAATGATGTGTCCGTGACTAAGTTGTTAGTCCCGTATATTCTTTTCGATGTAATTAAGAACGCGAAGGAATAACTTCTGTTCGTGTTATTAGAATTAGAAGTCTAGTAGATTATTATAATATTTTCGGGTTTCTAGGGCCAGATCGTAATATCGGTCCCCTCTCGTTCTGCGTGTGCGTCTCCACTATCTATGTGCAAAGTCTGTGGAGGTTGAAAGAAGTCCCCGGCTATGATGAAATGAACGGCGGTGAATGGAGCAGAGCCAGTGCAGTGGAGTGGACAGTGGTGGACTATTTCGCGATAATCACGATAATTGATAATGCCGGTTTCTAACTAGGTCTAGACCGCGACCGACCACTATCGTCAATTACCGATGTAATAAGCTAGTTCACAGTTACGATCTGAGCGTAGTGCAGATAAAGGTCATTGCAGACCTTCTCTTGAAATGGATTTGCAACTGAGGTATTCAGAACCTAGTTCTATCGGAATGATCGGTAGATACATGTAGGCCTAGGGCTTCTTGACAACTGTAAATTTAGTCTGTGTCGTAAATGAACCAGGTGCAGATTGGTATTTACAGGTGAATGTGCATTCTTTTCAGCAACATTAACAAAAGCCATTCATGCAGCACTGACATGTAAATTAACACTGCCTGCATTGCTGTTTTCAACTGCTCTTCTGGAAGACTATTCCATGTTTTGCAAACTCTGTGGTTGGAGAGGTCATTGCAGACTAGTGCTAACTGTTAACTGTGAACTGGCTTATACAATTAAAGTCGCCAGACATTCTGATCGCATGTAACGCGCGCTGCGATTGGAGATCAGCTGGGGCAGGCGAAGGATTTTTATCTCTCTCAAGGAGACTTTCTTAATTCACCTTTTTCCTCCATAAAAACACAAATACAATCCAAATGTATTTTACCATATGTAACAGGTGACAAAACCATTTTTAATGCAAGAATGCTTTTGATTTTGAATGGATTTCAGATGGCAGATTAACAAACTTTTTCAAATGTGATGATGCATAATGCATCCTACATTGAAGTGTGTGTATAAACACACAAACACACGCTAATAATACGTGGCAGGCTATGGGCGGCGAACTAATTCAGTCAGTGCCTATACAGATCGTTAGTTCGCCAACCCGGCTACCGGGAGTGCATAGGAAATCCACGCAAGTGGCGACTATAAATCTGGTAATTGATGTAATAGATGTAGTATGACATACATGTAGCCACGAGCTACGGAGACATGTTCGTAGAGACACATTGTCATGGAGAATTAATACAAGTGCTGGCATACATACATACACTGATACAGGTCTCAGAACTCTTAAATTTAATTTTCCATAACTTGTGTGAACTGCATAGACTAGCTAGTAAGAGTTTGTCATGACATGCAACCCCCCCCCCCCTTTTTTTTTTCTTTATTATGCACTTCTTTACGTTGCCTCACCTCGGAAAACTGATAGGGTCTAGACCTAGCAACATACATGTCATGAATAAAGTAGTGACTTAAAGTAATTTAATGCGACCCCCCCCCCCCCTCATAATTTGACCACAACGCTGTCCAAAATTCAACCAGCTGCTACATGTACATCATGTCTGTAAGAAACATGCTTTATGCGCACAGTCAAACCATTTGGGCTTGGTGTGGGTGCTGTGATATCATGATGAGTGCTATAGCATGAAATTTGTATGAGCATCTATGTACTATTTGTGAGCACTCAATTGTCAGTTTTCTTCCACTTTGCTTCTTTGACGCTGTATTTGTTCTTTTTCTCTTGTCATCATTCAGTTCAAGAGTGGTATTGCCACAAGTTTCATCACTAGAGCATCAGCTGTCAAGAGGCTGCAGTTAAATCTGGTCAATTTCAGGTAAAGATTACCCTTGCATTACACTAGTTACCTGTAAAGTGTTAGCTATTTCTTGCCTTGTAATAGTGTAACAAGTACTGTACGTGCATATACTTAAATGAATTGGTGAAGAAGTTGTTTTTATATTTTGTATCAGTACCATACCAGAATATTTTATGCTTGCCTTATTCCATGCCATAGAGTTTGTCTCTTACTGACTCTGAATCTGCAAAGTTAATATAGAGAAATGTTGAAGAGCATACAATTCTAAGAGGAATTTAGTTTATTTGATGAAAAAATGGTTTCGAAATGGCTGTGATATTCAAAACAATGTAAAACTAAGTGACCCTGACAGAAGTTGGATCCCACCTTTTGTTAGGATTACTTTCTTTGGGATGCATTGTATCTCAATCATTTCATAACCAATATTCATCAAATACACTTTAAATTCCTCTTAGAATTACAGCTGTATGTGTTCAATATTTCATATTAAAGGTTTCTCAGTGTCTCAAAAAATTCATAAAAAAGGAAATCTGAAACCCCAGCTCAACCAAAACTGTACAATTAACAGTTGGCAGCAATGTCAAAGATGGTGTGCAGTAAACAGCTATAATGTATGGTGAAGTCAGTTGTGTTATGTGTGTACATTATAAAAGAGCTGAATTTTCTCATTTTTTCAAATTTCATTATTTTTTGATTTGTAATATACATATTTTTAAACAAATCACCTAAGGCAAGGTTTATTTACCTCCTTATGATCTTTTTATCAACTATGTTTAATTCTGCAACCTACAGTTGCATGAAAATGACAGACCACTGAGGAATCATTGAGTCAATGAAAAAAAAAAAAAAAAAAAAAACATTGTAGCTGCTGGAATACATTTGCTTTTGCCAGCAATACAGCAGAAGTTCTCAGCCTTTCCTACTGCAATAGGTACTGCCAATACTACTTTTCATACATGTAATTGTCTCTTTTATATGGAGATCATCACAGAAGTAAGACTATTTTTTTTAGCATTCTTCCTGGGGGACAAGTGTGTCTGTGTATGCTAAGAAGACACACACCCTTAGTTCCCAACACTACAGGCTTCTGTATCAGATCCACAATGTGAGAAGTGCAGATCAGTAGCACATGGAACTTTGCTGTGGGTATACTGTGAATAAAAGTTTATTGCAACTGTTTAACGAATTGCCCTTTATTGACACAAATAAATGTAAGCACTGAATTGATCAGTGTTTTAGTAGTAGCCATGACAAAAAGAAATCAAGAGCATACATACTCAAGCTGTGCATATTATAAAGTAGGACGAGATTTTTTTTTTTCATCATTGCAATATCTTAGTATGCATTAATAAGCATCAAAATAAGCGAGGAAAAGTTCATTTTCTGTGCCTCTGACATGATTCTATACTTTCCCAAAGTGAGTTGTGTGAGTCTGTGAAGTAGAGCAGTGCCATCTGCACTGGTCATTGTTCAGAGGTGTTGGGGTTAATCTACACTTTGCATACATGTATGCCTTCAATCAGGCGGCTGTGCATCCTAAAGGGTATCTATCCTGTGGAACCCAAGAGCATCAAGAAGGCGGGCAAGGGTCAGCGGGTTCACCGGACTTACTTCAGGTTTAAGGACATCCAGTTCCTCGCCCATGAGCCTATCGTTCAGAAGTTCAGAGAACACAGGGTGAGTTCTGGTTATTTCTACATTAGAGCTGACTAATGGGGTTGGGATTTCTGGCTGACAAGATTTGTGCTGTACATGTATTGAAATATGGAGGAACGGAAACATATCATGAAATCATAGAGGTTGTTTTTTTTTTTTCAAATAAATGAGTTTCAATACATCTTTGAGGTGTTTTCAGTCAGAAATATTCACATAATAGTGCATTGATTGCATTGCTAAAATCACTTTTTGAGCACACTTGTGAATGGGAAGTAATGATGCTTTATCTCTATTTACAGATGTATCACTTTTTGATGTGAAATGTGCTCATTGTGAGAAGATTTTGGTGGAAGTCTTGCATTGTACAGAGTACTTAAATTACTTATATGTATTTTATCTATTCAGATTCTCGAGAGCAAATTACCAGATATATGTAGTTCAAAACCATTTTGAAAAAATGCTATCACAAATACTTTGCACACCACATTGTCCAAAGGATAAACACATTTTCCCAATAATGTAACTTTCTGAAAATCAGATGTTACAGATCTTGTGAAGAAGAAGAAGAAGTGCAGTGCTTCATGTAGATAATCTAGATGACTAGGTAAATAGAATATGGAGCAAAATATAGAATTCCATTCGTATGATAATTCTCCCTGATTGCCCTGCTTGATTGATGCCATTTTGCCACTGTGTGAAGACCTTCATTTTCCTCAACCCATGCTACCATTATTATTTTCTAATCTAAGGTATTTGTGAGAAAGGTGAGGAAAGCCAAGGCAAAGAAAGAATGGGACTCTGTGAACAGACTGTACAGGAATGAACCAAAATACAGATTGGATCACATCGTCAGAGAGAGGTACATATGGCATGAATATAGTGATGATTACATGGTCATTGATTTCAATATGAATATTTTGCATGGTTCTACTATACAAATGCATTTTAGTTGCACATTACATATTAAGTCATGAAGGTATGAGAATTTGAAGTATCGGTATTAATGTATCTCCATGAAAAACAAACAAACAAACCAACAAACAAAAAAGAACTGGAAACCCACATTGATTTTGTGCTTTGAATTAGTGTTTGGAAGTTTATTGGATAGTATTCAACCAGTTGAAGACGAGCCCCAAGAATACTGTGGCAGGTGTCTATGGGAAATGCATGCTATAGCAGAATTGGTCCGTCCTTACGGCTTAATTTCGTGGAGCAAACATACATTTGTATCCTAGGTCACATATTAAAGGTTACTCTTCTTTTGAAGTGGATGTTTCACCACAGGATTTTTTATCAAAACAGCATCAATTGTGTGCCTTGGTGTTGTGCTGCAACATTAGTGTGCTAATAGATTACACAGGTGTTAGTCCATGGAGCGTTTCAAAGTCTAGTAGTATACTACGAGTTGTGGCAGTTTCATTTTAGCAGCACTGTTAATGACTCAGTCCAGATGTTCATTGGCCAACAAAATTAGAGTTCAAGAAGTACCCTCTACTCTTTTTCTTTCATTCTTTTTCGTCATTTTCTTCCTCCTTTTTCTCTGTCTTATTATTCTCTCCCTTCTCTTTATTCTTCATCTTCGTCTTCCGTCTCCTTTAAAGATTGTGGAGTGCAACCTAGAGTCTCGGGGTTGTTTGGCCCTGTGGTGGCACTTTAGGCTGCCAGCATTGTTACATGTATTGTCTCCCAAAGTCATGAGATTTCTAGATGTCATTGTTACAATCTGTTGTCATAAGAATGCAGTTCGGTAGAGAATTAGACTCATATTGGGCATATTGGGCATAGCATGTGATTATGTATAGTGGTAACCGTTCATTCATCAGATTCCACTTTTCTGTTTCCCCATCATGTCCCTCACTCCAGGTATCCTACATTTGTTGATGCTCTACGTGATATAGATGACCCCTTGACCCTCTGTTCCTTGTTCAGCACATTCAGAAAGAATGCCAAAGTTCAGAGTGAGGTCATACCTCTATGCAGACGTCTCATCGTGGAGTTCATGAACTATGTCATCGCATCAAGGTCATTACAAAAGGTAGCTTGGCGGCTTCATCTGTGTTTAGTCCTTCCTGTGCTTTCTTCACCAATTGGCTCAGATGTCTAGTACAGTGCACTCCCGTTATAACGAACACGGTTATAACGAAATTCCGGTTACAATGAAATAAAATTTAGGGCCGCAACATTATCAACTCTATGTATTTTTATTGTTTATTCATTCGGTTATAACGAAATTTCGTTATAACGAAAGAAAACTGCCGGTCCCGAGGACTTCGTTATAACGGGAGTCCACTGTATCTATGAATTAAATGAATAGAGACTACCTAATCCCCTAATCCTTAATATGTTTCATGGCCGCCTTCTTAGACTGAAGCATATTGCGAGGCAAAGTGGACCTGTTAATCTACAACTATGTGTAGGTCAAGTTTAGATTGTTTACTGAATGCTGATGAAAAGACTTAACTAATTACAGTATGCTATAGGTGCCTATTCTCGTGAAGGGATAGCAAGATTATTTTGACCCCCAAATCTGATGGTACTTATATTCATAGTGCATTCTCTGTTCCATCTCCACCTTTTGAGCAGAATTTGCTCCACAATGTAAAAGGCTTGGTCATTTTACGGAGTTGGATTTTAGACAATGTTTTATTGTGATCACTCAATGTGTACATACTCAAAAGTTTAATTGATCTTTGTGTGTGATGATCCCTTTTACTCTGCATTGATATTGATGGAAATCTCATCATTTGTTTGTGCATTCCCAGGCCCCCATTTCATGAAAGATTTTAGGATAGCAACTCTTGCTGGAATGGCAACTTCTCATATTAGCAACAACTAATCAGGAAGCTAGATTCTTGTCATTATCATGACAGTTGCCATTCCAGCAAGAGTTGCTATCATATCAACTTTTTTTTTATGGAATGGGGCCCCAGAATACTTTCACCACTGTACATATGGTAGAGCTATATTCTGTAGCAGGACTTAAAGGCCCATATCAACAGAGATAGTCATCTGTTTTGAAATGCATTGTGTATATGAAAGATTCTTGATAGCAAAGGTTTCTTTCTTTACTTTACAGGTGTTCCTGTCAATCAAAGGTATCTACTTCCAGGTTGAAGTTCAGGGACAGACAATAACATGGATCATCCCTTACAACTTTGGATATCAAGTAAGTTGACTCCATTCTCTGTCTTTTTGCTTCTCAACACATCTTCAGACCACTTGTGGTCTTTGAAATCTTTTATTTCTGTTTTTATCTTTATATTTGTTATATAAAGAATGGATATGAATAATGTTAATGAGGGTCGTTCACAATAGTTGTAGGATATTTCCATGTTGTGTTTATTCTTTGCAATGATTGTTTTGTGAAAAGGAAGGACCTACGCTCCATTTTCTCAAGCATACGTTTGAACAATGGTTTTAAGTACAGGACCAATGGGGTTTGCCACTGGACTTGGTACTATGAATTCCTGTCATATTGCTATCAGAATTTATCAAGAAGACTCATCTAGTGATATGTTATAGGAGATATGATTGCTTGTTCCTCACAAGATTGGCCCCAGCGTTGTTAAAACTTAATCGTGAAATAAGTGATTTTTCTCCGACTGAAAGTGTCTTTGTTGTGTGTAGTATTAAAGTTCTAAATTGATTACAGTATCTCTTCCATTGCCTTCTCCTTCTAATTTATTCCTGCTGCCCAGGTCCCGGGGGATGTAGATTTGAAGATCATGTCAACATTCACAGAGTTCTACACCACCCTTCTCGGCTTCATCAACTTCAAGCTCTACCACAGTCTCAACCTGCGCTACCCACCACAGGTCAGTTACGTAGCAAGGTTGTCTTCCTTGGCCTCTTGCGCTTTTCCCGTTTCCCCTCCCTCATACAAAAGATTTTCCAAGATGAACATTTTTCATTAAAGCCTCCGGTGGAACCTGGGTCAATTGAAGATCAAGTCTTACTGAACTTTAATATGCGATACCTATCTCAGGGCTCCACACTAACTTTTATTTTTGGTGGCCCAAATGCAAACATCTGACCTTTTTTGGTGGCCCGATCGGGCCACCAAATTCTTCATTTATGCAATTTTGGTGGCCCGTCGTGTGTTTTTGGTGGCCCTGGGCCACCGGGCCACCGGGCCACCGCTAGTGCCTATCTAATGTTTGCTTATGGAAATGAGGTGATAACATGACCCCCCACCCCCCATCGTGAACCCTTCTTTCCCATACAAAATGCAAAATCTATGGGTTTGTGTGCAGTGAATTAGTGAATGTGCAAATTGACAACTTCTGTCATGTGTTAGAGTTACTGCACTACTCTCTCCCTCTCTCTCTCTCACACAATGTTTGCCCCCATAATTGCAGCTGTCTGTTTCGGGTCCGAGCACAAAATCAGAAACGGAGCAAGACCAGGAGCAAGACGACGAGATGGCCGAAGACCTCATCTCCTCCTTCGCCCACGACCTGTCAAAGGTCGATCGCGGGGTGAGGTCAGATGGGGAGGATGAGGAGGATCATGATGAGGATCAGGAGGAGGTCCTCATTGCAGGAGGGGTAAGGAACCTCATTTGTCTTTTCTTATTCTTATACATCTTCCGATAGAAGGATAGAACCATTTAGATGTGGTCCCGATATGGTACATGATAATTTTGGTTCAGCAAGCCCCTAAAACCACTTGTTTGTGTGTGGTTGGAAAACCTCTTACTCCATATTAGTATTTATGACCAAATTGCAATGAAAAAAAATCATATTCAGCATTTCATGTGTTTCTGTCACATACTTATACATTTCGTTATACATTTAGAGATACTTGCAGGTGTTGTACATTGTTGATTTTAGTTGTAAAACCAAGAAGTGCAGGGGTATTTGTACACTGCAATATCAAACATATCTTACTGTGAATTTTTCAATATCTCACTTATGTCTCCCGAAAAACGTATCTCATCTTACCATCAGACAGTTGACGAAGAAACGGTGAAGAAGGCGCGAGAGGAGAGAGAGAAGACGAAGCGATTCAAGAAGCTCTTCGAAGGATGCAAGTTCTTTCTCTCGAGGGAGGTGCCGCGGGAAGCCATCACGTTTGTCATCAGGTCAGTGGGTCACTAGATCTGGCTTTACATGAATGTTTTCTCGCTCGAAAATCGGAGAGATTTTGCGTAAATCTATGAAGTTCTTGCTTGACCAATGTTCCTTGATGATCCTATACCAGTGCCTTCATAATATTTCCCTCCACCCCCTCCCGAGGTTGCAAGCTTTGAGAGTCATGGAGTTGAGATCCTTAGGGGCAGTGATATCAACAATGCCCGGAATAAAAGTAGTCCATATTTGTTTTGTATACCTGGCTGTATTAAATGAAATCTTACTTGGTTGATCATGATCGTGCCAGCCAGTTCACCTTTGCATTGCAGTCGCATCAAACAAGGGTCACCTTTTGCACTGTAGAAGCCAAGCACGTAAGTATATTTACATACGTATTGCTATGCCCCAAAGTAGGGCAGTTTAGTACTATGGGACAGTTTAGTGCTATGGGGCAGTTTGGGTACTATGCAGCAGTATGTATAGTATTATATACCTCATTTCTAGAATCCTCTCATCTGATTGGTTAAAAGGGGAGTCATGAAAATAGCTGTGCCCTATTTTTGAGTTACTGTGACCGGGGCCCGGGCACAGTTAGTAAATAGGTTTGGAGACAGTCGCGACCCCGTACACATATATAGATCGCTCATAATGTACGCACCAATGATACGACCACTGCGCATTCGATCAGCGTGCTGTAAAAGAGACTAGTGGACTAGTTTGGAGACAGTCGAACCCCGTACACTGTACACATAGATGATCACTCATGTACGCACCAATGATACGACCGCCGCGCTGTCGATCAGCATTGATTACGAGTGCTGCAAAAGAGACGAGAATCTATATTTTCGGTATCTATATTTCGGAATCTATATTGTCGGTATATAAAACAAATAATGACTGCTTGATATTCGGGTTACAGTTAAAATTATGTAGGCCCTCGGTGATGTGAAAACCATAACCATGCCCTCAGCTTCGCTTCGGGCATAGTTACGGTTTTCACATCACCTTGGGCCCATAATTTTAACTGTGCCCCTCATAGCAGTCATTATTTGTATACTATTTGTAAAACAGTTGAAGGCAGTCGTTCAATGTATGCCCTCGATTTCAAGCGGGCAAAGTGAAGAAAATCATAAAATGAGGTGTATGACAAGAAATCTATCATTTGAAGAGATTCATCTGCAGGAAGCCATACATTTGTTTACTGAAATGAAAGAAATTTTGTGAGATTTCCATGCAAGTAATTTTGTTACAAGGGATATGTCAGAGAAGCAATTGAACTGCTGAAGGAGGAAGCCCTATCTGATTTTTATGGCCACATCAAACTTTAAGAGCAAAACAGCAGGGGAAAAGGGGGGAAACCACACGCAAACACTAGACTCATTATTTCTACCTTCTGAAGCTGCACAAGTGTAGTTACCAAGCTTGTAATCAAACTAGCTGCACAGATAATACTGATTCCCTCTACTAAGAAGAATTCTTTTATGAAATCACTGCTGTCAACCTAGAATTGGCAAACCCAGCAGGTTTGTAGGGGTTGAAATTGTGTGACTTCATATTGTGTTGGATGCTCTCCAAACCTTCAAAGGCATGTCAGACAACCAGAATTCAAAGTCACCCAAAACTCATACATCTGCATTTGATAGTCCTTGTAGCAATCCAAAGAACACAGAACAAAACAAAATTCTGTTTACATATACATGTACTTCACATTCATTTTCATTTCACTTATGTACATCTACTGTGGGCAGATGAGTTACATAATGGTAATCCTGTTGCAAAAACAGCCAGCACAAAATCTACCATGTACATTATTGATTTGTATGAACACCAGATGTGATGGAATTCACTCTTTGACTGCCGTACACTATGAGACATTCTCATTGTGCAATCTGTTTAGCATACTTTGGGTAGTTTCTTAACAATTTGCCATTATCAAGACTTAAAGGGATGGTACAGTATTGGTGGAGATGAGAATTGGGCTTTTAACTTCTTGCGAGATACCAAGAAAACACTTATGAAATAGTACAGAGCATACCATTCTAAGAGGAATTCAAAGTTTATTTGATGAAAATCGGGTTTGGAATGACTGAAGCATCCAAAAACAAAGTAAAACAAAGCGATCATTAAAAAAATGTGGGTCCCACACTTTATTAGAATCGCTCTGTTTTGGATATCTCGGCCAATTTTCATCAAATAAACGTTGAATTCCTCATGGAATTACATGCTCTCTCATATTTTATGAGAGGTTTCTCATTATCTCACCAAAAATGTTAGAAACCTGAAATTAGGTCTTAACCAAAACTATACAATCCCTTAAACAATCGATGTTGTGTTATGAAGCCTGTTAGAAGACCATATTTTGTTCCTTTTTAAGTTTTCCTCTTACAGTACCTCGGCATTTTTGACCAATTTGAGGATTAGATAAGAATGTAGCAAAATTTAGCTTGTTAATAATCCTGCAACCAATAATAGTGTATATTCAAACTAGGGCTAAAAAAAAAAGAAATAACAGAAGCTTTTATTCCACTGTCTGAAATGCTACCAATGAATAGATATAGATGTTGATAAAAGTTGCCACATTACTCCATATAAATTAAATATTTGGGACTAGATTGGTTTAAAAAACTGAATATACTTTCAGGCAACTGGGTGTAAAGTGTGGTCGTCTGTCAATGTTTTCAATTCCTCCATTGAACTAACTTACAGATGCTTTGGTGGTCGAGTGTCTTGGGACAAGACGATGTACATGGGGGCGACCTACGACGTCGACGATGAATCCATCACGCATCAGATAGTGGATAGACCACAGCAGGAGAAGCAGTTTTTATCCAGGTAAGAGAGAAGAGGGCAAATTAAAACAAATTTTTGTTATAAATCTAACTGTGAAAAAAAAAAAGGAAAAAAAGAAAAAAAAAGAGCAAGGCCTACTACAGGAGTGCATCGCTAGAGTGAAGCAACGTTCTGTGCGGACTTCCCTAACAACCAAATCTTTTGGCAGGCTTAAAAGCTTGACATGAGGCAAAACACCCTGTGTTTGAAGTCTGCCCTCTATAGATTGAAATGCAGTGATTCAGAAAACATATGTTGGATTAATTGCCTATTGTCATTTTAGCATTTAGGGAAAGACATATTGTGTAGACTGTAGTATCACTTATTTCACCTTATATGTCCTTCAAACCTTAGAGATTTGTCAAAACAATGATGACTTTTCAGTTTATATAATTTTTGTATTCAGTAATTTGTCCAGCATCATTCCCATTGGGTAAAAATTAGTAAAGCTTTAGAGTCTTTTCTGCCTTTCCTTTCTGCAGTCTTTATAATCATTACCAGTAGAGAGAATAAACTATATACCAACGCTGCACAGTGACACTGGTCCGAGGGTCACTAACTAGTAAAAATCACTGTTGGACCAGTAACTTTTTCAGGAATGGACCTGTAAAAAATGGAAAACTGGTTACCTACTTGTCCGACAGAAAAGTCGGATCAGTAGAAAAAATGGGTTAGTGTGCAGCCCTGTATATACATTGCAAAGTTTACAGCTTGCACTTGATAACACATCACTTTGTCTTCCCCTATCTCCCACCCACTCCCCCCCCCCCTTTTTTTCTCCTTCTCCACACACCTACCAGGTACTATGTCCAGCCCCAGTGGGTCTTTGACTGTGTGAATGCCAGGACCCTGCTCCCCATGGAGGACTACTTTCCCGGTGCCTCCCTGCCACCCCATCTCTCCCCCTTTGTGGAGGAGAAGGAAGGGGAATATCTGCCCCCGGAGAGGATGGCATCTCTCACCAAGGCAGAAGGTGAGTAGCATAGTTGCTTCTTATACTTGTTGTTAACCTGTTGAGGATGGGCTGATTTTGCTACAACATGCATTTCCCATAGACACTTGCCCGAGTATACTCGGGACTCGTCCTCAACAGGTTAAGATTGAGTATACTCTTTGTTAATCATAAGGTGCCAATATTGGAAAATATGTTAAAACTCATTTATGAGGCACTCTGTTAGCAATGCTCTTAAAGAAATTCCTGTCGGTTTTCTAACCGGATAAGTAATATCCTAATTCTGTATGATTAAGAGGATAAGATGCAAAGAATATTGTTTTGTTCACATGAGTATCCTCTGTCATACAATTCTGTTATTTCCATTAAGTGATATAATCTTTTATTTCAATACTTGGACAGCAAGAAAATAAAAATCCAGATAGAATTGAGCTTTGTCAGTGACAAATGGCAGTGTCTAAGATAACTTGTGTGCAGGAGATAAAAGAAAATGTATATTTTGCATTGGAAATATTTATGATAGTGTGTCAGTGATGACCTGTGAAATTTGCATGTACGTGGAATATTTGTTAAATCAGCCATGTTTTATCAATTGTGACTTGATAACCGTAGACAACAAGGATGAAGAGGAGGATGAAGGGAAATCAGGAGAGGAAGAAGAGGAGGAGGAGGAGGAGATCATTGGCGAGAGCGAGAACGAGGAGGATCTGGACAAGGAGAATGATGACGATGATGAAGACGATGAAGATGATGATGATGAGGAGGAGGAGGAGAGGGCAGAACACGCTCTGGGCAAGGTGGAGAAGAAGAGATTACAGCAACTCAGAAAGGAGAAAGAAAAGCAGGTGAGTGTATGAATGAAGGATGCAGACAACCACAAATGACTTCTTCAAAATGGAGAAGTATTTTGACTAGAGCTCAAAAGGCCACTGCACACACACCACACAACTTTTCCATTACTCACTGGTCATACGAACTAGCAACCAGAAATGCCACATTGCCAGCCTTACCAGTTTCCAGTTGTGCAATTTGGTCGCATTGCCAGTCGTGAAGATTTGACATGTCAAATGTTCACGACAGGTCGTGATCACGCTACAGTATATATAGTGACCTCATGCTATGACAGAAGTAAAGTGCGCATGCTACATGTATGTGGTCTGATCACGTAGTGTGCAGTGTCGAGTCGTGAGACTTGTCGTGCGACCCAGCTTGCCTCCAGAGTTGTGTAGCGGTTGGATTGTGTAGCATTTGATGAGCTGTAGGTAAGACAGATATCTCTTTCTTCAAGTGATGTGTATCCTGCACCAGGTCTTGAGAATCTCCTCACTGTCAAAGCATGGAGGCAATTTTACCAAGTGAAATGTCTGTAGGACATTAAAAAACAAAACAAAACAAAACAAAACAAAACAAAACAAAACCTTGCCCAGCTCTTCCAGAAGGCCTGGAGAAAAGGATTAACTTTTCTATATCTCAGTGATGGGGTATGGGAATGCGTGCTTTGCAGAAAGATTGGTGAAATTCATTTTACATTTTCACTAATTATGTTGAAGAGTACCCATACATAGAGAGAGGACGACACATGAGATCAACTGGAGTGAATTCCCCAACTTTTTATGGGATTAGCTGATTTTCCTCAAACTTTCATTGCATGTTTCAGTAACCAGCAATTTTTCTGCATTTACTAAATTCAAAATATAAATTTGGTAAGTCTTCCTCTTGAACTGTTTTTATTAAGTGATTGAGTGTGTGAGTTTGTGTGCATGTTTTGTTCTTGAGTTTTAATCAAATTTCCAGTTTCTTAACACGCCTTCCTTGTACATCCATGTAGTTTGTTCCTAGCTGGCAATTTTTCAAGACCTTTTCCTTGATGTAGGGATTATTGTGGCCTCATGAGAATTAATCCTGAGAAGATTTTCAGACTTGGCATTGGATGTGACAGCATTGTTTTGTGGACAGTATCTATTTTGAGGTCAGATGGTATTGTTTACAGGTTGGACGATGTGCAGATTTGGATGATGAGTGAGCGATACTCTCAATAACATGTCCCCCACGTGGCTGGGAACCCACTCTGGCATTACCGTAATTAAAGGTAGAGTCGAGTTGAGGGTCTTCAAGGCTGCCTTGTTGTTTGTTTCTCCTGTTGGAGATATCACTTCCTTGAATCTTGTTTGCATCAGCAACCCTAGACGTGATAAAGTTTGATAAAGTGAAGCATTTTTCGATGCTCCCCTGGAATTCATCATTGTAAGAGTTCGCATCTTTTTTTGCCAGCAGTATTCCTTGAGAGTGAAACTGTCCAATCAAATCTTTCTCTAACCGCCTGGTAACTCTTGTGCTTTTTGCAGTTTGATGTGTGCTATTTGAAAGGTAAAATGACTGCATTTTGTTAAAGAGCCCCCCAAAATTCTCTTTTTATTTTCATGAAAATGAAGATTATGCTCAGTTGGCTGTATGATTTGTAATTTCCGCCAATAAAGTTATGCTGTTTGTTGTTATTTATCTGTTTGTTCATCTGTCAGTATTATTGTTTTGAAGATTTTGGAATAATTGTGGATGAAATTTTGAACATAGATCCCCTGTGGTAAAAGGAACGGGTGAATGTTATTTGATGGTAATAATGATCCAGATCCAGATTTTGTTTTCTTTTCTTTTTTTTTTAAGGATGCATTAAATATACAGTTTTATGGCAGTGGTGACTATTTACATATTCGAATGAGGCCTTGCTGAGCAGTGTTATGTGTTATCATGCTGTCCTCCTGGTAAGAGGCAAACACACTGTCCTTTTGATAGGATATAAAATGGAGGTCCCGTGTGTAAATGAGTCACAACCTGGGCACATAAAAGATCCCATTTCATTCATTCACTGTGTTAAAAAGAGCAGGGTGCATATCCAGATGAAGTGGTCTGCCTATAGTACAATATGAATGGACACCATGGAAGGCCAGCTAGTGCAGCTGAAAATGGGCTATATCTAGCCTTCTTGTACAGATGGAAAATGAAAATGTCCTTACTTGAAGAAAGTTTTATAAAGACCAGAGAAAGCCACTCAAGTTCTCAATGTTCTCTTCTACATTGATTTGGTGCCACACAGATCAGTAAGCTGAAGGTGACGGAGGGAGCAGTGGAGATGGTCGACGTCTCCTTCGAGGCCCAGAAGACGGCACGGCAGGAGAGACGCCTCCAGGAGATGATGATCCCCAAGAAGAGGAAGCGACTGTACGAGAGACTCATGAAGAAGAAGAAAGAGAAGGCCAAGGAGGTATGTGTATTTTTTGGTTCCATGACAGTTGCTCCTGCGACAATTGCTCCCATGAAATATTTGCATGCTATTAGCCAAACACAAATTCTACCCACAAATATAACCCTAATCAAACTAAACCTAAAACCCTATCACACCCCATAACCCCAAAGTCCTTGGAGAAGATAAGACCCAAGCAATTGTCCAAGAGCAAATGTTGTGTCACTTTATTTTTCAGCCTATGTAATCAATGTCATGTATCATCGATGCACGTTGTGCATCTGCCATTGTGTCCATTATGGTACACTATAATCTACTGGCATAATGTAGGTTACTGATAGCATCTTACACCATGCATGGCACACTGTTGACTTGTGTGAATTGTTCACTCCTCCACTGCTATATCTGTGCATCATCACAGCTTGGAGATTTTACCTCACAGGAAAGGTTTGTTTTCACTTTAAAAGATGACATGGTTTTGGTGGAACAGTAAAATAAAATGCATACACCCGTACAAGATACAGCAAAAATTTTCTGCCACTGGCAAATATCAGGATGTTTTAAGAGCCTGTGAATGTCTTCAGTTCGTGATTGTAAGGTGTTTAGCTTCACATTTGGTCCTTTGTGACTGTGATATTACTGAAAATAGTCCTCCATTTTTGTTTTCACCAGAAAACAATTAATATTGGCAGCAGTTTCATTAAAAACAAAGACAACAAAAAGATTTTCTGACTCTGCTTTTTATGTGAAACCCTAAAACCTGTAACATGAGGAAGCCACAGATCTCATGTAGAATTGTTGGCACTCTGATATTTTGTATATTTTTTTTGTGTATCACAAAATTGTACTGGCAGCCTTGAAGGAAAGCTAATTCTAGCAGACAGGCTGCTGCTGTTGATGACAGAAGTCAAGCTCTAAAGGCCAGTGAATATTTAGTTGTATACATGAATTTTCATCTGCATGCAGTAGCTACGAATTTCATTTCTTGTTACAAACATTTTTAGTGCTAGAATTTCATGTCATGTTGTCCAACGTAACCCTCACTTTGCACAGGTACAACGTGTAGTCTTGTGACTGCAGTTGGAGAGATATTTAATCAGGCAGAACAGGTAGATTCTAAACCAGCAAGTTAGTAAACTTTGAACTGTCTTATCTTGACATCATGGCCATTTTATTTGATGCCTTGTCCCTTTTCTCAATCCTATAGGTTCGCAAGCTCAAGGAAAAACGTCTGAAGCACGACATGGAGCAGAAAGCAAAGAAGAAAAAAGTGAAGGCGGGAAAATGAGACAAACTTTGACATTAGATATGAACAGAAAGGACTAAATTTCAGTGTTGTATTTTTATGTGACTTCCTGGACTCCAAAGAGCCTATCTTCAGACCTCATTTGTGACACAGCCAGATTTTTGATGACACAAGTTCTGTACTTGAGTGGACATCAATCATGCCCAGAGTGGACAAACTTGTTGGATGGACACTGTTGCTCTGGAGCCCCTATATAGTAAACAAGCATGTCTAGACCGTTGGCCTCGGTCCTCAACTCTTGATCCAGTGACTTTATCAGGTTTCAGGTTCAAGGGAGGTAGTAAAAACTCGCCTCACACAGGTTTGCAACTGTATCAGGAATACAGGTGACTCCCATTACAATTAAGTCCTCAGGACCGGCAGTTTTCTTTTGGTATCGAAGTTTGGTCAGTCAAACAGTAAAATATATAAAGATATATAGATGGTACTTTTGGGACCTCAGTTTTTAATGAGAATTTCATTATAACCAGGTTTGTTATAATGGGAGCGCATGGCACACTGCTGCTGTTGAACCCAAGTAAACAAGCATGCCTAGACCTTTGATGTTGGTACTAGTCTTGTGACCCTGCATCTTTATCAGGTTTCAGGTTTAAGGGAGATAATAAAAAACTTGCCTTCTACATGTTTCAACTGTATCACAATATGAATGTGATGTTTTGGTGAGTTACAAGTTTGAATGGAAGCAGTGAATACGAGGCGTTAGTTCATTTGGTTCATTCCAGGGTGTTTCCAGCAGCGTAGTAAAAGTGATAAAAGTCCCTGCTTCATTGATTAACACCTCACACTAATGCAAGTTTTAGCTGTATTTGGAGCATTTTTGCTTTTTAATTGTTCAGAACATATCATAAATATTGGTATTGAGAGAAGAGATAATTGATATTATGGAATTGATATTTTATCTACATTATTTCTAAGATTAAATTCAGTTATTCATTATGTGACACCAGGTTGTTTTTGTTGTGTTTTTTTTTTTTTTTTTTTTCTGGCAAGGGATGGGGCTGTTGAACACCAACTAAGCTTATTATACAGTTGTCTGTATCCCTTTAAATATTTGTGTCTGATGCATTTTTTGTGCAGGGCAGTGTTTGAAAACATGAAATGAATAAATACAACAAGTACATGGGTTAAATGACAGGTAGAAGAATGGATTCTCATTCAAGTACAGTGGAAACTCAGTATAACGAGATCCTTGGGGACCAAGACAATTTGTTCGTGTTGTCAGATATTTTGTTATTATAGGTACAATTGTAGTCAATCAACAATACAAAACAAAGGAAATAAATTCGTTGGGACTGGAGAAGTCACTTTGTTGTATCAGGTAGTTTTGTTATATTGGATATCATTTCATTGAGTTTCCACTGTATTGTCGCTTGCAGGATGTTTTGCCTAGATTGTGAAATATCCCATTCCCCCATACACATTGCTTTAAGTCTATTCTCATTTAAATCATTATGCCGTTGTCCTATTGAGTCATACTGTCGCCCTCCCGGCACTAGGGCCCTTAAGCTTGCAGGCTTGAAAATCACATGCCTAAAAAACCCCTATGGTCACATCATGTGGAAGAGCTTTCTAAACTGTCAAATTTATTCACGAACAGAAATTTTATTTGGTTGTGAAATTTCATGCTGGGCCCTTCTGCTGGGCAGATGATACAGTGGACTCCCATTGTAACGAAGTCCTCAGGACCAGCGGTTTTCTTTCATTACATTGAAATTTTGTTATAACCGAACAAATAAACAATAAAAAAGACAAAGAGCCGATAATGTTGCGGCCTTAATTTCTATTTTGTTGGAACTGAAATTTTGTTATTTTGAACCATTTTCGTTACAATGGGAGTGCACTATACATCATATTTTATTTTTTATCCTTGGGTACCACCAGTACTTGTCCTGCAGTCAGTCTCTGATGCACAGTTTACTCACCAGAATCAAGTCCAGTGAAATTCATTTAATGTATTGAAGCCTAAATAAATCAAATCATCCAAACCTGTATATTTGTCTTGTGGAAGATGAACTTTGAAAATGTGTAATGTACATGTAATATCACCTATGTTTCAGTGCATGCACACGATTCTCTTGAATGCCCCTGTGTCTTACACAACACTTCACGCAATCCTTTCTGAGATACTGTATATTATACAAATAATGAATGTTTATGAGTGCAATGAACAGAATATTTTATGAGGTGAAAGATGAAATGATCCATTCAACGAGGCGCAGCCGAGTTGAATGGATCGAACATTTCATCTTTCACCGAATGAAATATTCTGTCCATTGCACGAATGAAAAACATTTATTATTTGTTTTATATAACGCCTGAAAGAGATCCTTGTCCTTTCATGTTTTATTCATTTTAGAAACAAGAGAGAATCTGAGATCGCGAGAGTGCTCACTGAGTGCTTTAGCCTTTACGCTATTATCAGTAGCGCGCTGTCGCATACATACACTGCAACACGTACATGCAAGCGCATACGCGTAGTAAACCGGGCTTGCAGTGAGCGTGCAATGGAGCAGATCGTATGGATCCAAAATTGCACAAATGATGACGTCATAGTGAAATGGGCCGAATAATCAATGTCAAACAACCAATCAAATGACAAGGATCTCTTCAGTCGTTATATAATATACAAATAATGAATGTGTATGAGTGCAATGGACAGAATATTTCATGAAGTGAAAGATGAAATGATCCATTCAACGAGGCGCAACCTCGTTGAATGGATCAAACATTTTGTCTTTCCCGGAATGAAATATTCTGTCCATTGCACAAATGAAAAACATTTATTATTTGTTTTATATACGTGTAACGCCTAAAATAGATCCTTGTCATTTGATGTTTTAGTAATTTAGAAACAAGAGAATCTGAGATCGCGAGGGTGCTCACTGAGCCCTTTACGCTAGCGCGCTGTCGCATAAACACACTGCAAACTCAAGTGTGTTGGGCTCTCAGCTAGCGTGCAATGGAGCAAATTGTATGGATCCAGAATTGCGCGGTAAATGGAGCCACAATTGCACGGATGATGACGTTATAGTGAAATACATTTTAGGACGAATGATCAATGTCAAACAACCAATCAAATGACAAGGATCTCTTCAGGCGTTATATAATGTACACTAGTTCAGCCACTTCCATCCACTCATTTTCAGGAGAGACATAAATAAAAAAGCCCATGTGACTACAAGTTTCACATTATTAAAAAAGAAAGGAAAAGAATTTATTCATTGTAGTGCAAATTTTCGTACTTGGTTTTATCAAACGGTTAACAATTCTTGTTACAGGAACAAAAGAAGACTTTTTCACCCCAAGTACTTTTTCCCCCTTCCTGTGAGCCATGATGAAAGGGTACAAATTCAAGGCCACCATTGAAGTCCTGTACATTATACATTCTATGATTCAAACATGATTGATTCTGAAGCATGGCTTTCCGCTCTCCCCTTTCACTTTAAATACATAGTGTACACATAATGGCTACGATACGGGACTGCACACAAGCAACACTCCTCATGGCGCATATATTCTCATTCAAATACACTCTGCTCCACTCTGATTACAGCAATTACATATATATATACCTGTAGAAGGCATGATATAGTGTACTTTTCCACTCAGCTTTCCCCTATTCTACCATCTGAGACCGATTGCATAAAATTTTCAAGCTGAGAAAACTCGGGTTATTTTTAACCACGCTTTTTCCCGTGTTAAAAGTCAATGGCAGAATAATGCTAACCCGAGTTTTTAGTTCATACCAGAGTTTTTCTCGGGTAAAAAGTTTTATGCAACAGGCCCCTGGTGTTTTAACATTACTGTGACATCATGTTGAGAACTACAACTGAAACAACTAGAGAAAAAACAACAAACACCAGGATACACTGTATATGATTTGGTATGACCTGAAAATCATAGCTTGCTGGATGGTAAAAATATAATATGATATATATCTAGTATATAACAGGAAAAGAGGGTTTGGAATAGTAAATAAATACAGTTTTGTGGTCAAAAGGAATAAAGAAAGAATGTTTTCCAAGAGGTATTTTGAAATGGAAATAAGAGTTAAACTTGAGGAATGTTGATTACCACCACTAATGCCTTCCTATCTACTCATGAAACATTTATGTTATGTTCAAATATACTACATGCCACTGAAGAGAAAGATAGAGTGATGTATTTTAATTCTGTCTACTGGATGGTCCATTTATCACGTTTGATACATAGTTTTAAATATACCTGTTAATTATTTTGTCATCCGAGCACAGTCCCTTTTATACTTTCATTTAATGATAGTTCCATGTACTACACATTTTGTACCTTGCTTTCTTTTATGTACACATGATTTAATGACAGCAGATGCAAACAAGTAATTAAAAATTATGACATCTAAATATACAAACACACTATATATTTGAGTTAATATTACATATGAACTATTCATATTCTAAGTAATATCCAAAACACAGATGGCTTGATAATGGGAATAAGAGTTTATAGTTTGCTGTCATATTTTTTTTTTCTCTTCATAGCACTGCTATCCAGTATGAATATTCGTTCAAGTGAGTGTTGTGCCAATGACAACTTGGCCCCAATATATTCTCATCTATTCTGTATACTTCATTATCCATATTACAAATAAAACATGTCAATTTCTCTTTGATAGTTGAGTAATAAAATGAAACAAATACACAATTTTACACAAACAAGGTCTGAAACCCACATGTAGATGTTAATAAATCGTGATCTGAAAACGAGGCAGCTACATCACACACAGACGAGCAGAAATATACACAAATGATTACTAGCAGAAGTGATATAAACTCAACACAACCAGAAATGTACAGAGAAATCAAGCTCAATTTGGAAACAAAAACCCAGCAGTGGCACGTGCAAGATATTAACTATAAGAAACAGGCAAAAAAGAATGGTAATGAAAATGGAACAATAGCAGAAGTCCAGCCGTGGCACATGCCTGCATCACTCTACAAAAATATATCAGATCTCAAAACTGGTTGCTGGAATGGTTGGAATGGATCAATAAAAACAAAAACAAAAACAGATGGCGCTAAAACTGCAATTCATTGTTCAGGAAATGACACAATAAAGCGAAAATATCTGAGCTCGTCACTGGATAGTTCCCTGCATTTGTCGAACACATGTTCATCACACAAGTGTTTTGACTCTACTGTAGTAAATAATGTTCATGACAAGCAACGCTTGAACACTGTTCAGACAAGCCTTTTCCTCATAAAAAAGCATGCTTCTGTTCCACAGATCACAACATAGTGAATGTAGGGTTGTTGTTGGGTTTTTTTTTTCTTTACAGTCTATCGCACTTCACAACATTTTGGGCGTTTTTGTTGTGAACAAATATTACTCTAGATTAGTTGAAAGTCAACCAAAAGCTTACTTTAGAAGTCATTAAAAAGTTAACATTATTTTTAATTGATTGCTGTAACCTACATTGTAACAGGCACCCTAACCATAACCAGTACTCTACAATAGTCTAAACAGCAGAGTCCCAAAGTGTCAATCTCCATCCCTTTTTTTTTTTTTTTTTGCTATTTTACAAAACAAAAAGAGCAACACGTATCATGTCCAATATTTCATTTCATTCTTTTTTAATGACAGTCGTACTCGTATGATTTAGAAAAGATAATCATGGCAGTCTCATTATGTTTTCAAATGATAGCTACACTAGAAGATGATCCACTTCTAAGATATCTCTTTTGCATTCTTAGCAATCTTTATGTGACTATCATAGTTGGGCATCTTTTATTCTTTTCCACTTTACGGACAAGAAGCACAAAATGTCATACTTTTCCTGCCATCTTTTTCCATTTTGGGTACCACAGAATGGTACTCAAGATCCGACTCATCCTAATTTCTTTTAGGCACTCAATGGTAAACCCTCTGACTACCCTGGAATTTCTCTTGCAGCTTCATTAAATCTCATGTATTCACGTCACCATAATGTATATACAAGTACAATGAGTCTGTGGTAACAGTAATCACAGTTTCACGCGCTGTCTGATCCCTGTAAGGCACCATTGCTGATTCAATACAAAAAAATTAAGACAATTTTTCACTGAGAACCCTGTCACTTTTTCCTTTTCTAGAGGTAGTATCCCTACTGCGTAAGCTATGAGAGAACTACAATAAAGCACTCTGTGCTTCTTAACCTTTATCCATCCGAGGCCCTCTGGCTTCCACAAATTTTTTCTAGTTCCAGTCAGATCAAATACAAATCAAGTTCATCTTATTTTTGTCCAACTTCATAGCCCACATGTGGGAGCTAAACAGCCCACCTGTTGAGAAGCGCAGGTCTAACAGTAGTCTCATAAGTACGTGATTATGTATCTCCAAATTCATTTCAAACTACAAAAGGAGATAACGATGAAACTTGTTCAATCTATTACAATGAAAAGTTAACCCTGATATATTGTGCAAAAATGTGGAAATTCAAACTATTTCGCCATTCATAATTTATAACAGAACACCATTTGATTTGAATCTATTAAAATCATACACTTCATCTTCTCATTGGCATCTGAGATGCTATTCATGTTGACTCCTTTTATAGAGTGTACTCATAACCCATGGCCTTAAGAGTGCGGGACCCTACAATTTACCAAGGGTTGATCTGATACCAAAGTCCACCATGATGGAATATTTTGAGACAAAATGGCAGAGCCTGCACAGAAGGGATACTACCTTAGTCTATAACTGTGATTGTGATTGTGACTGTTTTATGTTTTCTACAGGCAGAAGGCACTGTCGATCACAAATCAAACTGCGTTGATGACCGAGGCATATTCTGGGCAACATTTTTCAACACCTTTCAGTTTTGTTTCAATTTGTTGTCATTTTTTTCTTTCCTTCCTACTAAATCTATTCCTTTAAGACCCCTACTCCTGACAACTTCAAGCATCATAAATCTGCAATTTCATGCTGCATGTACACAGGAAATACCACAGAAAGTATAAGCCTTAAAGGACAGACACTGCATCTCTGTTACTAATTACATACTACGTGCTTAAAGTGTATGTATACATACATGTATATTATCCACATTCTATCTTCATCTTTTCGTCAAGAATTGAAAAAAATAATGAAGTTGTAGCTTGCTGATTAAACTGAAAGTAGACATATTTCATTCTAGGATGTCACTTTGGGCAGTGTATTGTAGACATTCTTTACCAGAGCATCATACAGGTTTCATCCCCACCATGCATTTGGGTAGAGGAAGGAAAACAAATATAGAGAGTGAAGTTATCTCTAGAATAGGCAATCCAACCCTCAGAAATGTATCAACGTCCATTTCAGTCAGTTTGCATGTACAAATACTGACACTGGAACATAATTTTACAATGAAACATAACATCTTGACATCCAAGACTTGACCATTATCCCATGTCTTTGTTAAAATATCAATACTGATATGAAAGATGAAACACCAAAACATTTAACTTCGCATGACCATACACACTAATTATTAACACTTGACAAACAAATACATGTACATAGAGAGCTGGGAAATGACCTTCAGAACATCATGTACCTGTTAAGAGTAACTCAGCTTCATTCAAAATTATATGGGCAGTTTAATAACATAAAAATACTGACCTTATTACGTAATTGTGAGAACACAATAACATATCACTTTCTTTCCTAATGCCAGTTACGATTAATATCTTCTTTTTCGAAAATTTAACCGACACAGAATTTTATCTAACATTTGGCATACTTTGAGAACCCAGTCAAATTCCCACCTTGTAATGAATAGACCGAGAGCGGCAACATCCATCCATACACACATTGCAAATGTTTGCTATCTCCATCACATCATCAAACTCTCATTGGTGAAGATATTAAATGGCAGTGACAAGAAAATCATGTAAAATGTTCAGTTGATTTTGTTTTCTAACCTGGACCAGTGTTGTTGTTTTTGTCAAAACATAAACTACAGTGTACTGAAATAACTCATATTGTGATCAACAAGAACTTAGCATTCAAGTCTCATGGTCAAGTGTTCTTGTAGTCCTGTTTTAATGTTTAACCTCTTGAACAACAGGGACCAGTTGCAGGGCAGTGTAAAATCTTGCATTCTGCCATTAACAGATCAACCTCTTTATGCACAGCTTTATAGAGATAGCACAAATTCTAGAAGTTCTGCGGTTATTTCCTGGCATCGATGGAACACAAGCTAAGGAACTTGTGCCTTGTGGGTTTTAATCAGCCAATATTGTTTACACACAATTTCCTCTAATTCTTGCCACAGTTCACCCATCTCTCTCCTACTCCTAATTTGCATAGATGACCATTAGATTAGGCAGTCAGGACACAGATCCCAGGGGAAAAATGCAAACATCATCCAACACTATCCTCCAACCTACTACATCAACTTCCATCTGTTGACATGCTTTCCTGTAGCTTGAAATGATTTTTACAGATAGCAGACGCGATGGAAACAATTTTACATATTGCTGATACAACGATCTTTGTATTCAGAATGTACAGCTCTGGTTTAGAATGGAAAACTATTGAAATGTCTTTGCCTGCTAGAGTTAGGCTGCGTTTACAAGATTTTGCATACCAAGAATTGCTGTTTTGAAACATGGCTTTAAAACATGGTTTTGAAACATGGTTTTGAAACATGGTTTTGAAGCATGGTTTTAAAGCACGGTTTTGAAACATAGTTTTAAATCATGGCTTTCAAACATGGTTTAAAAACACGGTTTTAAAATGCAATTTTGAAACATGGCTTTGAAACATGGTTTGAGCGAGGAGCATTTCAAAGAGTTTCTCCCAAGCATGTTTCTGACTGAGGCTTGCTCGGGTTGTGCCACTGTGAATCTTATTATACACAGCTTGTCCCTTGGCAACTGCGTCAAACGGCATGCGCAACTGTGGCATCATTGAAACCACACTGCATTATTTTATAACTTTCAAAAGCTTTTTTCTAGAGAATTGCGGTTTTGATTTACACCTCCACAGTGTTTTGCTTTCAAAACCATATACAAAAACCAAAATTGTAATCACTACTACCATTTACAATCATATAGGCTACAAAACAGCTTTAAAACCATGTTTCTAGCCACAAAAGTTTGCTTTAAAAGCACCCCAAGTTGATGCGGAACTTCTCCAATACAACATTGAGTGCACATGGCAATAGCACTGACAACATTTACTGTTTACCTGGAATTGGTCTCTGCATAAAATTTCTATATGAGCTGTAGGTTTTGATTACTTGCATACACTTGGAAAACATGACAATGTGAAAGTAATTACCTCAAATACTTCATGTATCATTGCTCAAATGTAGTGGTTTAACTGCATATAAATCACTTTACATCAAAATAACACATTTATGAATTAAGAACAGTGCTGCACAAACACACATAAACAGTTCAACTCCATAAGCAACATCAAACAAACTCAGAGATTTGAAGTCTGAGCTAAATGAGGAGCAGACTAGCATGTGTGATGATTTCCAACATTAATTTCTTCTGAAGTTAAAATTTACATGGGGCAAACAACTTCGCGGAATTGTATGATGTGTACACGTAAGACCACAATGATTACGCACAATGTACAGTGAAATTTTCATATGAACGACTGTTCTTTTATCCTTTCCGGCATATTCAACTCACATTATGCATCAATGAATTTCGTAATATTCAAACAACATGGGAAGACTCACTTAGGGTAATTTTGCAACTTTCACGACTGGGAGTGAGCATCGCAGGATCAAATAACGAACTTTATACCTCTGTCATGTTTGGAATTAAGTATCACTATGAAACATCTCTGTACTGACTTTCATGACTCTTTATGTGCTCAGAAACGAAGCTGAACTTGCCCATTCTTTTTTATCTATTTTTTTCCTTTTCATTAGCAAAGGCCCTGGTTAACACAATAGGGAATAGAGGGATTTATTCATTGACATCTAGTTTCCAGACATCTGTGCTGATCAGCAAACGAAGCACGAAAAGGGTTAAACTATCTTAGGAGGTTGGGGCTTTGGGACTACTTTGTAATTTTGCTTGTCTTTTTTTCCTACCTTTTTTTATACTATGTTGTATTTAGAAATCCATCAACCTATGCTTCATGCTTTGATTCATGAGTATCAAATTGACAAGTTTATCACAGAATAAGAGCAATACATAATAATAAAAAAGTTAGTTTTTATATACTGTAAAAGTGGATATTTTCGCGTGACTAATTTTTCGCGGTAGGCCGGGTCAGAAGAGTTTCGCGTGTTTTTAATTCCGCGGAATCAAGACATCACGCACAGGAACGTATGGCAAGCAAAAATATTCATGTGTTTTTATTTTCGCGCTAGTTTCTGGTTGCGCGAAATGCGCGAAAATTTCAACACCGCGAAAATTTCCACTTTTACAGTAGCTTCACACTTGTTCAGTATCTCAATGCACTTTACAGACTATCACTTTCTAGTTTCATTGCTAGTTTCTGGTTGCGCGAAATGCGCGAAAATTTCAACACCGCGAAAATTTCCACTTTTACAGTAGCTTCACACTTGTTCAGTATCTCAATGCACTTTACAGACTATCATTAACCCCAGTCACTGCATACATCATTATACATAGAGATAGAGCGCGTATAATAAAAGTTATCTTTGTCATTTCAAAATGGTGATGGAGAATCAACGGTAGGAGCTCTTAGCTACGATTTGTAATTTGGTCAACACCAATGCGGTTGTTTAAGACTTACGAAGTAATTGACAGAGGTTATTGTTTTTGATTTATAGTCATTTCTCAGGGTATGATTTAAACTGTAAATGGGAAGTAATGCATTCTTTTCCCGTCTCGAAAAAAGGCAAAATAAACAAAATTTCACAGTATCACTACATAACACTCAACATACACAAGTTAGTAAACTATGAACGGCTCACATTCCAATGTCTTGAAAATTCCGCTTTAATAATGATTATTTTTTCTCTTTCTGATTCATTAAATAAAAGCAATATAAACTTTGAAACTTCACAACATATAAAACATTCAACCAAGACTAATAGACTATGTATCTTTGACTTTTAATACTACACATGTTCAATAAACATAGAGACTTTGTTGAAAAACATTTTGCAATATATACACGAAACAATCATTACATATTCACAAAATCATAAGTGGCTATAAATGGTTGGCAATTATAGCAATTACTCATCCACAATTAGAGAGGCCTTAGTGCAATTCCGACAGTGAATTCCGGGTGAAGATAAACAAGTAGCGGTTAATATAGGCATACCGAGAAATCACACAGAAAATGGAAATAAGAAATTAAATGTGAAGGGAAAACTAAACAGGCCAACCTATGTACATCACTTCACAATCAATCCTCACTTTAACATATTACTATATGAGATATCAAGGCCCAATTCCACCAATGACTCCGTATCACTGTAGCTTGGAGCAGTTGCTACCATCACAGCGACACTAAGTTGGCTGTAGGGATATCTACTTGCTGCCATGGAAGCTTTGGTTACCGCTGAACTTGATCCTCGGGCAATTAGGCTCGAAGTCCCCACTTGGATCCCACTCCCGCAGTTAGTCTTCCTAACATCAAGTAGCTTTAATATCAATCTGAAGCAGACAGGCTGGCGTGGCTGACGCTACAGACGTGATCCATTCACAGGAGCTTTCCTGCAAAGTTTACTCGTTGGAGCAGTGAACTTTCACCGTGATTTCGCTCATCGAGTCCGGTACGTTTGGTAGGAAGCAGGTGTGGGGGTGGATGACAGGGAGCATGCATCCACCGTTTCAGCTGTAATGCACAGCTTGCTATACCCGTGGTTACCCCCTCACTTGGCATGCTGCCTGCACCCCTCTCTCTCTCTCGCAATGGATCGATCCAAGTCTGGGGCTGTCATTACGTAATTAATATTCATGAGGGAAAGAAAAGAAACACCCTGCAGTGTGTCCATGCCTGAGAGGGTTCAAAGGTCACCAAGCATGGCAGTCGACAATCCTACCAGTGTCTCTCAATCAACAATGGGTCCAGTGCCTGCTAACAGGTGTCCTACTCCTTCTCTCGTTCTGTGAAATAGGTGGGGTGAGCAAAATGACAACAGAAATGAACAAAAAATATCAGATTGAGGCATCCTCTTCATGAAGTGCTATCAAGGCGAGATACTTTGCATACAATGTATGTTGCTCTGATAATTTTGCAGACATGTCACTATGTCTTCCCCCTTTCATTGCGTATGTGGTAGTGCCTGGAGATGGTGTTAGTCTCATTGCTACCGTACATTAACTGCTACAATTTTCGACTTGTTAAAACATTATTCATTTTTTTCTCCCACAGCACAATGTGAGAAATAGAAATAAAAAACAGTGAGCTTACTTTTCCCAATTGCAATATGAAAAACAAACTAGGGCTATCAATGATCAGTTTGATAGCAACCGTGTACAATTTATGCCTGAATGTCGTTCCATGAAATGAGACCTTGACATTTCTGTATGAAAGATAAGCATTCTGTATTTGTAGGATTTTCTGGAATGAAAGCAGCCAAAATTCTTTTGAAGATATTCTTTGGAAGAAATGAATGCCATCAGACTGATAAAGAAGCTCTCATAATATCCATGATAATAAAAAAGACTTTAAAAAGACCCCAGAAATCCCACAGAGTTTATGCAAAATATGCTGCAAATCAAAGGAGATTCATGCCTTGTACATGTAGCTGTATATGTTCATGTAATAGCAATTCTAAAGCATTGCTGAAGCTGATATGAAAACTTTAGTATAAGATGTGTGAAATTTGGCAAGATTTGTTCATATTTATAAGCCACATCCCAAAAATTTCTTTGAAAAGGAGAGTATGCATTGGAATACCATACAGATCTATTATCCAGCTTGAGATTGGAGTTGATTAAAAAAAAAAGAAGATACCAAAAAAAAATAAAAAACATTAATGTAATGCACACAAAATCCAACATGTCCATTAAAAAAAAAAAAAAATCATGGTTAATTGTTGCCTTAAAAAAAAAAAAAAGAAAGAAAGAAAAAAAAAAAATATATATACTGTATACTTAGTACTATTCAAAGGAAGAAAAAGACCATTACATGTGCAAAGTCTGTTTTTCTACTGATTTTTGTATCGGTGCACTGATGTGGCCAATTTGGTTTTACTGGTATATTGACTACAGCTTCTTTTCCTGGCTCTCAAGGTGATGTTGATGTACAGCCATGTACTTAGTTCAATCAAACTGAAATATAATCCCACAGTATCTGTAAACTCATTTACAACAGAGGCGCAAAACAAAAACCCTGATGGCATCATTGTACCCATGCTAAGGAATGACTTCAAACATGATTGAAGTTGTTTATTATGAGAAAGAATTCTTCTCTCTGAGCAGAAATCTAGAAAATTACCAAAAAAATGAAAACTCAATAACAAATCTTCAGAACAAAGTCAGCGCTGGGTGACAGGGCAGAGAGAACAAGAAAGAAACAAAACAAAAACTTTTTTTTTAAATCGAAAGGAGCTTTGCCGCAACAGGTATGAGAGATACGCACATGAGAAGAAGAGAGAATCACGTTTATACCATTATAGGCACAGCTCACGAACTGGCGGTGGTCACATTTTCCACGTTTCCCCCGGACGATTTGATCTCGGGACCTAGCGAGTGTGGGTGTGGGGAGGGGGGTGGGGCAGAGGGGCGCAGTGGCAGAAGGGCATTGCAGAGAATGGGAGGGTATGACGGAGGGGTTGTTTGTGTGGGTGTGGCGATGAGGTTTTTACATTGTTAGGATGAATTGATGCATGGTTGAGCATGGCCAAGCCCACAAGTGGCAACAAATGTCATGGTCGCAGTGGTTAGTACGCAATATTTGCAAATTACAGTATAACAAAACACGAAACAAAATACACATGTATTCATTTTAAAAAAAAAACCAAATGAGTGTAAAGCATGAAATAAAGGTGACATTGACAGCAAAATTGAAAAATATTAGATATGGTCACAGAGCATGGGCAGTGATACAGATGCAGGAAATATGTATTTACAATACAACATAACATCAAGAAAAATGATACCACAACACAAAAAATATGGAGTTGAATGCAATTTTTTTTGGAATCAACAAAAACAAATTTTTGTTTCATGACACATTGAAAATATTTTGGTTTGTCAGAAGTAGAGATAAACATGTGCACAACACAGGCATGGGCAACACATGTATGAAATCAACACAGAACAAACAAAATATAATTTTTTAGATTTGTTTTTGTTTTGTTTTTACCATCAACAGCAGTAATAGGTTAGGCAGATTAACAAAAATAAAAATATGACACAAAATCATAATTAGTAGAGGAAAATTGTAGGAAGTGGTGCCAATAAACAGAAAAGTCACAAAATTGTGATTTTAGATAAGCGTGCAGATTGGCAAGTAATGTGAAAAAAACAAACAAACACATAACAAAATGGAAAAATGCACACAGCAAAGATTAATTTATGACAAGATATAACATAAGGGATCGGTAGAGATTGCAAAATGAGGGGAGATGTGATCGGGAATGTTAGAGGTGAAACAATATCACAAGGGTGCATCACCAGACACAACACATGTTTGTTTGGTTATTTTGTTTGAAACAAATCACATGCATTTATAACAAAAACACAGGTGGGTCATTGGGAGGGTGATATGAAGAGATCCAACCACGGAGAGGGAGTGGGGATGGAATGAAAGGGAAGAAAGAGGGGAAAAGGTAAGCCAGCAAAGTGCACACGTTAACACTTTTCTTTAAGAAGACTTTACAGACATTCACAAGGAGAAGGACAAAATCTTTCAAATAAAAAGAGAAATAACAATGCTAGGAGCAAAGAGCTTAAACAGCCATAGTAAGGAAAACCACATAGTCCAAAACAAGCAATACTTCTGCCTTTTCTCTGTAGAATTTATTGTATTTTTTTGTTAAGAAGTACTAAAAAAAAGTTATGGAAAATATCATCTGCTTTTTAATTTGTTTTAATCAATATACACAGCTACAGCTGTACCAGTGACTGATGTGCATAGATATTTGATATGACAATAAACATTCAGCTTTAATGTGTTCCCTTAACAAATCATTGCAGTCTAAAACATTTCAAAGGAGAATTATGAAGGAAAAAAGATAAGATTAACAAATGACTGCTTGAACCTGAATGAAGGAGATCAGTGAAATGCTAGGAATAAAACATGACAAATAATAATAACAACAACAATAATAAACTTTTTATGTTGGTCAGTCATCTACCAAAACATCTCATGACCACCTCAAAAATGTCATCCTTCTTGTTAAAGACTAGCAACTATTTTTGCAAGCACAGTGTATCTGCTCTGTATGCAAAACAACTTGGTAATTTTCTTTAAATTCATATCAAATAATCTGTCTGTCCAACAGGATATGTAAGAAAATTTTTCAATGTATTTTATGCCATTTCTTAAAAATATTTGTCTTTAAGAATTTATGCCAAGTATGTATTCTATGTACAAAAATAAATAATGAAAACTGTGGATGTAAAAAAAAAAAAAAAAACACCATCAAAAACAGAAGAGTCACTTAAAAAAAAAAGAAGAAGATAGTCTTTCTACATCACCTCTGGGTTGTCTACCACAATAGATACATTACAATGGTCACAACTTCAATCTGTGATTTTTTTTTTTTTTTGATTCTGAACACAAGTCTAATACAGAACTGCTGATTTTGTTGAAAGTGTTCTTCTTCACAAATATCCACACACCATTCATGATATTTTGAAGCTTGCAAATAGACAACAAGCTTGCCTTTTTACACCACTGTTGATCACCTAAATGAATTATCCTTTTAGGAAAGGCTGAACAGTAGGTTTTTAACTCAAGACATAATTTGTACCTTTCTGACTGGTCATTACATGATCCCATATCAGAATCTTTATTTGAGTAAAATCTTGATTGCCAGTCCCACTTTTTGTATAATTAAGATTCATGTTTTATTGTACAATTCAACTACTTCTCCTTTCGGCCTCCAAAACCACTTTTTGGGAAAGAAAAACAAGCAAAAGAACCTAGCAAACAAATAAATGTTGTGGTGAAAGATGTATTGTAGCGGAATGGGTCCCTTTAATTACATCTTTCAAAATACTTGCGAATGTAGCAGGCTCTTTTCTGAAAGGATTCCGTCTGTCACAATGTATAACACCCTGACTTATGAATCTATACACTCTTCAAGAGTTTCTAAGTCCAAATTAACAATAAGGGGTGACAATTCTTCATCAGCGTACAAAAAAAGTAATGCCAAGAGATCAGAGGGATGGTGAGAGAGGGGAAAAAAGAGCTCCCATATACTTTTGTACATGGATAATGAAAACAAGACATGGGAACAGAAATAGAACCTAGCATTGATAAGTCTGTTTCCATGGCGACATGAGACACTGGGGGAGGTACAAGAGGAGGCAGGATTTTGCTTTTTTCCATCTTCTATAAAAGTCCATGTGCTTCTTGCTAACTAGTTTTTCTAATGTCAGGAGAGAGTGTTACCATATTTTCTCACGAATAAGAGCAACAGGTATACTGTTATATCGGTGCAGTACAAGAGAAAGGAGAGGACAGTCTCTGTGCAGGTTAACCCTTCCCATGCTAAGGACTTTGGACAGTGTGTACAGCGCTATGGGGTTTTTCTGAGCCAATCGGCACTTGGAGGAAACAAAGGGTTAATTTGTAAGTATGCTATCTTTAGCAGGAGTGGGATGATTAAGGGGAGTGTGCGCAGTTTTGTCAGCATTCATCCCCCATGAATACCCCTGCCAGAATTTCAGCTCCAGCTCCCACATACTATGCACTGCAATACAATGGTTATCCACTGATACTCAGTCAATTTTTTTCAAACTTGAACGTGAATACTAACTTTGGAGTTCTAAACCCATCAGTGAGTTATGAGGAAGGACCATACATGTAATATGGAGACATATCAATCTTTGTGAGTCAACATTTCATGGGAACCCACTGCTTCTTATTGAAGTATATAGGATATCGCTCAACACATCGCAAACAGTGGTTATTGCATTTGAGGTTTTCTTGAGATATTATATGATCCTACACACATGCTTAACATTGAAAAGGCCTCTATCTAATAGGAGCTTAAGCTACATATCAACCATGAAAAAGTGCTGAGGAGAAATGTTTTGCTGTTGCAAGAAGACTCAATTTCTACATGGAAATATGTCTTCTTAGTTCGCCACATCTGATGTAAACCCTCTTTCATGCAGAGATGAAAAGACAAGGCAGATACCCACTTCAAATTTGCTTTCACAATACCATCAATAGTGCCACCAGAAATGTTGCCATCCAATATTTCAAAGTGGAAGAGGTGCTTGCTTAGATTCAAATGAGCTTTTCAATTTTTTTAGAAAGGAAGATACACATAGTTGGTGGATGAGTTATTCCAGATCCCGCAATGGCAGCAAAATTTGTATTTGAAAGGTATTATTCATGAAATGACAAGTCTTAGGAAAAGTTTGCACGAACTATTCTGCAAGAAGGAAGATGCACTTGAGCTTTAACCCTCCTAATGGTACTGTCAGAAATCGTCAGTAACATTTTGTGCAGTGATGAGGTTGCTGATGGCTAGCGACAGATTTGATATACATCACATGAGATGGGCTGCACAAGCCTTAATACATATCTTGACAAATCTGCTTGCGAATACCTCTATGTTTGGAGCAAAGATGAAATAGGAAAATGTAAATACCCAATAACAAAGAATAAAAGTTGAAAAGAAATCACCCTTCCTTAAATTTCTTGATTGGAGTACTCAAATGAGACTCTTTCAGTTGAAATGATATACAATTGTATGCATGTGCAAAGGCCGCACAATGTAGGATACTACCATCACTGTCCACGATCTAACCCACTCCCCCTAAAGACTCAGAGCAGATGCACAAGTTTGTATCTTTACCAACCTCACAGCCAGGACTGCAATAGATAAGGGACAGAAAAAACTCACCAAACACTACTTTGCAATATCTCTTACAAGCAGTACACTGTGTGTCGCATCTTGACAGTATGATAGTACAGTGAGCGCCAACACCATAATATGAGAGAAACACAGGTTAGCCTTGCTTCAAGGCTGAGACTCTTTTGTCCTAGGACTGTTTGTGCAATCACTCAATACACACTTCAGCATAGGTGGAGAGAAGATAGCGTTTAACTCTTGAAGGATCACAGTCTAAGAACAACGTTGGCAAAGTGTGCAGATGGGTAGCTGACAGCAACAATGGGGTTAACAGAGGGCAATCATACCTGCATCTTTGTTGGCGAGGTGTTTGGCTAGTCGGGCGTTCTTCTTCTCTAGCTCCTGTTTCCACGAGGGTGTCCCCGTCTTCTGCCCAGGGGGAATGTTGATGGTTGGAAGATCTGTACCCAACAGGCAAATAATGTGATTGTAAATGTTTATACTTGATTAAGCACTTTTAGGTGCATCTACACGTAGTGTCTATTAAGAAGCAGAGTACCATCTACAAATCCATAAACTCTGTACTGTGGTTAACGCCTCCCTTGTTTGCGACTGGTAAACTGCAGGATATGTTACTGTAAAAGTGGATATTTTTGCCCGACTAATTTTTTGCACTCGGCCGGGTAAGATAACTTTCACATGTTTTTAATTCCGCGGAATCAAGACATCAAGAATCAAGACATCAGTAGGACAATTTTCAAATACCACATCATCATATATCATACCAAAGGAAATAATAAAGGGATATACCTTTAAAGGGAAAAATGTAAGTTACCTGCCGCAATGGTATGCCTCTTCAGGCC
Source organism: Diadema setosum (assembly GCF_964275005.1). Lineage (NCBI taxonomy): Eukaryota > Metazoa > Echinodermata > Echinoidea > Diadematoida > Diadematidae > Diadema > Diadema setosum. The sequence continues at coordinate 16,035,807 of NC_092688.1, forward strand.
CTTCTCCGACTTGTTGGACTCCACGGAACCTTTCTCCTCCCGGTCAAATGAGGGCAACCTTGGGATCAGTTTCTTCTTTTCCATGAGGTCCTTCTTCCACTGCGGCACGTTGTTGTTGCCGTTGGTTGTCGACGTCGCAATCGTCGGATCGAGCGGTGATTTGGGCAACTGAATGAAGCCATGATTAAGTAAAGTCACACTATGAGAAAGGCACAACTGACAGATGTTGCACATTATACCTCTCCTGTAAGTAACAATATTCCTTAAATCTGTGAGATGTGCCTAGCATCAGAATAAGTTCTACAAAGTTGAATAATGTTATATACTTTTCCCATGTGATATTTAAATTAATCATTCTTTCCCATCAGGTACTCCATTTAACAAACAGAATCTTATCCAAATTCATGAAAATGAAAAATCAGTTGCAACAGGACTTTATCACTCACCAAAGAGAAATTGAAAGTGTTGGTGCCACTGATTTCAAACAAAAGATGACTAATGCTGATTTTTTTTGTTTGCGAGACAGTTGTAATATCCACTTATCTTCAGAATATGTTTCACCAAAGACCTGGAAAACAGTTTCTGCAAAATAGTTTGATTTTCCTTCTCTTCAGTTAACTGCATCATAACTATAATCAAAATGGAGTACTGTAAATCCCAACATTCTTTGGATAATTCTCCCAGAAAGGCAACGACATACAACATATCTTAAGATAAATCATACTTGAGTCTCAAATGATGAATAACCACATTGATGACTGTAACTTAAATCGATACGACACGATATCATGCCGCATGACTTTCAGAGATAAAGCGCGTGCATTGTGTGCAGACAGGCAACAGGTGCAGGACGGGTTGAAAGGTATAAAGCAAGGAAGGGTATTACGTAATACACAGTGATAATAAAAGTCACCAAAGCAACCACAAAGCCTAGAAGATAGAAGGAAACACAAAAAGCTTTGGAAGGGACTACAGCATTGTGAGTGATCATCAGACACAAAGACAGCAAGCATGGCTGTTTGGGAGAGTGCAAGAAAAAAAAAAATGGGGAAGGGGGAGTTGCAAAGAAACATGAAATAAGCACAGTATAGAAGAGCACAGCACCAAAAGCAGCAAACATTATTACTGTAAGGCCACAACACACAACAGCAATGACCGCAGAATACAGCTGGGCTCTGTTCCACAGAGCACCTTCAACAAAATAACAGTAATAGGGGTCCAATTGCCGACTCCCATTGAAACTGGCTTTGCTGATCAGAGTGTTCCACTCAATAATAAGGAAAGAAATTCAATTTAATTCAGCTACAATAAAAACAAGCAATCAGCTTTCATAAATTTCAAAAAGTTGTCATGGTGACAAGACTATTATACACTTAAAAGTACTTCATTTCTAATTTCTTTTTTAACGCATCTTGTTTAATTTTTTTTTTAATGCATCTTGGCCCAAGGAATTACTCTTTTAGCCAAGAAAAGCATAGACAGGAGACATTATTTTTACACAGATGCATTGATACAGTCCACAAGATACAAATATATTACCCATATTAGCATATTAGAGGAAGACAGGATCAGACACCATGAGCTGTTTTACCAATTAAGCAACAATACAGAGAGTGACATTGTGGGCTTGCAGTTACTGCTACAAGATGAAAAGGGAGCTAGGAACTTCTCAGGAAGGGAAATGGGAGAAAAAAAGAAAAAAAGGATGTGGTCATACTCACAAGAATAGTAAAAGTAGAAGAGAAAGTACAGTGCGCAACCAAAGAAGATAATTTATGATATAATGCATGAGGAAGACAGGAAGTAAATAAATTTTGTATGACTTCAGATCTTTTATCACTTGAAGGCAGACAGCAGAAAAAAAAAAGACAAAACAATACAAATAGAATCAAGACGAAGGCAGAAAACGAAAACACCCATACAAATAGAATCAAGACGAAGGCGAAAATGAAAATACCCATACAAATAGAATCATGACTAACGCAAAAAACAAAAATACCTACACAAATAGAATCAAGACTAAGGCAGAAAACAAAAATACCATTATAAATAGAATCCAGACTAAGAATAGAAAGGAAATAAATGCAAGAACGAAAATAAGAAATAAATACAAAGGTGAAAACTGCCGACTAGGAAGTGGCACTCGTTCCATCCAAACCATCGAAGCTGATGAAGAGACGGCAAAGGCTCGTCAGCAAAGAGAGGAACTGTAAAACAGAGTCTGTTTGCTGGAACATCTCCTGACACACAGTCAAATCCAAGCTACATTTTAACGTTATATCTTTGACGTGACAAGTCCTCCTCAAGTCAAGCCCCTGTGTACATGACACAAGGCACAAGGATTCGTGATGAATATTGTGTGGATGAATTGATGAAAATTCTGAAATCGAACCACAAGGCCTGCATGAATTTACGGTGCTCTGGCATCCTTAGGGTTGGTGGCATAACAACAGAATAGGAAAGCAAGCATTTGGTCTTGCTCTTTTATTTGTTTATTTTAGAGCAGACCCTCATATCATACGCTTCTGGCAATCAAGGAACTTTCATAAAACCAAATAAACAAAGCAACAGCAAATGAAGACTGCTTGCTTTTCTTACATTCCCATGTAAAACAACTTGCAAAAGCTTCCAGAGAGGCTAAAATGTTTGAAAATACTCATCACAAGCGCATTAAGACCATTTCATACAAGCACAATGGCAAGGTAGAATGAAAGGAGATGTGAAAGCAGAGAACAAAGACAAGACAACTTCTCAAGCTAAACCAGGAAACGCACAGAAGCAAAGAATTTTTTTAAATTTAAAAAAAAAAATTATTTTTTATTTTCTATTTTTTTGGCTGTCCCTTATACTATTCACATGCAGCGTTCACAGCAGCAGACATTAAAAAAATTGCCAATACCCAATCATACTATTTTGAAAGGCATTGTGCAGGACAGTGCGTACATGACAGTGTGTGAAAAGTGCTAAATGACAGAGGAGAATGATTTTGGGTGTGGGTGCATGGGAGTGAACTTTATAGGTGCCAGGGAAAAGAGGAGGAGGAGGCAACAAGACACAACACAAGAATACACAGGTGGGACCATGGAGGAGCAGCAGGAGAGTTTGAGGAAGGGGGAGAAAGCGAAACAACCGACAGGCACAAGGGGGAGGGGAGACAGACTCACGGCATTGCCTGCCGACATCTTCCTCTTCTGCTTTCTCTCCAGGGCTTCTCGCTTCCACTTGGGCATCGAGTCGGGCTCGGCTTTCTTGATCTCCTCCGTCTTCGTCACGATCTTCTCCCCCTTCTTCTGCGGGTCAGACTTTGTAACAATGGTGACCTTCCTCTCCTCCGTTTTGGCCTTTTCCTCTTTCTTCTCTTCCTTCTTGGACCCCTCCTTAGACACTAGGGAAGCTTTCTGCTCCCCCGATTTAACCTTACTCACGTCACCTTTCTTCACGTCTGGTTTTGGAATGATAATAACTGGCTTTTCCCCTAGTTTTTCCCCCTTTGGTCCTATCCTATCCGTTTTTACGACATCGCCCTGTTTCTCGTTGGACTTCTCGTTCTTAGCATCGGACTTCCTCACAATTTTCACTTTCCTCTCTTCAGTTTTAACCCCCTCTTTCTTGGGCGGGGTCTTTCTGATTATCGTGACACCCTTCACCTCCTGACTTTTGACTCTTTTCACCTCTTCATCTTCCTTCACTTCACTGTTCTCCTCTTCCTCCTTCATCTCCACGTCATTCTCCGCCGTCTCCTCCTCCTCCTCCTTGGCGGGTTCTTCCTTCTGTCCCGTCGTCATGACATCCACCTCCATCTTCTCGTCTTCCTTCTCGGTCTCCTCCTCCTGAAATGCACCAAGGAGAGGAGTTAACCCGTTGAAGACTAGTCCCAAGAATACTCGGGCAGGTGTCTACTGGAAATGCTTGTTAAAGTAAAATCAGATTATGCTCTACGGGTTTAAAGTTTGGCATCAGTTTGCAAAAGCTAATGAATGGTGCCCACAAGGACCAATGATCTCGACAGTATGAAAACAGAATGAATACTTCTGATTAGGCAAAAAAAAAAAGCCACGGGGCGGGCTCATATATGACAAGCATGTCTTTCATCATGTGCTTTCTTTCCTTTTTCTTTTTTTGCCAATTACAATAAAGTTCATCTACAGCATTGGGGGCCTCATAACATACATAACACAATGACAAGGAAGCATGACGACATGTGGTTAAGAGGTAATGGTAAAATTACCATCATTTTATGCATTATACATTCATCCTTCTACAACCGCCTCTCATACAAAATCACTGACCCATCAGTGGCCACCCCTTGAATATGTGGGGATGTGGTGCGTGAAAACATTAGTGTGTTTCTTTATCTGGTTCAAATCATCCATACTGTTTTTTCAACAGCTACAATATCAATTAGAGTGAGTGCATGCAAACCTGATAATTTTGAGATCTGTAAATATGATTATTACTATTTAAATGAGCCAATAGAAAAACTAATCCACGCACAACCCCTATTACTTCGACCAGTGGATTTACAAATCGACCATCGATGCGAAATGTATCATGCATGAGTTTCTTGGAACAGAGTTCTGCTGATTGGCTGTGATTTTTGCTACCAACTGCTGGTACATAATTTTAGACAGATCCTCTTGTTGGGTCTTGCCTGTAACTGCTGACTTGACACTGTCATGTCTGATGACCCTCTGCTAGCTTCTCTGACAATTGCTGCAGTGAGAGGGTCTTGGACAAAGGCTAGGAGCAAATCGGACTCACCTCAGACAGTTTGAGCTTCTTGGAGTCTGTCTCGTCCTTACTCTTCTCTTCCTCCTCCTCCTCCTTGCTGCTCTCTACATCCTTGGAGGTGCCCTTCTGCAGGCCTGGCTTCCTGGCGATGGGCGGCTTAGCAGGAGACTTGGATGGGGGCGCTAAGGTCTCCGGCTTGGCAGCAGGCTTGGCTGGGGGCTTGATCGGTGTCTTCTGGGAGGGCTTCTGAGCAGCTGCGGATGGAATGTGGAAGAGTGCTGTAAAACTAGAAATTTTTGCATGCACGAAACTTACGCAAATTTCGCAGGGAGCCAAGATTGGTGAAAGTAAAGCGCCCACACAAAAGTTTTAGTCGACATAATGCATTGAATGGCAATTGCCAATTCAAAAAAATGTTGCGAAAAGGGCCGTCAGCTCAAATTGGCAAAAGTTTCATGCTGTGAATGTTTCAGGTTTTACAGTAACAATTTGGTTGGCTATCTGCACTAAAGTCACTTGCCTCAATGCAGAATGATGTATTGTTTCTTGTGTTGATATTTGTGTTTAGTGGCAGAAAATGGCATTGCAACAATTCATGACTGGTCCAAAATTTGACAATTCTACACAGAATCTAATCTTTTATCTTCGATACAACAGGAACAAACAGGAGGCTTTCAGGGAGACACCAGAAGAAAAAATATCACCAACACAGTCCATTTTCTCACTCCTAAACCTGTAAAGTTCATCAAGATACATGTGTTACAGCGAAGCCAGAGTCTGCATCCATGTAACACATTGTTGAATTCTGAAAATTATTAGAAAGCTGGATGGGCACAATATCTAAATGTGGTAATGTGAAATACATGAATATTCATCATGCCATGAATATGCATGAACTTCCCGGTTCAGCATTATAACAACAGTGAATTTCAAATGTTCTACACAAACCAGCTGCAGGGTATAATTCCTAAATTATACAAGTAATAAGAAGTATAATTAGAATTCTATTAGTAATAATGAAGTATAAGTCGAAGAGGTTAGCATTTCCCAGGTGTTTAAGGCAGTGAAGTCACATAATGAAATTCAAAGTAGGTAAAAATTCCAGGCAGTCCCAGTTGGCTATAAATACCCGTGTCAGTGAGCAGTAAGCATCGTTTCAAAGAGAATACGGCTTTAAATAGGCAGACCAGCAACACCATGCAGTATTGGGTGCAATGCAGACGATTAGCTCACTGGTCCTTCTCATCATACAGACAAGCAATAAATAAAGCACAATCATTGCTGTTCCAAAGGCACGGAGCATTCTTATACGTATGGACATCTCAAGTCAACCAATAAGCAGAACATCAGCATACAGTATAAAGGCCCACCAGTTTTGACTTCTGTACAGTGTTGTAAAGGGAGGGTTCAGAACTGAAGAGTATCGATCAAATGTGATGCTGGGTGGGAACCTCTTCGACTTATACTTCATTATTACTAATAGAATTCTAATTATACTTCTTATTACTTGTATAATTTAGGAATTCTATTACGTAATACTCGTATAAGTCTTCAGAGGTTAGCATGTTCAAAGTTCCGTACAGAAGTCAGTCTCTAGTGGCATGAGTCAGGGTAAGAGGACAAGAAGGATGATGGACAGTTTTCACAACAAGGTTGAAACTTTGGTCATGACTCCTCATGCATAGAGAATGTCTATCGATGGTGACACACATTGTCGCAAACAAGAGAAGAACTCAAGCAAAGTTTGCTTGAGAACCTACTAGTATAAGGTGCAAGGCATAGGTTTTGAGTATGATATCATTTTGATAACTTGCGTGCTTTAACTGGAGCAGGATTAAGCATGATAGCGCACAGACAAATTAATCAAATACGATGGACCTCTTGTACCGATTTTCCAATCAAGGCATAATCCTAATCATGTTCCTTAATATTCATGTACATTTGAAGGGAGAATTAGACATTAACCAGTTCATACTCGGCATAGTAATATTGCAGCAATAATTAGAGGCAAGTCCATTGCATTTTGGGTTGATATAGGAGTTTAAATTCATCAGTTTGGTGGACCGAATCTCCTAAACGAGTGGCCGAATAATGTGTCGCCATTTTCCAATGCACAACGTAACGTGATTTATGGTCTTGTGTCTTATCTGACTCGTGTGGAGGACTGAAAACGTTCTAGGGTAAGGAAAAAGGCATCAAAATTCAGGGCAATAAAACTTGGCTTCCATTTGACATGAGGAGTGTTGCTAATCCATATGTAGAGTTTGTGGATTGTGTGGTGAAAAACATGTAAAATAGTAATTAGTTGTTCATGTCTCTGCGAGACAAGCAGAAAACTTCAGAATTATCTACATCTGTTGAATGTGAAGCTGATATCTACTGCTAGACACCAATTCCAATGTTGGCCGTGAATTCGTTCGGGTCAGGTATGCTACTAGCTGTAGAAATGTCTGACCGAACTATGAATAAGCACATTTTTTTTGTACACGAGCCACATAGGGCTTCAAGACCGTTCTGAATTGCAAGAGCTTTACACACATTGCTATGCGGGGAATTCTGTTTGGCACTCCAGACTCTCTGAGCAAAGGAATTATCATTGTTCAGAATTAACTACTCTCCATACTGAGATGCAAGCATCGCTTGAAATTATCATGCTAATGAAGGTGGAAAATAATTCTTTGTCTTGCGAGACAGCCACCGCCAAAGAATGTTTTGTATCGCATGACTAGATAACGACACCAAACTTCGTGTCGATGTCATCTTTTGCTTTACGCAGGGCATTAGTTGATTTATTTTTTCTAGTCCCAAGTGACGAGAATGTAAGTTTCTTTGTGGAAGGCATTAAAATCCCGAAATTTGGTTTCGTTGCCATACAAGATTGAATTTCCAAGGGCAGTAACCTTGTCAATCTTGTTCTGAGGAAAAAACTGAAAATCATTTGCTGGGAATTAATATGAGAACCAAGGAAGGTCTCGACGTGCTTTGGGTTGAAACTGGATTTGTCGAAATCCTTACTGAAACTCTTTAAGGGTGACAAGTTGATCATTGGCTTTGTCAAGACACTCTTCTCTGGTGTGAGAAAGAATATGGATATCATCGAAATAGGTGATTGTTCTAATGCCACTACTCACCGAGGCAAAGACAGGTTTCATAACTTTAAGGAAATTCTGTGGGGTTGAATTAAGGCCAGATGGAAGGCACTGAAGGAATGCAGTGAAAATACTACTTAGTATTTCCATTCGAAAGACTATGCTTGATGAACAAGGTGAACGGATACGGATACACATATGCACCCTTTGGAGGGGCAAAATTAAGGCCGTAATCAAGCGAAGCTGTTCCACTCTGAAGTGTTCGTATCTTACAAATTTGTTCAAGTTTTTCAAATTTATGATTGGACTTAGACCGCCAGTCTTTGGTAGCGCTAGAATAGAGTTGATACTCCATGTGAGGAATCTCTCTATAGCTTGCTTTGCGAGAATGTTCGGAGACAATTCTTCATGGGTTGCCTTTTCCTCCTCGGTAGAATGTACACTTTGTAGAGGAAAAATTTATTGGTATGGGGTTGAAATGAAATTATTGGCTTCATAGCCAAATATTGTGGCCAATATCCAAGGCTCTGGAATTATTTTTACCAGTCATCTTTGGAAAGCTTGAGATTTCCAGCACTGAACGGTTTTGGGCAGTACTCATCCTTTTTTTTTTTTTTTTTTTTTTTGCTGGCTTGCGTAGAGACATTCATGACACACGATGTATGCTTATGTGACACTTGTCAATTTTTCTCAGATGTCTTTCTGAACAACTTTCTACCTAGTGGAATCGACTTGCTGCGCAAGTGTTGCTGAGAAGGGTTGAGAAGGGGTTTCAAGATACCTCGATGGTGCATGCTCAGATCATACGATAAGCAAAGCCCGGGAGTGTCAGGTCATCGATGGTGACATGAGTTGTTAAAATTCTCGTTGTGTCAATTGCATGGATGATTATCCGTGCATGATCTGTGAATTTCAGAAAGGATCTATGTGGTAGAAGTCCCTTCACTACATTTTGTTGTAGAGGTTGGGAGCTCACAAGACCCAAGGCCTCGTGAAGGAGGATCGCCCAAATTTTTGCTCTCGATTTTTGGCGTGAGAACTGCTTGGGCATTCGATGGCAATTGAGCATTTGCTTCGCGATTTAATAGAGCACTTACCTTCCGATATGGGCAGTGTGACTGCCTTCATTAGCAAATCAGCCAATTTTTAAATTTGGCCCAAATGAGATCAGAATTTAAGTTAAAATCAAATTTGGTACCAGGCTTTGAAAGAGTTTGGCTGCAAGGACATGGCATCCGGATCAATTCGGTTGTCAAAATGACCATAACCACAAGGGCAGAGTCAAGGCCACCCATACAGGGCAACGCAATAAGTTTTGCCAGGAAGGAGGCTGACATGAGAATATCGTCGTCTGTTGAGCTGCCGATGGGGATGGCTAGCTCGCTGAAGTCTTCGATGGGCGGGGCAGCACCCCTGTCCCCGCGGACATGGCTCGCATGTCCGCACTAATCGCCGGGAGGAGAAGCTCTCCTGCACCAGCTGGCATGGCTCACATGCCGTTTGTCATTACCACGGTGTGCCGCCGCCCTATCCATGAAGCGGGAGAGTATCTGGGTCTCTCTAGTTGAGCTTCAAGGCGGCCTTCCATGCCCTGATCTCCCCGCGGGGATGGGGGCTGAGAGGTAGCGTCGTCTTCCTGATCACTAGACATTGGAGTTTGAGATGTATAATCAGGGAGGTGTCTCACCTCCCTGGTATAATTCACTGCCGTCACACTTGAAAAAGATGCTTACTGCTCACTGACACGGGTATTTATAGCCAACTGGGACTGCCTGGAATTTTTACCTACTTTGAATTTCATTATGTGACTTCACTGCCTTAAACACCTGGGAAATGCTAACCTCTGAAGACTTATACGAGTATTACGTAATAGAATTACAATTTGACCTGAAATGTTATTTGAAAATCTTGCAAAGATAGGCTTGAAAGATTTCAGGTGCTATTTCCCATCCTATGTATGTCAAAGCAAGGAGGTGTAAGAAAAGGAGAGACAACTCCCTTGTAATTCATGCAAACACATGTTTGGGTTCAAAGCGTTACAATAGGATGTCTAGCATTCCACTATACACTTTGAAGTCATGCTCTGCACCGCTCTAGTTGCAAGGCGAAGTTCGGAGATGAAAAACGCATTTCACCTTTCGTTGAATTACAAGCTTTATTTCCCCGTAAAATTTTAAATTTAATACTCAAATTGATTAAGAGTAGTTTAGGAAAGAATTCAATATTATAAACATGTATTTCTCGTTTCTTTGTTAATGCGCAAATCGAAATGAAATGAAAATCAGGCCCTCTTAAAAACCTAATATTTTTCTATAATGCGCACATTTCCGCATGTTAGTTTTCTATCCTTTAATCTGGGATATTTTGATCTTTCAAATAAAGTACTCCGCTAAAGCGTGCTCCAGTGTGCTTTTAAACTATTTGCTATTAAGATTGTCAGTTTTACACTGCATTCTGATTCGCTGCTCCAATTCAAGGTACACAAATTCACTGTTGCCATCACATTGAAAGAGAGAGAGTGAAATGCAGTAGGGGCAAGTATTTCTAGATGTGAGAGCGCTAGTCCCGATTATTGATGCTCTCTTTTGTCAAAGCACCTGATTTCCACCTGTAGTTAAGCGCATAACTTCTCGGCGGTACCGCGCATCCTTCGAAGGAGAGCAGGAGTTGTCTCTCCTTTTCTTACACCTCCCTGGTCAAAGTAATGCACCATGAGTACACATTAGATTCAAGAAAGGCGCTGTTCTATTCTTCAATGTTCAACTCAACATCCTCCACACATGCCCAAGTACATAATTGCTTTAATGACCTGGTATGGAGTCTATCATAATCTAATTCCCTTTTCTCTTGAAACGACACATTTCATCCCTGCAGTTTCCACGGATGGACTGCACTTTAATAGGTTGAAAACAGGATATGAGCTCTAACGAAGACAACAATTGCTGACGATTAGAGAATCGCTTGTATGCAGGAACAGAAAGATTTTTCTCGCTGAGCGAACGCCATGCTGGCTCACGGCAGGACAACGTCCTCTACCATGTCAGGAATGTAATTCAATTAGGAAAGAATTATAACCCCTTCATCTTCGGAGGATGTTGCGACCATGTCAGACAGAGGAGTTAGTGTCTTGATTGGCAGGTTCTCTCTGACAGCCTCTCTGTACGCTCAGGCGAAAGACGGTTAATGTTTTTGTTTTTGTTTTTCTTCAGAGCATACACCTGTGGGCAGAAGATATTACTTCAATGTAATTTTCTCACAAACATTGCTTGGGAAATGAGCACTAAACACCCTCATTATGAAACTCTGGGATGCTCAAAATTAGCCAATAATGGCGATCACTGCTGTCTGTGCACAGTACGTGCACTAGTTTGACCAGGGCCCTGATGCATTTAAAGTTGAGATCAAGCATATTAAAAGCCAGAAAATGAAACATTAGTCTCCAAATACTCGATTCTGATTTGCAGATACCTGACAAATGTTTGATTTTTTTTTTCCCCCAAACTCATATCTGATTGCATCTGCTTAAATGCAATAGGGCCCAGGCCAGAGAAAGCTAGAAGAGCTTTTGGCAAATGCAGCAAACATGATTGGCGCAGAGCACCTGGCAATAGAGTGGAATCCAGTTATAACGGACATGGTAATGGCAAAATTCTGGTTACAATGAAATTAAAATCCAGGTCGCAAAATTATCGGCTCTATGTTTCTTTATTGTTTATCTATTCGGTTATAATGAAATTTCAATATGAACGAAAGACATCTGCCAATCCCGAGGACTTCCTTATTACGGGAGTCCACTGTACTAATAGACATAGAAAAGCGTCTTGTGCTCACTGGTTGGTGGCGGTATTGCTTTCTTCTTGTTCATGAGCTCCTGCTTCCAGGCTGGCACACTGGGCTTGGCCGCAGGATCCTCTTGTCTCGGTGAGGTGGTTGACCTGTGGAGGACAAGGAGTGAATTTTGAATAAATTCCATCTGACTGCTCCTATTAGACTGGAGACTCGACAGGTTACAGGCAGCAATGAAACGTGTTGCTAGCTAATACAAAACCCATCTGTTCATTTTACTATCCACTGTACTTGATAATTATCCTGATGATGATGGCAATGATGGCAATATCTAACAATGATACAGTCAATGACAGTCATGATCTTTAACATGACAAGAATTATAATGATGGTATCAAATGTTAATAATAATCCATATAGAAAAAATATCAACAAATTTTCAAAGGTAAGTTGTGACAAAACATCAAGGCAAATAATGGGAAAAAAGTCAAACTATGGTCTCAGTCAAAAGATGTATTCTGTGTGGTCAAATTTATTAGCTCTGTACAACCTACGCCACTAGTACATGCCATAATAGACATCATGAGGTACACAGTATCTTGACTTCTGCAGTAGGTGGTTGATTTTCATTTAAAATTATAAACCTTATCCCAAATTGTCTAGATGTTTTCCATTATTGATCACTCCTCTTGCAAAACAAAGTATACCGCTATAATGTGGACAGAATAGGATGCACAAATCTGCAGGAAAAATCCACATACAATGAAGTGTATGAATGCCTCCCAGCTTGCTGAAAACTACATAGGGTCTCCTACTACCATTTTTTTTACCTCACTTAGATTCCCCTTTGAAATAAAACAACAATAAATGTTTGCTTCCCATAGTTTTTAAGAAAAAAAAGATCCATTGGGACAGGATAAGTCAATTTGGTTGAAGGATTTCTAGAGTTATTTCAGAAAAATTAACCTAGAGAAATAAACCTCCAACCCTTGAAGGAGTTGGCAAGATCACAAGGCAAGGATTCTGAAGTGTGATGAGAACATTTCCAATTAAAGGTATTGTTTACCACTGGGAGCAGTCATCTAAAAATGTTTGAGTTATCACATTTGATGCATATGTGTACAGTAGGTCAGTTGTATCACAAAACATCTTACCACATAAACATTTTGCAATAAAGCCTAAAATATAAGGAGATATCACTATTTTTCTCACTAAACCATAACTGAAGACAGTTTAGTCCAGAAAAAATTTATCATAACTATTGTTCACATTTTATATATGTAACAATACTTACCATGGACTATAATGATCAAAATTTTTACATTGGTTGTTTCTATCCCTACTTCACATTTTAGAACTATTTTGAAGCACTAAAGCTGGGGTTTTTGTTTCATCTGCAAATGGTAAATAATGCCTTTAAAAACGTCAAGTCTTTCACAAGGAACGGGACCCCATCTGCCAGCTGGCAGAATTACAAATCACAACCACTCACGGGATTGGGGGCAGCTTCTTGGCATTGCCGTTTGCCAACCACGAGGGCGTCTTCGGCGTCGTGGGCTCCGCCTCCTCCTTCGGGTGGAGTATGTCCGAGTTTACGGCTTTCTCCCCCTTCTTTTCCGCCTCCTTCACCTCGGTCCTCGTTTCTGGCACCTCGGAGACTGGTCTGGGTTTCTTCTTCAGCTCCGTCAGCCAGGCAGGCTTGTAATGATACCAACCATTACCATCAATAATTCACGGCTCAACACTGCATTTTTTTTTTTTCTCTCTCTCTCTCTCTCTCTTTGGGACCAACTCGGGCCACTCCATTCTTTTGAATTGAAATTTTGGTTGCGCGGACTAGAAATGTATTGGCCCAAAATAATGAAAACATAACAATTCATTCTAAGAATTAGTTGCCTGAGTGGGACACCTATGAAGCTAAACTTTTTGGAAATTTGGTGACCCGACATGTTTTAATTACCCCAGGCCACTGAGCCACTGCAAATGCTGAACCATGTAATCACAAGAACAGGTGCACAATCTACATTTTTTTACATTGATGTATCACTCATCAGCCTGTTTTCCCGCAGGACTCTGACCCAAATTCACGAAGGTGGTACAATTGAAACCATGTTTAAACCATGGACAATTTGTAAGGAGCGCCAAGTGTTGCATGGCCTATTTCGTAGACGTAATGTTCATTAATGAAATGAAATGATCATTTCGTCGACGATATGTTGTCATGTCATTACGAAATGATCATTTCTTCGACGAAATGACTGATTTCGTAACGAAATACACCTGTAGGTCATACGACACTTGGCGCTCCACACAAATTGTCCATGGTTTAAACCATGGTTTAAATTGTACCATCTTCGTGAATTTGGGTCCAAGCCTTTTTAATAGGCAAGTCCTCTTCATCCTCATCCCCCCCCCCCCCCCACCCATCCTAATAGTTTCAGATTTCAACAGACAAGCTTACCTTGGAAGGCTCTTTGGCAGGTAGTGCCTGTGATTCAGGGCGTGGTTTAGTCGTTGGCTTCGGCCTGGTCTGAAGGGAGGGTTTACCAGTAGGGATGGGCAGAACCTTTTTGCCCACTGGTGCCAACTTGGGGGGCGTGGTCCGGGATTCGGGCGTCACCTCAGAGGAGGATGACCCTTCCAGTGAGCTGCGCGGACTCTTGCTGGGCGTGCTTGCGGGCGTTTTCTGCAGTGATGAAACGGGATCTTTCATGAGATCTGATTTGACTCAACTGATGTGACACATCAGGCTCACTCCAAGCTGCATACAGGATTCATTTTGCAGTCCGTCTAGCTTATATAAGAACTTCAAACAGAATCGACATTAACGCAGTTACATCTTGATGTATCTGACGTTAAAAGGCAAGTGTAATGGAACTACCAAAAATGTTAAAAACTTTTGACTAAAAGGGGGTGTCTCACTGAACAGAGAAAGTTTACATATGTTTGCGAACACGGGAATTTTAGGTTTCATCATGGTTCATAAACAGTTGCAATCAAATTTGCAAACAGATTTCCATGTGCAGAGAAATCTGAACATGCATCTGTTTACGAACTTGATTGCCTGACGAAACCCAAAATTTGCTACGTTCACAAACAGTCGCCTCTCAGTGAGATAACTCCTTTAGTCAAAACTTGCTATCTACAAATCTCACTCCTCTCTACAGCGAAATGCTGTCAGACTTTGTACGATTGGATGATGGTGATCATTTCTTGATACCACTACAGAGAGTTACAAGGATGTGGAGTCATTCATGAATGATTTATAAACTTCAAACACACATACCAAAGCATTAAACACACACCATTTCTCCATGAGCTGCAATATGGACGAAAGGGAAATATACTCAATATTAATTCAGGCAGGTATATAAACTTTTAATTTAAGGAGATATACTTACTTTTAATTTGGCAGCTCCGAGTCCCGCTCCAAGCACAGGCAGGATCATGGGCCCTAGGCCTATACCTCCAGGCGGCCTCCTGCCCCCCATGCCTGGCTTGCTGGCTGGCTCCGGTGGAGTGGACTTGGTCTGGCTGGCTTCATCCTCCTCCTCTTCCTCGTCGATGCTGTTTTTCTTTGGTCGAGGCTCTGCAGAGACAGCACAGAGACGTCTGGTCTTTGGTATTTGACTTTGATTTACCCGACTGGATCTTCTTCAGCTTTTTTTCTCTTTCCTCATTTTCAAATAACAGCTCATGAATGGTAAATTCGACACCATACTCAAAAGATACTTGGCATCTTGTGATTCCATCAACTTATTCCTTGTCTCCTTTTGACTTGCCTTAATCTTCATCCTTGTTTGTCCTATTCAAAAATTTGGTCACAGCAGATGCATTTATAATATCCCCATCCATTCATTTTCCCTCCAACTTGATCAACAAACACACACACACATACAAGTAAGACAAACACACACACACACACAAATAATGACATACTGTAAAAGTGGAAATTTTCGCGGTGATGAAATTTTCGCGCATCTTGCGTAACCAGAAACTAGTGCGAAAATAAAAGCATGCGAATATTTTTGTTTGCCGTATGTTCCTGTACTTGGCGTGTGATTTCGCGGAATTAAAAACACGCGAAACTCTTCTCACCCGGCCAAGCGTGAAAAATTAGTCGCGCGAAAATATCCACTTTTACAGTAACAAAAGACTATAAATGCGGCTATACATCATACAAGTCCTTCATGTAATATTGGCTGAGTTTCTAGTAAGCCTGTAAATAAATGGTTTCAATCTTCAAGGTCAATTATGGGATTTGGTAATTAAACAGTTATGGGAGTAATTATGCTCACATCATTTGATACCCACCTGTCGAGTCAACAAACATCCACTTCTCCTCCTCACCACCAGAGAAGCGCTTGGTGATGGGTCTCCGTTGGGCCAGGGGCCCCACTCGGCTGAGCCTGGCCCGGGACTTCTGGGCCTCGTTGTCCAACGTTTCAATGGGATCCAGTCCCTGGGGAGACGGAATAGGAGCATGATTAGATCCAAGACTACCAGTAAGACTTTTCTTTCTTTCTTCCTTTCTGTTTTCTTTAATACTGAGTTCTGCCTAATTCAGCAATGTTTTCCATTGGGCACTTACGGTGAGAAATTTCACAACAAAAGGAGACTACTGTAGATTACTGCAATTCCTGCTACAATAATAAGTAAGCACAAGCAGAAATTAGATAACCAAGCTCCTCTATTCAAGTTGGAACATGTGTATGTCTTGACGACTCATTAAAAGTTTTCATATGATTTCAGCATGTACAGAAGCCATCTCACTGAAAAGTCACAGTGAAAATATGCTACAACATTTGAACAGGTTTCATGGTCATGGTGTTAATCCTTCATTTTTTGAATTTCTACGCAATTCTATATTATTTTATTCTCAAATCAAAGCCACGAAAAACACGGACAGAATAATATTTCACTAGCATCGCCAGCAATAGCCATCCAACATGTACAAATTTTTTGTAACCTTCAAAGGGGTGAAATGAAATATAGGGTCCATTGACGGAGATGATCCATATATTCTTTATATAAAACAACAACATCACCATCACTACCACCAGAATGACAACAACAATAAAAGGACTGCTCATCACTCATCTATTCATGGCCAACTCAAGTACCTGGGCAATGCAGAGCAAATGTAATTTCATACTACACTTAGTATCACTTTTACCAGCAACTTTGCCATCTAGCCACAGCTTGAGAGAGAAAAAAAAAAACCCCACAAACTCTGGTGCGTTGCACAACCACAACATACAGCATACAATTCTCGCTATCGCCAATGACGTAAAAAGTACCCGGATGTTGATTTAAGCTTCATTTACAGTGCATTATGGGATGGTCCGGTAGCAAAATCACTTCCGTTCGTACGCGCGTGATACGTGACTAATGCTCTTTACACACACAACCGACCGTATTCTACGTGTACTTCCTGTTTTCTCGACTTGAATTACAGCTTTAATATGATTTGAAATTTCTAAATTCTTACGAAATTGCTGTTAATACGAATATTGGCTGTTGCTGCGAAGCTGCCATGTGTTGTTCGCACAACAATAAATGAAAAAAATCTGCAGAAATAGGACCCTTACTGGCATGCGAGACGTGACGTGGCCGCGTGGGTGAAGTTTGCGGGTGACTCCACAGCGCAGTATGTGCACGCACGACTTACTAATAGTGGTAGTAGCGTAGCACTAGGTAGTAGGCCTAGTGCCTACGTACATTGTACGTACTGTACTTACTTGGAAGAAGTTGCTTCGGAGACAGGATAAGTTCGAGATCACTGTTTGTTCCCGATTGTGTTCGCGACATTTCGACAGAGAACAAATAAAAAAAAGATGGGCATTCTATGACGATATCCAGGTGGGTGAATATTTTCCAGCATATTTTCAGCGTATGCAGAGATGACTGATCTGTGATGTGCACATCGATCGCATGATCAAGCAGTACGCTGTACCGGTATGTGTTAGTTAATGCGCTGCGTGCAGTGGTGCACGCTAATGCAAGGCCGGCCGGCCGCCGGCGGGGACTCGACTACAGTGTACGAGCATGACAGGCCTGGTCACTCGCTAGTAGTATCCGTGGTCAGCGCGGCGCTATAGGTAAGGTACACGTACGCGCACACTAGCGTTGTGCAAATTATGCTCCGCGCCGGAAGTGCCCTTGCTACCAAGTGCACTAAATCTTGACGAAAAAGCCACATCCGGGTACTTTTTACGTCATTGGCGATAGCGAGAATTGTAGGTTTTACAGTCAAAGCTATTTTGGCTGGACAACAAAGGAAGCTACTCTGGTTACAGTCACAAAGGGAAAACTTTGTGCCACATTGTCTTTTTCTGTGCTAATTAGAAAAGTTGGACAGACACAATTTGTGCTGGATTTCATATCAAACTTCAGGTTAGAAAATTAGACACACAGTAAGCGTTAATTCAATATTATATCCTGCATAATACAGCATACAAAATAGAAGGGAAATACAATACACAAAATAGCCAGTTTATCAACTTTTTAATCAACTTTTACAAACACCCTGCCTGACAAATGAAACTCAGCATTCTTTCCAAAGAATGTCAGTGTAGTGGTTTAGATTCCACCCACTGTCCAGAATCACCGCAATTATGCGGATGAGACTTTTTTTTTCCTGTCATATTTCAATATCTCCCCAAAATATTTGTGTGTTTACCATATTTTTATGATACAAAACTGTAGTCTAGCAGTGCGCGAAGGTCATGATCATTTCCACACTAGCTGCTAAATATTCCATGTTTATCTATTTAAATTTGACTGCCTGCTCTCATACAAACTGAAGTGCACCTACATGTACATGTACAAAGCTCATTTTCACAAAAATGCCATTTATCAGGCAGCAGGTTCACATGATATTAGTTCTGGTAGGTGTGCTTTGTTTATTTGATTGTTTGAGTTCTGTAAAGGAAAGCATGATCATATCTATTAAACTGGAAAGCAAGGAATCTGGATGATGTCATAGATATCTATACTAAACAGAAGAAACAAACAATTGTGACTGACAATAAAAATTCAAACAATTTCTTCCCTTGATCAAAAATGACATTTCCTTGAAGGTAAATCAACCTTCAAAAGGGCTGTGTAATTTACTTCCTGCCATGAAACATAGTTCTGTCAAAATTACTTCCATTCAATTGAACTCATGCATGTCACTCACATAACTTTATTGAGTGAGCATTCACCGACTGGTACGCTCATCATCTACTGCAAGAACAGCAGACACATACACGTCAAGGTAGCTCACACCTCACAATAAGTCAAGAAAGGGGGTAAAAAAATATGAATCATGTCGAATAATCCCCACTCTAATCCCTGCTGATCTCGGTTAAAAATAGAACTGAACCGTTGTGTGGATGCCATGGATCCTCCCCGTTAATGAATGCCTTGTGATTGTGAGTACCACGTTCTATGACTGGCGACAAGGAACAGAACCCTCAGATATATCCAACCCTACCCCCCCCCCCCATACATGCAGCCAACAGAACTACATATAGCTGCACAGCACATATTGTGCCGAACCGCACATATTGTGCTGAACATTTTTTCATCTTGTACATGTACGTGCCAAATTCTCCCCACAGCCATGTCACCCCCTGCCCCACCCCAGCACACTTAAGTTTTCCCTCAACTTGTAAGTGTTATCTATTGGAAATAGTGACAAGCATAATCCATAACTGGTCCTTTCCTCTCTGCAAATTTTCATATTTTCATTAATTTCTTTTCTGCCTATCTGAACACATCTTTATTTTGCATACTCTTAAAAATACATGTATACATATTTACATAATACATCTTTCATACAAAGCCTTCTGTGGACAATTTATGTTTTCTTATTCTATATTTCCTGTGGGAGCACCATCACACACCCACAGATCATGATGAAGATACAATGCACTCTTCACATTATACAGAATCTGTGTACTACAAGCACCTGACTGGATCTTGTACATCGCCATCATCGTCGCCCTTTCGCGAACTGTTGCTGGTCTAATAAAGCGCACCGCATAAACCACCACTAACAAATTCTATAAATATCTTCCTCATATAGCCTTGGTTAAGCCTTCATTGCTTCGTCCCTCCCTCATAGCATATCCCTACAGCCAATCTATTGGGGTCACATAAAATACCAATAAAATTTTCTTCAGAGAATAACTATGTATACAGCATGCCCTTCTACGTTTCTACGTAACAGCAAGAAAATTTCGTCGGCCTTATGCCAAAAGGGCCTTAAAGAACTTCCCCTGTTACGCCAAAAGGGCACTAACAGTGTACAAAGTCTATAGTGTTAAGGGCCTTTTGGCATAACAGTGGAAGTGGTTTAAGGCCCTTTTAGCGTAAGACCGACGGTTTCTTATTTTGCAATGAAAGAATCATGTATCCACAGCAAATGTAGAGGAAAGTTTGACAGAGATGCTACATAAAGCATAACCTAGTCTCTTTAATAAACAAAAAAGAGCACTGCATATTTCACTGGCATTTGTTTACTGCGACATTGTGATAATAAATATTTCATAACACATTTTATCCACAGTAACATCACTCTACGTGTATGAATTTTAACCCACTCTCTATGGGAACCTGGCGGCCTGTGTATTAAATCTATGGGGATTTCAGAATTTGGCGTTGAACGGGCTTAGAGTTTGATCCAATGCAATCTAAACTTATCTCATCCCTTCATTTTCTACCTCATCATTCTGTTACCTTCAATGGCTTTTATCCAGCTTTTCTACTTCTTTTTTTTTTTAATACTCATTTTTCAGGGCACATTTATAGAACTCTATTCACTTCTCAACCCCCCCCCCCCACCCCGAAGGAGACATCTTGACGAAGCTGTTCTGCGAAGCAATCTGCCATCTCAAATTCTCATCACAAGAATCCAACATTTTCCATGGCGATGGCTAATAAGTACATCCCAAAAGTCTATTCAAGCTGTCACATTTAATTTGTCTCCAGTCGAGAAAGCCGCGTACAGCGGGAGGGTTGCCTTGCTGTAGCCAGGCGGAACAGGAGACAGTCAGAGTGACAAGGCAACGTGTCATTTAATAGCAATGTTTCCCTGAAAATATTTTGCATTTATGCTCCATATTTCCTTTATTACGTGATAGAGGAAATTTTCTCATGTATTTGGGTAACCTGTAGTGAAAAAATACTGAGAATTACAGATGTTGTCTTAACCTCAGCTCACATCCTCCAGGTTTCCATAAAAAATGTACCACCTATCACTAGTTATTGCTACAGGGATCTGTGAAGTATATGCCATTATCTTCTTTTCAACACTATATCCCTGACAGAATTCAAACAAGGAAAAGTAGAAATTACGCGGTGCGTAATATATGTCCCCGCCGGAAGTAGCATTTTGTAGCAAAATGTGCAATATAGGTAAAAAATCAAGGTCAAAGGTCAAAGAAGTCAAAGGTCAAAATTCTGTGTAAAAGTTTTGAAGCCCTCACCTAGTGCCATCACATAAAGTAAACGGAATCGAAATCGGGTTAGAAATGGCAAAGGAGTAGCATTTTATAGCCAATGTACAATACAGGTCAAAAATCAAGGTCAAAGGTCAAAGAAGGCAAAGGTCAAAATTCTGTGTAACGTTTTGAAGCCCTCACCTAGTGCCATCACATAAAGCAAACGGAATCGAAATCAGGTTAGAAATGGCGAAGGAGTAGCATTTTGTAGCCAATGTACAATACAGGTCAAAAATCAAGGTCGAAGGTCAAAGAAGGCAAAGGTCAAAATTCTGTGTAGAAGTTTTGAAGCCCTCACCTAGTGCCATCACATAAAGCAAACGGAATCGAAATCGGGTTAGAAATGGCGAAGGAGTAGCATTTTGTAGCAAAATGTAGGTCAAAAATCAAGGTCAAAGGTCAAAGAAGGCAAAGGTCAAAATTCTGTGTAACGTTTTGAAGCCCTCACCTAGTGCCATCACATAAAGCAAACGGAATCGAAATCGGGTTAGAAATGGCGAAGGAGTAGCATTTTGCAGCAAAATGTACAATATAGGTCAAAAATCAAGGTCAAAGGTCAAAGGTCAAAATTCTATGTAGAAGGTTTGAAGCCCTCACCTAGTGCCACCACATAAAGCAAACGGAATCGAAATCGGGTTAGAAATGGCAAAGGAGTAGCATATTGTAGCAAAATGTACAATATAGGTCAAAAATCAAGGTCAAAGGTCAAAGAAGGCAAAGGTCAAAATTCTGTGTAGAAGTTTTGAAGCCCTCACCTAGTGCCATCACATAAAGCAAACGGAATCGAAATCGGGTTAGAAATGGCGAAGGAGTAGCATTTTGTAGCAAAATGTACAATATAGGTCAAAAATCAAGGTCAAAGGTCAAAGAAGTCAAAGGTCAAAATTCTGTGTAGAAGTTTTGAAGCCCTCACCTAGTGCCATCATATAAAGCAAACGGAATCGAAATCGGGTTAGAAATGGCGAAGGAGTAGCATTTTGTAGCAAAATGTACAATATAGGTCAAAGGTCAAGGTCAAAGGTCACGACTGAAATTCTGTGTAGAAGTTTCAAAGCTCCCATGTAGTGCTATCATATAAAGCAAACAGAATCAAAATTGGCTCATAAATGACAGAGAAGTAGCAAATTGAAGATTTTGATCACACACGGACGCACACACGGACACACGGACGCACGGACGGACGCACGGACGGACGGACGGACACACACACGTACGGAGCCCGTTTCATAGTCCCCTGCTCGAACTCGTTCGGCGGGGACAATAAAAATGACCTACTCAAAAGAAAGCACACAAAATTAACTTTTCCACTACAGTGTATCCCATATATTGAAAACCTAGAAACACAATGAAAGCATCCTACTGTATCCATATGTTGTGATATATGCATTAAGGAATAGGCCTACCCAAGAAGGTATCTTCTTGGCATATTTCTGAAACCTAACACGAGTTAAATGAACATTTTGACATACCAAAATGGGAAGATTGGCTTTGATTTTCGCAATGAAAAACAAAATCAAAGCAGTTTACCTTTTACCCTAAAGAAACAATGCAAAAAATACAGTCATCATGGAATAATTTTATACCTAACCAGGATATGAGAGCAATGAGAAGACCAATCCTTTATGAAGTGACAATAGGCCTACTCTGTCATGGCATGACAGTGATAACCACAAGCAAGTGATGAGAAAAGGGTTTCCTGACACATTTTAAACCACATATTGTATACACTACATGTATGTGGTCAGTGTGTTGTTAGGCTAGACTAACCACTCAGTCTATGTACCCCCCCCCCATTGCCTAGTCTTCAATATTGAGACTTTTAATTTTAAATTCTGCAAGAGACAACTAGGCGAATATATGACAAGTTTGAAATCCTGAATGTATTAAGAGCCATACAAGCAATACTTGAGGTTTATGAGGAAGGTTTTAAAAAACACCTCAACATCTTATTCAAAAGCTTTCAAATACACAAGCAAGGTGTAGAGGCACTGCTCCTTATTGGTATTGCACAATATGTGGTCACAAGAACATCTTCTTCTGAAATCCTACATGAAGCAGCTTTAACTTTCAACTGGTCATCTACTTCTATTCTATCTACTGTATACGCTGTTATTTTCGCGAATTTCGCGAGCTTTGGGCTGATCGCGAAATTCAAGACACGTGAAAATATTACCCCGTCATACCTTATGTACAAATTGATGACAAAATCGAGTGCATATGGTGCGACCGATTCTGGAAGTGCAGTACGATGATAAACATGCATCAAAATGTGCAATCTCCGTGCTACGTTACCCTACGCGAACGAACACCGGCTCGACGTGGTTGGGTGAGGCCTAACAGTTAGGGATGCATGTAAAACTTTCGCTAGCGCTAGCGCAGCTCTGAAACTTTGTAGTCTACATCTATTTGTTGCAACATTTGGTAGGTACTTGTGAATGCCGTGTGTGAGTGTCTCACTGCAAGTTCCCGTAATTATTGTTTCATTTCATAAATCTTCTACTGTGTCTTTTCTATTGTCATGTTTGGGAAGTCACAATGCAAATGGAAAAAACGTTACGAGTACATTGGCAAGTCTTTGAACATGTTTCTCGGGCTTGGCAGTAGACCCTACTACTACTAGTATCAATCACAAATTTAACAACACGCGAAAATGCCACTGATACCGTGCATTCGCGAAAATATCTGTACGCGAAAATATTGGCGTATAGAGTATTCTTGTGGCATTAGAAGTCTTCCTCCTGTGTGTTACGTTTGGTGTATTACCTAAGCTGTTGGTTCCAGCCACTCTGCCTATAATCAGCAGTGAAGAAAAGAGCCTTTACACATGTGCATTAACCCTTTGTGTGTTTTACGTGCTGATTGGCACAAAAACCCATAGCATTGTACACACTGTCCAAAGTCCATGGTACAGAATGGGTTTAAAGGGGGTGGCTAGTAACTGATCAGTGGGAATCAACGGAATGCTGGAGGATGATTGTTCCAATCCTTGTGGGATTCATTTAAGAGTACATTTTATATCTATTGTTGAGTGAAAATTATTTGCTTCAGAATGGTCTCATATTCAAGTAATGTGCAGTTTAATGTTTCCAGGTTAGCATGCCTGTACAGTGACGGGGCATTAAACTGCACATTACTTGAATATAAGACCATTCTGAAGCAAATAATTTTCACACAACAATAGATATATAATGTACTCTTAAATGAATCCCACAAGCATTGGAACAATCATCCCCCAGCATTCCCACTGATTCCCACTGATCAGTTACTAGCCACCCCCTTTAAGGTGGCAGGGCTTTACTTGCTCTCGATTTACACTGGCCAACAACAATGCTAGATTCATTCCTAGATATTCACATTCTAAGGAAAGCCCTTGAATCATACGTGCTGTGCTGTACAAGACATTGTTTTGGTATCTGGGCCCTGTTTTATGAAGAGTTAAAACTGATTATATAGTTGATTTCAACTGTAAGTCTATGGAAGCCTGTGCAGTAAGGAAATTTAAAATCGATTTTATCTTTTGATAAAACGAGGCCCTCGCTCCTTTAATATGAGCAGAGCATATGAAAGGAGAATGCAACTTTCCTTCCCTCTTCCATTCTATGTAAAATCAAAATTTGGTTCTTCTTTCTCAATAATTTAGACACCAATGTGTCCCTGTCATCGTATACAAGATATAATTTCCCTACTGTGATCCCAAAACCACTGGGAAACATTATCCAGTATACAGTGGCCGACTAACAAGAAAACCAGATGATTAATCTGGCAAACTTTATTTGCTGATCGTGGTACCATTAGATTTTTCTGGACTCTAATATTTCCACTGATATGAAATATATCATAAATACAAAGGAGCTAGTAACCAAATGATTTTATAGAAAAAAAAATAAAAGAAAAAGATTAAAAGATTAAGTGTATTCAAGCATACTGAAGATATTATACATTATTTCTACACATATACTGGTAAAACTGATTTAAAACACATTTTTTAATCAAAAAGAAAGAAAATGGTTGAGTTTCAAAACATTCACTTACTTTCAAAGTAATACAGGTGAATTTAAATAAAGAGGTAGTAACAAAGAGGTAGTAATGACATCTATGTTTGATACCCTGATAAAACTTCAAATGTTTTCTTTTCAATTAAATCACATCATATCAATGGGATTATTCTTTGCTTTTAATGTGGGGAATTTCTACTATCGGGGTTTAATAGTTAGTCTTGTACAGTGAGTTTTTAAGCCTATGAAATAGCTTGAAATGGATCCACTGCTCTGACCAGTACGCAAGCAATGTGACGTACAGGTGCCATGTTCACTCTAGACAAAACTACAGACATCACTTGAAGCAATATTGTGTGCTCTTCTAGCCTGCCTCACTATTATAAATGAGGTCGTCAAGCCGCACTTCATTCCAACCTCTATCATCCAGCCATGTCGTGACTGGCAGCCATCGAGATAAAGTGCTTTGGCCAGATGTGGGAGAAACAATGTTCAGATCTGTATGTACACACTGTACAAGAGTACAAGCAGGCTACTGACAAAATGGTAGCTAAGTAGACAGTGTACACTGCAACAGTACTGTAAGTTAACTTACAATTGTATGCTAGCCTACTTAATATCATAAGCATGAAATTAAAACATTTTACTGTTTATTGTAAAATTCATATCATGAGTTTTGTTGGAGTTTTAATTGCATTTGAAATCACTCTTCTTTTCTTTTCTTTTCTTTTCTTTTATTGTCTTCACTGCTTGAAGGCGTCTGGATAATAGAGAAGTCTGGCTGAGAGAGGACCAAATTATCCCGATTGGACTGTACTGTAAAGGCTCTCAAAGTACAGCAGAGACAAACCACAAAAGTTAAACGTGCACAGAATGTGAATTGCCATCCCATCGATCTACTTACCATTTCTGCCAGAAACGTCTCAAAGTCAGGGACATGCTTCTTCCCCGGGCTGGTGGCCACTTTTGAAGGCGCTTGAGATTTCTGTTTGGTGGCACAGACAGACAGATGGACAGAAGCAAGGTTAATACACTCACAGAGACAGAATGAGAGCACGGTTGAGTGTTAAATACATGAAAACTCTCTGAGAAATATGTCTGTTGCAGAGAAAAATATATGGAATACATGACATCTACATCGAAGAGAAATTTTCTAACACGAGAACAGAAGAATCAGACATTAATATGACTTCATTATACCTTTAACATTGTGAGTATAGGAAGAGTTTGTAATACTCTAATATGAAGTGGCATAAAGAGTTAATCCTACTGCTCAATATATGATGTGGGAATCGCTGCACAACACGATCTCATAGCTACATCTAATGTTCTGAGTAATCATAGACACTAGCCTGCTCTGAATAAGTACTAAAATCTATAAACAACAACAACAACAACAAATTTTGAACTGTTGATTTTAAACATAATGCTCACATAATCTGTATGTCACACCTTAAAAAAGTGAGTACTTAGGACATATTTCAATCTCCCAATATGACTTTGTTGTCACTTGGACTATGTATGCACTGATATCCAAGTATATTGTTTCATTGTGAGGGTGAGTACTGCATTCATTTGGATTTTGGCTGCAGGATTAGTTCTTGGTCTGGCATACACTATAATCATGAGCAAAAACAACCATTATGATGCCACCTGCACATTAGTAACAGTGAACATTCAAAGGTGCAGCAAAGATTGTGAATGCAAAACGACTTCTTGCAGCACTGTGCAGAAACTACATCTTCAAGCATTTCAACTATGACATTTAAGTGCATAAACTTGTGAGCACAGCATCACTTTCCCACTTTTTATTTAAGACCCCATAACATTGAAATCATTTGGTACATAACAAATCGTACACCATCATAACAATGCTACAGAGAGGAAGAAATTGATAATGGCTACCTCGACTGGCTTTGAAGGCATTCCGTCCGTTTCTGTTAAGGCAGCTGATTTATTGCTATCGCTTGCATCCTCTGGCTTTGGATCAAGATCTGAATCTGTCTTTTTGTCAGATTTCTCTGTCCTTGAATCTACATCAATGTCCACCATATCTGCATCTGTGTCTGATTTGTTCTCAACATTCTGCTTCTCCTTCAGGTCCTGCTTCTCTTCTTCTTGGGGAGCTTCATCCTCAGTTTTGCTACCTTCCTTCATAACTTCATCCTCCTCTTTCTTCAATGCCGCATTTGTATCCTCTTTTTCCCCTTCCTCCTCCTCCTCCTTTTCTTCCTCATCATCATCATCCTCATCATCAACAGCTGTGGCATCTTCTTTTGCTGCTGATAGATCGGAAACAGGCTTTTTCAAATCCACATCATCATCCACTCTTGGTATCATTTCCCAGTCATCTCCATCACCCTCCTCCTTATCAGCAGCGTTGCCATGGTGATCTCCAGGGGCTGATGATGATTTCTCATCTACAGCTGGTCCTCCAACAGCACTGTCTCCCTTCGCAAAGTCCTCTGACAAATCAACTGCATCCTCGTCACCATCATCATCGTCGTCATCTTCAACAGACAATGTTGCATCGACATCATCCTGAGCATCAGGCTTTGCATCTTTTGTTTCCTTGGCAACTGCATCTTCTTTCTCTGGTTTGCTCTGACTTGTCTGGAGGTCCGTCACCACAATCTCTCCGCTCAAGGGGTCAGCCATGGCTGGGGAGGGGCTATCGTCGTCTAGTGGCCAGGGGTTAAAGGCAGGGGTGGGGTCGCTGTCGCCGGGGAGTTCCTCACCATCCGGGTAATCATCCAACAGACGGGTGTCTCGGATCTTCGTCACAAATTCATCCTGCAAAAGAGACACAGACAGACATTTTGGTGCAATGGGTGAAGCGTGTATGTGCGATCTTATGGGGGCATGGTTGTGGCAGATCACTGAATTCTAGGTGAAAAAAAGAATGAAAGCTAAGCATTTTAAGGTCCAGAAGAACAACCCTCAGAACAAAGATGGATACATTGTGTGTGTCTGTCTCTCTGTCTGTCTGTGTGAGTATGCATGAGTTTCTTTTCATAGCGTGTGTGTGTATTATGGGGGAAAGTAAGATTAATACTACGTGCAATGCATGGCATCCATTGTATTCACAGCAATTAACTTTTCATAATTGCACGTTAAAAAACATGCACACAGGACTACATCTACAACATGTGCACAGGGACAGTGGAATTCAATCCCCTCTCAATACTCCAGTAATTGCACATAACTGAGCAAAAAAAAAAAAGAAAAAAAGAAAAACATAAAATAAAAACTCATACACCAATGTGATATGCTTGCATGTTCCAAAAGAAACATACTGCAGAACCCCAAACTGGAGTGATACACTGAATGTGTACATACACATGTATCCACACAACAAAAGAGTAATGAAAGGAATGCAAGCATTCACACACCAAATCAGGAAGGTTCCAAGAGCAATCTGTGCGATATCATTGTGTTTAATACATCCATCCCAATGGGCAGAAACAATTTCAAAAAATGAGGGAGGCATTCTATTTTCCTTCGTAAGGACATGACAAGATAAGCAGGTACATACAAAATGGCACAGAAATGGGTGATGACTTCATGAACATTCAGGAAGTGTGCATTGAAATACAGTTCGACCTCGATTATCCGGCCATGTCGGGACCGGCGCTCATCCGGATAAGCAAATTGGCCGGATATGGGAGACACAATGTTAATGTATATAGCTGCCGTCCAAGCTGCCGTCCCAGTGCACTGGGCAGCTAGGCAGGTAGCGTACCCCGCAACTGTGGTGTAATCTATGCTAGCCTGCGCAAAATTGTAGTCCCTTCTTCACAAAAATAAAGTATATCTTCATGCGAAAATCATACACGTTTTACCTCATTAGATATTAAGAAACCTATCATGCACATCTTATGAAATTAGTGAAATAGATCCATGAAAGTCACTCTTTTTTCTCAACTTTTGGATGAAAAAAAAAGTCCTTCACTGCGTGATTGCGTCCGGATAATAGAGATTTCCGGATAAAAGGAGGCCGAATAATCGAGGTCGAACTGTACAACAAAACTCAAATCATAATGATGTTTTGTACCCATACTGGAGGTGACAACCTGGGAGGTGTTTCATCAACGCTTGTCAGCGCCGACAACTGTCGGCACTGACCAATTTCAGCAAAATCCTTGGTTTTGATTGGCTGAGATGCTCTGGTCACTGACTGTTACTATGGTGATTCAAGTTGTCAGCGCCGACAAACGTTGATGAAACACCCCCCTGATCATTCTCATTCACAGATGCCATCGACATTGCCACCACATCCACCACTACCTAACAATCATCAAATTCGGATCTTACCACAAAGTGTGTGTACATCTCAGAGAAATACATTCTTGATAACACGCAAAGACAAAAAGCTCTACAGAGAAAAAGCAGAGCAGATTCACAGCATCTCCAGACAAAAAACTGTTGCAAGCACAATGAAAGTGGAAATTCCTTCTCTTCCACTGTGTACTACGTGATATATTCCTGGTACTGAAGTGATCTTCACGCTATGCTATTAAAAAGCCACATGAGTTAGTCCAGGAGGGAAGCTCCGAGCAGATGCTGCTGCACCAGGCGGGTCGGCAGAGCTGAATGGGTTGATATCTAGCTGTCAGGTGGAGGAGGAAGGGAAGTGGGGAGGGGGGAGGGGATTTTTATCACGGATTTGAGGGTCCCTATGTACACCGATAGGGAAATGAGACAGGCAGTCTCAAATTTTGGAGCTTGCACAGTCACTGGGATTCGGTCCTAACGTGGGCGTCCTTTGTAATGGGCCTACATCCTGTTGCAGTTCATCTTTGAATATTAACAAGTTCGTTGCTTATCATGAATAAAACAACAACAACTAAACACAAGGGTAGTGATTAATTTTCACATGGATTCCCTGGCTTTTTGATGCATCACACAAGAGTACTATTAAAGGGGAAGGGTGGGGCTTCTCTGCCTATAAGAGACAGCCTAAAACTACTATCCCTAATTTACCAGGTTGTTTACATCTGGAAACTTAATCATGATACAGCTGGAAAGTTTCATCAAACTTACATAGCGTAGATGACAAAGTGCATACTCTATCATATATACGTTTGGTCAAATGGTTTTGTCAATCTGATATGATTACTTTACCTACATCCAACAAGACTATATCATTTTTTTTCTAATTAGTTCTATGAACTTTACAATTTGTACAATCTAGTGTGAGATTACAGAAAACTGATTATTTGAAAACTTGTAATAAATTTCTTTTCTACAGTCAAGGTTTAGGATATTACATTTACAGCAGTTTGCCTTCAACATCTGTGTGGTGTTGTGATATGTGCAGCATACATGTTTTGAAAAACAATTAAATCCAACATATGCAAATGAATTAATACCAAACCTGCTTTTGTTTTGCCCAGATATTCTTGAGTAATATGGAGGGGGAAAAATGATACGGATCTGTATAATAAGTATCCTGTATCTTTATCTCCAATAAAGAAATAAAAACATGCAGTTCTGGGGATGTTGCAGTTCAATGTCTAAGGCATCTACAATTAGAATGGCACAAGGGATATGAAGTTGCATTAACTTCTGAGTATCAGACTTTCAAATGATTGCTAACTGCTTCACAATCTCTGCTCTCAACTTTACTTCATTTTTTGATGTGATCGTACTTACTGATAGTAGTGAAAAGAGCACTCTCTTCAGATAGTGCAACATTTGCAAACTAAGGATTCCCCTCTACAGAAGCCCTGATCGACACAGCAAAGTGTAACAGAATGATATAGAAATATATTATATTTAGCTATAGGGCAACAGCCAGTTCGACTTTGCCCAGTTTTTTTTTTTTTTTCCTTCCACTAATGAAAGCTGCAAAAGCCAGGTATATATTTCTAGACCTGCAATGATAATGATGCAAGGCTGGGTGTGAATCCACAGATAGCTCCAAACACTCCCATCCCTCACATTCATGAGGGGCCAAAGCTGCCACTTTCCCCCCCCCCCCCCAATCTGTTGGCTTCCTATAACGAAAGAGGCACTGGGGCACAGTGAGAGTCTAATTGGCCTACAGATACATACAATCTCACCGTGACTTATCAAAAAGAAAAAAAAAGGTGCGCATCAATGTCGATGAAGACGAAAACTGACTGTGGAAAGCCAACAGGAATTACTATCTTTAGCCCTGACAGCTTGCTGTGAATTGATATACAGCCAGCCGAGTGAACCTGAGCGTGATGTGGAAGCAGGGGAGCATACATTGAAAGGAAGTTGTACCCATGTGTTGCCTTAACGATATCAGCATTGATTAAAACGGTCAGAGGCCTTCATTAGAGTAAACTTTGTCATTTCTCATCGGATTTTCACTAACACTAAATGACTAAAATGTGCCTCACTATTTTTGCAGGTTACAATTTGTTATGTGTTCTGTATTGCTATCGACTGAAAATGATTAATCTGATATAGACAATTTTTGTAATACATTAAAATTCTACTCATGCTTTGTTTACAAAAGACTGCCTTAACTACAGAATGTGATGGAGGCTTGCCCTACCTAGCAACAACTGATGAATGCTAAGTGAATTCCTGCCTAATACAGTAACTCACATGGAGGAAGCAGGTGAATAAGATGGCTCGTTACTAGGCTGTAGGAAAAAGAAATGTCAATGAATCTTAATATGTTACAGAAACGGTCCATTCCTTCATTTAGGAATGAACACACTCCATGTGAAGCAACGCAAACTCTAGCAGTTCATTCATATCCATCTGTCATTTCATCAATCATTCGTATTGATCCATCTTCCATTCTAATTCAGTCACTCATTACATATCAAACACATTCTCATAAATGAACAGCACCTTTGAAATATCTCACAACCCTTAATAAGATATATAATTCCTCTGCCATACAAAGCACATTTGCATTGTGTATACATGAAATCATGCAGGTTAAAAAACTGAAAAAAAAGAAAGAAAAATAAAAAACAACAAAATAAATAAAAAAATAAACAGAGTAACTATGGAAACAGATGAGGTCATGAAAAAAAGGAGAGGGATATCAAATCTTGCCAAGCTAATTGGCTGTCTCTCACTCACTGTAACTATATGGACAAGACAAAAAAAAAAAAAAAAAAAAAACAGAGACATTACTAAAGTACTATTGTATCTAGCACTTTCCCTATTCCAAAGCACATAATGAAAAAAATTGATTCATTCTGGTGGTTCATTGTACTAAAATTTCATGTTACAGTGATACATCAGTAATGTTCTCTACAGAAGGGAAATTAATGGCATCGTGACTTTAAGAATTAGTCATCTAGATCCAAGCTGTCTAATGGTGCAGTCAATAGAGTACCTAAAGTGTGATGTCATAACCATTTATCACCATAGAAACTGGTTGTAAACAACCTCACCTGTCCCAAGTGTTTTACGCACGCACCCTCTGGTTCTGACCCAAGCTATAACAAATGACTGTGACATCATCACTCTAGTACTCTAGAGTCAATTTATCACATGTACAATTTCTGCTGTGTAAGACATCAGTCAAACAGAAAAGCAGGGACAAAATTGTCACTCTGACAATGCTTACACACTGTACATCCTGCAGAAGAGAATAAAGTCCGCTGTGTACGCTAAAGTCTAAAAGGAAGTCTACTGTGCTCCAAATTGAGAGTGACAATGCACATCTTGGTGCTCATAAATCTCAACCATTTACAGACAGAATGCAATAACACTCTTTTTTGTTTTTAGCTACATACTTCTGTCAACTCCACACAGTGCTAGACGAGTCACTTATTTTCCTGTTGCTATGTTCCTTCCATGATACGTGTATGATTGTGACTATTCCCAATGTCCACGATACGAATCCTTCATCACATCACACTGTACTTTCAGTTTCCACGACCCTTTTGAGCACTTTACTGCATGTAGAAGCAAGCAGTACAATGTATTCTGCTCTCTGACTCTTTATTTATATTCAATTCAAAGATGACATAATGTTGGTTGAGAACCAGAAGGGTGCTATCGCGCTCTAAGATTTGAGCATAGATAAAAACAAAACAATCAGTTTTCATGAAATGAAAAGTTTATTTAATCACAAGTGGGTAGATTTATAGTAAAAGCATTGTTCCAAATTTTGGGTATAATAGCACAATTGTGATTTTGATTTTTAAAATTTTACAGAAAATGAAACAATTTAAAAAATTGATACCATAATGTAGAGGAGATTGAGCTCTACAATGTAGGCCTAATACCCAAACACTCAGTACCCTCAAAAATTGTGATAATGCCCTTCTGGTTCTCAGCTGACAATAATATGTTAGGCTTGGAGAATGTTTCACGGTGATTTTCTCCCCTACTTCATACCAAAGCCCCAATCTCTTCTCAAGGCAAGCACTTTCAATAGATCAAGGCAAGCACTTTCAATAGATCAAGACAGAGTTGAATTAGAAAAATATCAGACAAATACTACCCTGTCTCCTATTTTTTTTTCCTCTTATGACCACAGTAATGTACCATAAAGGAGAGTAAAGAGCATTTTAGGAAATGTGTATATAGCATCTGGGTCTCATTTCATAGAAGACGTTATGACAGCAATTCTTTGCTAGAATGGTAACATCTTGTAGCAAGAGCCATCATGAAGCAAAACATTTGGCATTATCACAACACTTGCCATTGCAGTGAGAGCTGCCATAGCAACTTTTTATGGCATGGAAATGCAGTCATCCATCATGTTAATACTACTGGAGGGTTTGAATTAAGAAACATCAAAAAATTATATTCATCAACATAAAATTGAAAAAAAAAATCTAAAGATGCCTTTTACATTAATGGGGAAAGAAATGTACTCTCCTCAAGAGATCAAGCAGATGTAATTAGCTAATGCTATGGTGACTATATACATTGTATGAGACAAAAATAATGGATAATATAAGCAAAGTCATTGCTGTGTGAATATATGGGTGAGATATTAGCTTTCTATGAGCGCCAAAAAGTGGGCGGGCCTTCCAGGTCATGTGACTATGATGTCATTCTGCTAAAGGATCAGTATCACACTCTAACAATAGGTATTGGCAACCTCACATCTACAATTTGTGCTGCAAGGCTGACTTAATTAATTGTTGTGCTATAAATTGTATGACTGGGGAAAGGAAAATATGTGACCCGCTACAACAAAAGGATCCTAAAGTCGCTGACGGTCGAACCGAGAAAATCGAGTTTGAAGTCACAACATCAAAATTGGTCAAAACAATCGGATTTCTGTTTTTGGCATAATTTTATAGTCTAATGTTTTGTCCATCATCTGCCGAAATTTCGAAGCTAAATGATCAAGGGAAAGGCAAGAAATTAGCTTTTTTTTTCTGGGCCATGACTTTCCGACTTCCAATGTAAGAGAAACGTGTCCGAAGATTTCGATTTAGCGCCGCAACTAGACTCCGCCCCTAGCAACGAGGGAGTGATCTTATTGGTCAGTGCGTGGCATCCTGATTACCAATTGGTCATGCGTAGACCGCTGGCGCTAAGCTTGACTGAACATGGCGGAGGTCGCTAGGAGCGTGCCTTCTATTGTCAAGCGGTGAAAACTGTCTCGCCTCCCCATGACCATGATAGCGTCGGAAGGACAACTTTGAAGGCGTTTTTCTCGAAACTCTGATTTCCTCAACCACTTGACATGCGCTGATAAAATCATCGATATCTCCGCAACCGAGTACTTATATGAGTTGTGCTATACATGAAATTAAAGTAGAAGAGTACGGGAATAATATCATGTCATTTTCAGAAAATTGTCCTCCCCCGACTTTCGGATCCTTTTGTTGTAGCGGGTCACATATGATCAATTGGACCAGGAATGGCAAATGATATTCAGATTAGATTTGTTTTTTGTTCTTTCCAATGAATCAAATACACGTTAGGTGTATGTTTAAAAGCAACTAATTAAAAATGAATCTAAAACAATTGTGCATGTTTAAAATAAATGGTCTGTTTTCACAAGAATTGCCCTCCTTGCCAGATATAAAATACCACAATATAACCCATCACTAAAAAAGACATTTTCACATAAAGATTCTGTTCTTAGATATCAATATACCACACAGAGCATGTGCGTGCATGGCTGGCTTACATATCGCATAACTGATACTAAGGTGTGAAATGATCTGCTATTAAACATACCCACCCTATGAAAGACAACTATCCATTGTGTTAATCTACAAGATTAAGTCAAATATCTCCTTCTAAAACGGTTAAGAGGGATGCTAATACTCATTTCCCTTTATAAACATCACAACTGACATACAGTCTGTACACGTAGGCCTGCCACGGTTTACATCCAAATTCAGGCTGGAGCTTTCTTTTGTCTTGTTTTCATAGTTACACTCAAACCTGGATGACTTTGCTTGTATCGATTCCAAACAATAGGAACTAAATGTCATCCTAAAAAGGAACACCACGATCATGTACGTGGGAATATTTCTATACTAGTTTCGATCAGATCTCCAACTGCAGACTATTATCAAAACATGGCAAGCATTGTTTTGAAATTGATGACTGCAGTTTCAATTGTCTGAGATCACAGATTGTAAAGTGATAACAAAGACTGTCAATGACTGGTGATCACGTGTGAACGCTGCCATGCTGAAAATGTCCACCCAATTTCAATGTGACAAATCAGTAGTCATTCCTTACATAACATCTTCACAAAATAGGTCGTTACATTATGCTAACCCTATTTCTATCAAAGAAACTTGCAGTGCTTTCAGTCCATGGGCCAGGCCAGATATTGGTACCACCTGAGGTGGCAAAACCTTTTTGGTGTCATTTTGTTTGTCGGCCATAGATATGCTTATCAAGCTATGATAGCATTTCAAAATGAGTAGCTTAGTCATAATAAATGAATTTTTAACCAATTTGGTCTCGTTGTATCCCTATACTTCTGAATCTAGACTAACCGCTATATAAAGAAGAATACTGTCTTCTGTATGTCCACAGGTGTTCTGTTGTAAACGCGGTGTGCTTAGTCTTTATTCAAGGCAGCGAAGGGAATATCCAAAGGTTATGATGTCCATAGCGCTTAGTTCTTATTCAAGACGGCGAAGGGAATATCCAAAGCTTATGATACAGTGTATATCCCTTTATCTAAAAACAGCAAGAACAAAAAATAAACAATTCCTCGTGAATTTTACCGTATTTTTCAATTATTTATCATTTTCCGGTGAAAACACTACTGTGAAAACGCTAATACCACGCCATTGTCGCTTTATTTCCATCCAACAATGAAAGATAATGCAAAAATAATGTACCAGTACACTACAATACATTATAATAAATAATATTGTAAATGAACAGAGTGATTTTTGTTTAAAACTGATGTACTTATTGAGAGGGTAGTATAAAAACAGTATAGATAATCCTTTTATTAGGAATTTTAGATATGATAACGGTACATTGTTCTAGATAAAGACTAAACGCACCGCGTGACAGCTGTGGACATCATAACCTCTTGGATATTCCCTTCGCTGCCTTGAATAAAGAATAAGTGCACCGCGTTTACAACAGAACACCTGTGGACATACAGAAGACTGTGCTCTTCTTTGTATAGCGGTTAGTTTCGATTCAGAAGTATAGGGATATAAAAACGAGACCAAATTGGTTAAACATTCATTTATTATGACTAAGCTACTCATTTGGAAATGCTATCATAGCTTGATAAGCATATCTATGCCCGACAAACAAAATGACACCAAAAAGGTTTTGCCACCTCAGGTGGTACCAATAACCCATTTTTGGGGTCTTGGCCCATGGACTATTTGTAGGCATTCTTGACAGGAGGCTCACTTCAACTGATGGTGGAATAAAGTAGCCCTTCATACTTTATGAGAAGGTCAATTTTCCTGATCTTCTTGAAGCAGCACAAGAGCCAAAACTAGATTATCTTATTACAAACATCCTACTGACCCCCAAATGATGGCTAATAGCCTGTACAAGCCTTCATCAACAACTGCTGCTGATATAAACAAGTCAACTGGATCAGAACTGTATAAACATATTTTTAAATTCACAGGGAAAATAAATCTCTTGTTAATGAAATGGCTACCCTTGGTAAATAAGATTATATTAGTTATCAGTATCATCATAAACCAAATTACTACAGTGCCTTCAAATCTCAACATTTTTTTGAGGTGCATCGCATGCAAATGTACAAATGAGTTTCCTGTCTATACAAAGTGTGCTGCATCTGGAGTGAATACACAAGGGAGCATGGCATGTCAAATACTTTACAAGATTTCACACTACTGGATTCACGATTAGAAAGCTAATACCCCTTTCATAAACTCATCCTCCTATTATCCGCATAAGAATAATGCGGACAATTCAATAAAAAATGCGTTCACAAACTCTGAAAATAATCCGCATTATTTTTACGAGCGCCCGTCCTGAAAAAGGCGGATAATCGTCATGGTGACTGCACACGTCCCTCCTGCGGGAAAGACAGGTGACGTTTGACCGCATCCCGGCAATTATCCGCATTATTTGGGTTTGCGTTCATAAACTCAAAATCTGGTCCCGACGCTGCTATTATGCGGATAATAGAAGGGTCGAAATAATGCGCATTATTCTATCCCCGCTCCGATTTTACGACCAAATGTTGCGGATATTATCCGCATTATTGAGTTTATGAAAGGGGTATTAGATTACCACATGCGACTTTTCTTCTTCTTCTTTTTTGCCACTGAAATGACAGTTTTTCCCTGCTGAGGAGTATTCCACTTGTGACACCACATTTCAATTCTGGGGAAAAATTTTGCTTTGCCAAAGTATTTTATCATTCTTCCTTGTAGACTGCCATTTACCAGGGAGATTTTGCACACTTTCTACAAATCTCCAAAAAGAAAGGGGGGGGGGGGGTATAAAGTGCCATAAAAGTGTGTACATCAAGACCAACATACATGTAGGTGGCATAATAATTGCAATCATTTAAAAGAAAAAAAAAACAGTTGACAGCTAATCAACCATCAATCCAAAAGACCACATGAGAATCCCTACATACAACTAACTGTTCACGTTGCCCCTTCAAACTTAATTTGGTCGCGACGGGACGATGGTATTGTACATCCCTGGTATATTGGGGAGTACGGCTGTTGCAGGAAGTGTCCTGATCCACAAACACCGCACCGCATGTTTCATCACTGGGCCCGTGTCACACTCCTCCCTTTGTGACTCAACCAATGCTTTTTATGACATTCAACGCAATCTTACTATTACAATGAGACTACAGCATTTTTCTCTCATAAAAATATGCAATCTTACTATTACAATGAGACTACAGCATTTTTCTCTCATAAAAATATGCAATCTTACTATTACAATGAGACTACAGCATTTTTCTCTCATAAAAATCAAGTTTTAGATTTAAGCAAACAAAACTACGAGCAAGAAAGATTCAGTGGGCGCAGAAATCATTCAACATCGATTTCTTTTTGTGAATCAAATTCATTCACTTTTATCAAGCTTGGTATCAAAATAACATTGTAAAGAAGGAAAACATTATATTCATCAATGTTTCCATATCATGACGAAAGACAGATACTGATATCTTAACTTCTAACTCATAAAAAAAAATCCATGTTTTCATGTTATTTTGTCTGTATATACATATCTTAGGAAAATGTATTTATTGAAAATTTTGCTGTACTCAGAACAATATGATGCACTTGAACCAATATTCGAGAAAATGACAAGATGGCCGAAGACAGGAAATGGGATATTAATGGGATTATGTGGAATAGCTGAATCCTTAAAGATCACATAACCACCATTATACAGATCCAATGTCAATGACTGCTTCTTCATTTCCAACTATTTCCTGTTGAAAGCACCATCTCAACCAAAAACCAGGTCTGTAATATCATTTTGACCACAAACAGAATTTTTTACTGTTTTGCATGAACTTTGACGTAAATATTTCTTTTTGACGGTGTGAAAAGATATTAGAGATAGAATTTGTGAATTGTTGTTTTACATGTAAGAACAAACTAACTTGACAATGGTAGATTTCTATTTTATGACATGATGGAAGTGGATGGTGACGAATTAAATTGTAAGTAGCACAAATCTTGCACATACATCAAGAGACGACGCCATATCTCAGACATGGATCATGTAATATTGTACAAAGCCCAGTCAAATTGATTTTCCATAAAATTCTTCTCATTCTCCATGGTGCTATCTGTCCTTTTGTCAGAGACATCTGAGCAGCTTCTGAGGTGAGAACATGGCTCGAATCTTTACGCTCCATGAATGAAAGCTCACTCGGCCCCGCGATGGGGTTCAACGCACCCCGCTGCTGCCAAAATGCCGCCAACATCCGCACCACCCAAACAGGAAAGCGGCTATCAGTGGCATGGACGGCACCCACTGACAGAGAGGATCACCCTCAGCTAAACATTTGTGCGGCGTGTCGCCCAACACTTCATCAACACCATCCAGCCAGGTTTCTCGCTCCCCCGTAATTGGGCCACTTTAGCCGACTCCTCTCCGAGAGCTTACAGGAGTCATCCGCAAAATGCACAAATCTTCCCAGCGTATTTTCAGAATTATTTCTGCCCTTTTTGGCTCTGAGCTTGTGGGTGTAGTCTAGACTACCAAAATCTACACAGTACCACAGACATGGTGAAGATTAACATCAACTTTCAATCATGGTGAGTTTGCAAGTTTTTCGTGGAAAATGAGAGGCAGTTTTAATATTTCTGTCTGCAAACCTATGTAATTTCTGTAATCTTTCACCTGCACACCATGTCATAATCACCATGTTGACTTTTTTGTTCATACTACTCTATATTATGAAAAGCTAACTCCCATCTTGCTGTGAGACACACCAACTTCCACAGACAATGGAACAAACTGATGGTTAGTCCAAAATTCTTGGAGATATTAAGACTGCTTCCTATCAACAATGCTTGGGTCAATGGTGACATGAAATCAGTGTAATAATACGAGTGCATGAATACCAACGTTGTGATGTAACAACAATAACTATATGTACATGTACTTCTACAGGGTCTTTCACATTTGCCGGAGAAAAATTATGACCTTTCAGTGAGAGTTGCTATCTTTACAACTGTGCCAAAAACCACCCTAAAGCATTGCTAGAAAAATTACACACAGACGGGAAAAAAAGGACATTTTGGTAACTGTTGCTATGCAGCATTAACAGAAGCCAGCCAAAACACTTGCTAAGAAGAAAAAAAGAAAAACTATAACAACAAGAGTTGCACACCTATGTGCTATTTTCCCATCTCTACAGGAAATTTGCTATTGTGTATGAAGATTTGCAATGAGAATGCTCACTGCAGAAAAAAATTAAAATTACATTTGTCATGTGACTCACTCTCCCATTCCCCCCCCCCCCCTCCCCCCAACAAAATGTGCAGGTTCTGCTGCAGATCATTGAATCACACATATGTATTCCACTGTTGCATAAAATCTTAATATCTGTCTCAACTGTTCCAACGTCACACATGTTCATTGCAGTGTGAACGCAGCTCTAGGTCAAACACTGAGTTACTGTATTTAGCAACATGTTTTCTTTGAGTTTTTATTGTTTTTGTTTTTGCTATTGTTTTTGACAGTGCGATATATTTCCCAAAAGGAATGAACACACCTTGTGTGGCAAAATACTGCAGCATTGCGTGACACCAGGATTGAAGGCATCATTTACCATTTGTAGAATATGAAACAAAAACCCAGCATTAGTGCTTCAAAATAGTCCTAAAATGTGAGTTACGGATCTAGAAACAAAAGGATGTAAAAATGTGAATCAGAATACTTAATGTTAAAAGTAAATTGTTAAATACACAAAATGTGAACAATAGTTATAACAAAAACTAAACCATCTACAGTTCTGGTTTACAGAGAAAAACTTAGCCTTTATTGGATGTTTTGTGATACAACAGACCTTTATATGCATCAAATGTGATATCTCAAACCTTTTTTAAATCACTGCTCTCAATGGAAATAGTACCTTTGAGTGAGCTTCAGCACTGTTTCCTTCCACAGGTGGTGGCATTATGCCAGCAGCTCTTGGTAAGTTTCAATAGCATTTCTCTGGAAATTCTGGGTCTGGCACTGTGCATTGTTCTCCAGATCACACAGCAAAGTTGGCTTCTTCTTGTTGACAAGAAACTCCTTGCACACTCATAAGCTACTTTCCAATTTATTACCACCTTTTTATACAGGACTAGAATATTTGTGTGGGACAGAGAATGATTGAAATACACCTATGCATTATTTGAACAATTACTGTATTTAAAGGCGGTTATTTTTGCATGCAGATATTTTTGAGAATGAGGAGGTAACAGACAATTTTGCAAGATGTTGTTTTCGCAAGTTGAAATTGAGGCTATCGTAAGTGCATAGTGCCTGTCCATTCACGATACCAGTATTTTCGATTGCGGTTAAATTTGTGACCCAACAGTGATTCGCGAAATTCGCGAAAGTATCAGCTTTTACATTATACATTGTACTATAATCTTTTCAAGTCATTATGTAAAAAGAAACGTAAGTTACCATTTCAGTCCTTCTTTATTTACAATAAGGGGAGACTAATTCTAAAGGCATAAAGTCTTGTGGGTAGGCTTGTCCTGGCACAGATAAGAGATCATTGGCAATGTAAACACCAGGTCCAAGGGCGGGTCAATAAAACCACCACCCCATGATATCTGGACTGTAACGGACACTGCAATAGGCAAGTAGAGTGACCGTATGACACAGTCAATAAATAGACCATGGAAAATGCAAAATAAGTTTTTATACAGTGTGCAATACCAAAATACATTGCATGTGCATTACCCTGTCCCAGGGATCTAAATTTCTAATCTTCTATCAGAATCAACATGAATTTTTAACTCAAATATCCATTTAATGCAGGGAATATCATAAATTCCATTTGAATGAGGTAGACCTGATGCTTGGCAGTGCATACACCATATATTTTGTGGGGCTTTTCTTTTACAAATTTGTGAGTCGGTTGTACTATTCGCAAAATTAACTACACATGGAAAATATCTCCCACTAATCCCCTGACAGTTATCTGACATGGACTCCCAACACTTTGCCAGTCATTTAATACTCTACTCCACAATCCTGAATTCAACAACTTGCAAAATTGTCACAAAATCCTGATTCATGAAAGCTTAGGCTCCCTAAACATATGGCATCCTATATAGTAATATGAAAGAGAGTATGGTCAGAATGTTTTCTTCTTTCTTTTTTTTTTTTTGTGCAAAAAAGTTAGGCCTATAACTTCGGCCATTTTCATTCATGTATTGCTGCATTACATTTACACGTAGTCATCTCTCTTTTAAAAAAAAAAGAAGAATAATAATAAACAAATAAACACAAATAATCACTTGCAAGATATCACATTAAGTTTAGGTGATATTTCAGTACATACATGTGCACACACATAAAATAAACTAATAAAACTTTGCTTAAACTATCCCTTTGAATTTTGTCATCAAGTGCAAATGTAGTTACCCTCATTGCAATCCCTAACTACAGGCCTACATCACAAATAGCAGCACGTCTCAAATCTGAGCCACAAATACAAATTATAAGTTTACAGCATCTATATATGCCAAAACCTTTCCTGGAATACCCCTTGAAATACTTGAAGAGAGGGAGGATCCCGTCTATTTCTCTTTGCAGACAAACACATTGAATGTGTTGTACACGTGTAGTCTGATTCAACCGGTCATGACATTGTTAGTTTTTTTTTTATACACTGTTATAAAATGAAATCAAACAGAATTAAAAATACAAATGAATGTTGTGGTAATTTGAGTTTTTCTCACCTGTCAGCTTTAAAAAAACCAAATGTGGCCACATCCTGTAAGGACCCCTACAAGGATTTGACCTTGCAAACTTGTATTATGGTACAGCCTGCTGAAACAGTCCCGTTGTACCACCTGTACAGCACCACAGCAACAGGATTTTCAAACCAAAAAGGTCAGAGAGATAAAGTCTGTCTACCTGGGTCCATTGTTATCCTGATGCAAAACAGTCCTCCAAAGCACGGCACGCTGATGTCACAATAAAGTCAGAGCTGAAAACATTTACTGACCTCCCCTCAGTTTTTCTCTGATTGTTCCAGTTTCCGCACCCACAAGTGACCTATCCATGCACTCTGCACTGTAAACATGCAACTCAAACTACGCAGACCCACTTCTACACTCACACCATAATAAAAGCATTCATTTCCCTTGCTCGTCATTTAGATTTTGATCTCTTTGCAGTACTAGTTGGTCAGGAACCTGTAGAAGTACGTTTTTTTACATTCAATCATGCACACCATGTTCACATTACCTATAAAAGTGCATCCACATGTCAACCTGTATTTTTCCACAGCTGTGATACTCTTTTGTATTAAAAAAAAAAAAGAAAGCTAGATATACACTGTCAGTATGATTAATTACACAGTATCTTTCGTGTGCAATTCTTACCTCAATGTTGTCACTAAAGATTGTCAGCTACTCTTTTTACTTTTTTTTTTTTTTTTTGGGGGGGGGGAGTGTTGTTAACATTATAACAGAAAAAACATGGTTCCTACAGCGCGATATTTCGTTCGTCATTGTCCAAGAGTCTGTATTCGGTGACCTTCTAATTTGTCACGTGCAATTCAGACTTGACTTGAAATATGAGCTGAATAAACTCCCTCCATCTAAACATGGCAGACCTTCACTAGCATTGATTGTAAATTGCATCAAGACAACACAAATGTCATCTATGTGAACAAACAGTCACAAGTCAGTATTTGCCTGCTAGCCATAATAAGACAATTCAATAAAAGCACGATGGTTATTGAAGACAATACTACAGTACCCTGTCAGACCAACATGTGACTTTGGGTAGGTGGGACAAATCGTAAACCATCTTTATCGAGAAAGAGAAATGGGGCAGAGTATCAAATATCGTTGGGATATCGGAACACAGATCCCTTATATTAAAAAATACATACCTCAATAACATATGATTTTTACATTTTTATGCCTTCTACATCAATTTTGTATCAGGATATAATTTCATGGCATTTGGAACTTTATATCATATTCCCACAAGGATGTATCAACACATACAGCATCATGATAATGACTTTCACATCTGCCAGTATGGGCAATTAGTAGGGTCTGGCAATTTTATCTGTATACTGTAAGCAATACCCCAACACTTCGCCAATTCGGTTAGTGGCAAATGTGGTGGCTTAGGTAATCAGGTACAATGGGTTTGTTTTGTTTTGTTTTATTCTGTTTTTTATGAGAATCCTGTTGCTTAAAAGTGTGATTACACACCACATTCAAGTTGACTTGATCTAATGGAAAATGGAATAAAATCAGATGAAATGGTTGGCCGAAATATTATCATAATCACACATGAATAAGACGGTTATTACATTCTACAGTTTCAAACTTCTTCTGGTTACAACCATCCACACAGATGAGCAGAAGGGATGATGTCATTATCTCACATCTTTATTATTTTTTTTTGTCATTATAGAGAAATTTAGTAAAATAAATACTTATCTTTGGGTCAATAGG
Organism: Diadema setosum; assembly: GCF_964275005.1. Taxonomy (NCBI): domain Eukaryota; kingdom Metazoa; phylum Echinodermata; class Echinoidea; order Diadematoida; family Diadematidae; genus Diadema; species Diadema setosum. The sequence goes on from NC_092688.1 coordinate 16,080,464, forward strand.
AGACATGTGACTTGTGGACATTCTCATCTTGTCCAGTTTGTGTGTGTGTTTGCCACTGAATGTTTGTGGAAACATCTAAATTTCCCAATATAAAATGAATGCGTAAATGGATAGATAAAATTCCAAATTTTTTTCTTGTCTGTATATGTCCCATTCAAATGAAACCTCAACTAATCTGTTTATCTGACTCTACTCTGTTCATTACAGCCAATTTGAACATGAGGTGTACACTTGTAATTGCACTGTATCTCAAACAGTACACCTGAGAGTAACGATATTTATAAGTATTCCACTAGTTGGTAGCACTCCCATCAGCTGTGCCGAACAAAGAATACTTGCTAAAGGCTTTATCAACACTGCAACAACATACGCATACTGAATTCATAAAATTGGTATGAACTTGGTTGTAATGTATGATCAGTTTTGGTGAAAAAAAAAAAAAAAAAAAAAACCCAAACACACAGTTATTATCTGTATACCTTTCAAAATTTGTATATTTTTGTTCAAAGCTTCCTCAGGATTCTAAATTCCTGGTCTCCTTCCTACATAAAAATATGTAACATTGCCTATTAAGGGGTGCTACAGACTATCCTCTATGCTTGCCCAGGGCAACTAAGACTTACCGTCCAGCAAGTAGAAATGCAGGAGTCCTTGCCCTCTTTTACCTAGACTGTCATTACCACCGGCAAACAAACTGATGTCCAAATCAGAGGCCTACCTCGATGGAAGATCTGAAAGGGTTGAAGTATGGGGCCTTGCCCCAGATATCCACTCAAGCAGGCGGGAGAAATATCCTTTGTGGGGCACCATGCACAGCTCTCTATTTGACACCTATACTTGGTACACACACCTGCGAGAGGAGCTATCCGATGATCAGCATCGGTATAAAAGTTGATTACATCACAAAACTGGCTCGCCGACTCCAACTGCAGCGAGATTTCCACAGAATACTGTAATATGCACGACTCCAAAAACTGTCACCACGCACTTGTCGGAGTCTACGTGTTGGATTACGGCAACAATAGACCTGGTCTAAACCTGGTGTGTAAAGGAAAAGGACCCAGACCAGAAAAACTTCCTCCTCTTCCTACTACAGGAAATTCGAGGGGGGGGGGGGGCGTATCACCAATAAAGCACAACGGCTACATCATATAAAAAAAAAGAAACAAAAACAGTACAAATCTTTCCTAGGATACACTGACAACTATAAATACTGGCAAATTAGCAACCTTTTTCTCTCTCTCTCTCGATCTCTCTCCCTTTTTCTTCATAAGTATGCTTGCCACCAATATATGGCGCATGATTAAGCAGCTGATGTGAGCGATATACAATATTCATTGGGTGTGTGTGTTGGGGCAAGTAGGAGACACTGTGACTATTCAGAGAAAACAGGAAAAGCAAATAGTATCAAACCACTGAAACTGTTATGCTGAGAAAACATAAATAAGCAAACAAATGTTGATCCCAAGGAGGATCCTGATGCAAAAGTTAGCACTATTAAAGGTTAAGTATTTGAAACTCTATCTTCGGAAGGTTTATAAAAAACAGAATCCACAAATTCTAAGAATGCCTGTCATGCACACAATATCAATACTAATGTGAACCACAATGAGAAAAACTTTCTTTTCACACATTGTGTAATGCAGAGAAAAAAAACAACAATATTGAAATAGTGTGCAATGAAAAGTAAAAGTAGGCATATCACACCAACTCTTGACAATGTGTGCTATATGTACCATAGCATCAAGCACTGAAAGTTGAATAAATGTATATGTATATATATATATATATATATATATATATATATATATATATATATATATATATATATATATATATATATATAAAATATTTGTAAAAATAAAGCCGAAAGCTTGACTGAATAAAAGGGAGACTCAAGATCGAGAGCAACATCCGCCTCAGTCTAATTTCTTTCAGTATATATGTTACCCATAATGAGGCACTGCACACGTTTGGGAAGGGAACTATCTCTCGCACTATATATAATATATACTATTCTCAGTTGTTATGGGTGGAAGGAAAGCAAATATGTGTATACATCTCTGTATTAAAGGAGGGGGTACAGAGGCTAAGTGCTTTTTGCTTGTTTATCTTTTTGTTTTTATCTGTTATCCCTCTTACTACAGGCAATATATAATGATTTCTATCTTTGGTGGATTTAATAGTAACATTTTTGCATAGAAATGGCCACTCATCAACCACTATATGTAGACCATTTAATATATCATACTGTTGAGTGAAAGAAGATTGCAAACAGTGCAATTTAAAGCAGATGCTGTGTGCATTTGAAAGAAGCAGGACAGTCAGTGGAGTACCAGTATTAAAAGCCTCTCAGCCAAGTCACATGACTACAATGCAAGGAGCTGATTGGCTCCTGGCTCACTTACCACTTCTCGATCAGGAACAGTCTCGTGGAAGTCCAAGAGGGATTTTATAGTATCTTGGGTATGACTACTCTTTGTATCCTGCAAGGGAATCAAAAGAAGATAAAGTGGGCTTCCATTAATAATGTAAATTATAACATTTACATGTATACTGCAGCTGCCACAGACCCTACATGTATAGGCCTACAGTATGTACATGTACAGTATGCCATGAAATGCGAAGGAAAATAAATGAGGGCACCATTGCATGAAGCTATGGTACAAGTAACTTTTATTACAATTTAATGGTAGCTCTGTAATCAGTGGTACATAACTACCATATCAATGGTATTCCATAGCCAGTGAAAGCCAATAAATCACTGATGATTACCATAGCTTGCCGAGTAATCACTGCAACAGGGCCCATTAAACTTTCATATCACCGACCACAGTGGCGCCATTAGAAACAAACATGTAATCACAGTTATTTCTATGAATGAGAATATTCACTGAGTTTGCCGGGTTACATGAAATCAGGCTAGCAATGCTCTCTATCTATTCACTGAACTCTAGATTACATTAACATGGCTCTACCTGGGAAGTAAATACATGTACGTATGTTTCATCATTTTCCAACTCCAAGACCACCACTAAGAATGCACATCACACATAACAGTCTTTCATTTTTCTAGTCAGTTGCACGTAAAGAAAACCAAAGAAAACAAAAAGGAAACAGTACGGGGAGTAGTCTTTTTTAAAGGCTGTTCTTAATCTCTACATTAAAAGCTGAATTCAAATTGGACAGATAAACAGCCAACACAACTGCAAACCAGGGTATTTTTGTGTGGGGGGAGGGATGTCTAAATCCATACAGACCCAAATTTGTGACAGTTACTGTCACAAATTTTTCACCACTTGAAGAACAAGCTACACGTATACTCAGCACAACAAAACTATTATTAATCAAACACAACAAAAATAATCAAACTGAAAGAGAAACGAAGTATCAACTGTGATACAATATCAAAGTTTCCACAAGTCTACAAAAAGCAGTTTGCACAAGTTTCCTCCCGGGATCAGCTAGAGCTACACTGATACAGCATACTATAGATATAAAGTGATGAAGCCTGTAACCAACTGTCATGCAAACTTGCTTTTGTACACCGCACTACAACCAGCTGACAGAATAATCCCAGTCAACTTGGGTATGACACTGTAAGAAAGCACCTACACAAAAGCACGGAAGGCAACCACCCTTGTCAAGACTTCACAATTTTCCATACTATCCCATCCAAACCTCTATTTACACTCATGAAGTTTTATCATCATTCCATTGTTTCTTAGTATCAAACGATGTTAGGGTTTATGAGTGCCAGCAGAATCTAGAAACACCCATACTAGTAAAGATTATCATGCATTAAATGTATGCACACACTGTTTAGAATTACTGTCATCCTCTAAACAACTAAAAGTTACGGCAACAGATAAAGAAAATATTCCAAATCATAGTTTGGTGCTCCATGACAACAAATACAATGCATTTCAATGGAAGTTTACATTGATGGCATTCAATGCTTTCGTTACAACAACAAACAAGCTCTGTCACAATTTGACCTTGACAACATTACATGTACACGTACATGACATACAACACATTCCGTCATAGACAGACTGGAAAGTGCAATGATGTAACTATTTAAAGGGGATGGCTAGTAACGGATCAGTGGGAATCAGTGGGAATGCTGGAGGATGATTGTTCCAATCCTTGTATGTATATCTACTGTTGTGTGAAAATTATTTGCTTCAGAATGGTCTCATATTCAAGTAATGTGCAGTTTAATGTTTCCAGGTTAGCGTGCCTGGTCAGTGACGGGGAAATAATCTGCACATTACTTGAATACAATACTTGTATGAGACCGTTCTGAAGCAAATAATTTTCACACAACAGTAGATATATAATGTACTCTTAAATGAATCCCACAAGGATTGGAACAATCATCCCTCAGCATTCCCACTGATTCCCACTGATCGGTTACTAGCCATCCCCTTTAAAATAGCTGATTTGTGACAATTGAATGAATCACTGTTGTCCAGCACAACAGCATTTCACTGCAAAATATTAGAGAAAACCATTTAAAACAAAAAAGTTTTGCAACAGGGTCTACTTCAGTAGTTAGCCCCTAAATCACATAAAAGTCACTAATAAATTATGTTAAAAGACCGCACATACAGCATAATACATGGAACTGTTATTCAGGCACACACAGAAAGGACTGTTACAATCTGGTCAATAAGATACCAAACAGTGACCACTTTTACACAAATCCACTGCAAATGTACAGTTACAAGTTGTACGTTCACAACTTACATACGAATAGCATCACTCATCGCACCACCAGTGAACTGTAAAAACAAAGAAAGGAAAGGGACAAGAAAAAAAGTGCTCCTCCGTGTAAGGGCTGAAACAAGGAACCGAGTTGAATGGAATGCCCTTGGGAGTCCTCACATTAACACAACTGGTGTAGCTATGTACACTGTATGCACGCCCAGACCTCTTTCTGCATTTTACTGTAAAATTTACACACTGGAAGGTTGAAAGGTAGGCAGGTATTTGTTATGTCTCACTAATCTTCTTATGCAAATAAGTGGCAACCTTCACTGCACACTCTGGACCAGGAAAATGGACTGAAATCAGTGGACAACTGGTGCAATGAACAGAACAATGCAAGGTAAAAACATGTAAACAGTGGGTTTTCTTCAAATTCTGTCTGCTGAAATGACTCTAAAGTACTGAAGTGTAGAGATGTATAGAGGTTGCTGTTTCACTAGGAATTGTTCTTTCTCTTGATTTTACTGGCTTTGCTGCATATTCATCCTTTGGAATATTAAAGTTGCGAAAATCACTCACTTCAACATGATACCAACCACAAGGACTCTAAGTGTGCATGTGTGCAGTGATATCAACCACAAGGACTCTAAGTGTGCATGTGCGCACTTACATGAATTGGTCAAAACCCAATCTAGAAATTAAGTTTAAACAAGGAAAAGTGCTACATACATGTACTACAAAGCATTGCATCAGAATGCTACTACTTGTAATAGTAATAATAATGATAATAATGAATGAATATAGCAATAATCAGAATAATAGGAATATCCATTTATACACAACACTGTTTAGAAACTGGTTCTACATGGTAAATGGTATAGTGCCTGTAATACAAACAAACTAAACAAAGTGCATAATTCCATGGGAAATGTCCTTGCATGGAAGAAACATTACAAGTACTGTACAGTATAGCACCAGATTCATCAAAATTGTCTAGAAACCTTAATTCTCAAAAAAAAAAAAATCCATATATAATTGTATTATATGATCCATCAGTACTATCACAAAATCAGAACTAGACTCGGAATTTGTCATCAAGTTGACAAATTAGGTGATCCGATCTATTGGGAAATCAATGATTTGAGTCCTGATCCCAATAGGCATGACCATACAGGTTTCATCTGTGTTGAGGGGACATTGGCCATGTGATGTTTGGAGTCTCATTTAGAAAAGGGAGTCAGACCCTCCATCTTTGGTACCGAATTCCGTATACACTAACGAAGATACAGAATGAAGTATATTTGACCTTTGACCCCACTTTGCACAGACAAGATGGCATCTGAGCAAAAAGTTGTTATTTTGTGAAATGATCCTTGTAACATGGTCTTTACGTGTGCAAAATATGGGAAAGATAGGACATGTATTCACCAAGATACAGGATGATACATTTATGACCTTTGACCCTAATTTACATACCCAAGATGACGTCTAATCAAGTAGTTGTTATTTTATGAAATAATGTACGTGACATGAACTAAACATGTGCAAAATATGGGGGTGATAAGGCCTGTTTTTCTTGAGTTATTGCAAAGAAAGTTGCAGAAAGAAAGAAATATCTCAATACATCGAAGATAAGCTTTAATTTCAACCACGTTTTTTGACGTGATTCCGACATCGTATGAAAAATGGAGGGCACACTCTCGATAGCCCAAAGTCTCAGCTACAACATATTAAAATCTGGGTGAAATTCACCGAAGCACAAGTGAGCTAGTGCTCGATAAAGACAATCATGTCAATTTTCACATCTACAAAAATTCCCTCCCATAGAGATAACACGTCATAACGAAGATAAAGAAAGAAGTACATGACCTTTGACCCCACTTTGCACAGCCAAGATGGCATCTGAGCAAAAAGTGGTTATTTTGTGAAATGATCCTTGTAACATGGTCTTTACGTGTGCAAATTATGGAAAAGATAGGACATGTATTCACCAAGATACAAGATGATACATTTATGACCTTTGACCCTAATTTACATACCCAAGATGACGTCTGATTAAGTAGTTGTTATTTTATGAAATAATGTACGTGACATGAACTAAACATGTGCAAAATATTGGGCTGATAGGTCATGTTTTTCTTGAGTTATTGTAAAGAAAGTTGCAAAAAGAAAGGAATATCTCAATACATGGAAGATAAGCTTTAATTTCAACCAAGTTTTTGGACGTGATCCCGACACCGTATGAAAAAACGAAGGGCACATTTACGATAGCCCATAGTCTCAGCTACAACATATCAAAATCTGGGAGAAATTTACCGAAGCATAAGTGAGCTAGTGCTCGAAAAAGATAGTCATGTCAATTTTCATTTCCAGAAAAACTGCACTCCCATAGAGATAACACGTAAACTGGTCAAATTTGACAAATTTACATTCAATCCATTTTTACGAGGTGATGCCGTCATCCATTCAAAATTTTGTTACTATATTTATGAAAGAACATTTAATAAGCTACAACATACTGAAATCTGGGTGAAAATTGGCAAAGGATAAGTGAGATACGCTCGAGTGAACGTGGAATTTGATGACGTCATTTTGAAATTTAACTTTTTTAATTTCATTAAGAAATTTGATATCTTTTAATCATTTTTCCAGCATCGCCAACCCATGAAGTGACATGTACAACTCATCAGCTTTCAGAATATGTAAAGAAAATGGGGGGTCACCGTCCATCCTGACGAGTAAAATCGGATTCAAAATTGGCGTTTTTTTGGCAGTGTTAAACTGTATATCGCCATTGACGCGCGCGCGGAATTTCAACTTTGACGGGTCCGTATGACGTCATATTGAGTCGGATTGACTTGAAACTTGGTAGAAATATTCCTTGACATTTCAATCATCCGATAAGTGTGAAAAAATGGGAAATTTCTATTGCATATGAGCTGCGCGTGCGTATATGTGCGCGCGCGTACGCGTCCGTCCAATTTTTTCAATTTTTCAAAAAATGCTCCAAATGGTCTGAAACGTGTGCAAAAAAAATTTGAGCTCGATTGGAGCATACAAATATTTCAACGCGCGCGTACGCGCACGTATTAAGAGAAAATATGAATTTTGAGAATATGAGTAGAATGCGCATAACTTGAAATACATGTGACGTAAATTTCATGGAAAAATTCCATTTTATTAATGAGATATAAATGAAAATGTGTTTTCATATAATGACGTCATAGTGACGTCACGGTCGACTGATCTCAATGATACATTAGATTTGTCGTCTTTGGGACATGATACATATATGGTATGAGATTGAAGTTGATACTCTGAGTACTTTCTGAGTACGTAGATACACAACTTTTGTCCAGAAATAAAGAAAGAAGAAGAAGAAGAACAAAGAATCCGTACAGATACAGAAGGTGATCCGAGAGGATACTCGGATCACCTAAATACAACAGCAAACTTTATTTGTGACATTATGACATTTTCAGTGGTCCACTTTAAAGGGATGGTACAGTATTGGTGGAGATGAGAATTAGGCTTTTAACTTTTTGTTGGATACCAAGAAAACACTTATGAAATAGTACAGAGCATACCATTCTAAGAGGGATTCAAAGTTTATTTGATGAAAATCGGGTTTGGAATGATTGAAACATCCAAAAACAAAGTAAAGCAAAGCGATCGTAAAAAGTGTGGGTCCCACACTTTATTAGAATTGCTCTGTTTTGGATATCTCAGCCATTTCAAAACCAATTTTCATCAAATAAACGTTGAATTCCTCATAGAATTACATGCTCTTCCATATTTCATAAGAGGGTTCTCATTATCTCACCCAAAAATGTTAGAAACCTGTAATTAGGTCTCAACCAAAACTATACGACCCCTTTAATGTCTTGGTATGATCATGGACCATGTAGCTCCATGGTGTCACAGTAGAAAAGAAAAACTTACAGCTAGAAGCAAGATAAAACTATTTGGTGCGGATTAACTATCTATCTCACATACATGCCTCCTTATCAGAAGAGAGGTCATGTCTTGGTTGAAATACCTGTATCTCCACACACCTTTGAACTCAATGCAGGAAGAACTCCTACAGTCTAGTCTTGAGTCAAGATGCCTTTTTTTTCCCCATTTTTGCCTCTTTCTATTCACTACTTTTATTACAGCTATAAATTACAATAATTTCTTCAATACCGAATGACAAGTCCCGAGTATACTTGGGCGGGGGTCTATGGGAAATGCATGTTGTTGCAAAATCAACCCATCCTCAATGGGTTCAAGTAAAAAGAAAGTGGAATGCAATCACTTGGTACAAAGTACAATGTACATTATGCAATATTCTCATTTTTGAGGCCAGGGTTAGCCAACTTTGAATTATTGCACAATTCAAAAAAACTCTCAACTTATATTCCTACATGTATACTTATGATTAATAAGCATCTAACAGTGTAAATGTAACAATGTAAAAGAGTCTTATATCTTGCATTAAAAGTAGGCCCCTAAAATCACTCATGATTGAGATTTTTTAAATCAGCATTACCAACTGGCACTCACTAGGATAGATACATGAAGAGTACTCAAAGGTAGGCTATTAGATGATAAACTTCAAACTGGCCTCACAGCTGTCATTTTCCAATCGGTCTGTGCTGGTTTGTTGTGCTACAAATAGTCATCTGCTTTAAAAATAAGATCAAATCTGTATACAATTCTGTACCACATGGTATGGTATGCTAATGCATCCCTGTGTTTTTGTGAAAGATCAACTTAATCGAGACTCTATGCCTATACACCTTGTAGATGTGATACATTGTATAATGCAATGTGGTTATATATTCACAGATACATTTGTACAATGCACTTTCTCAATAGGCCCGTGCACACACAATGAAAATCGAAATTACAATCGCGATCCACATTTCGATTTTTTTTTTTTGACCGTTCATACACAAGGAAAAATCGCACTTCGCAGCAAGGAAAGAATGATCAGTGGCCAAATTGCACATGCGCGAAACTTGCATGACCGAAGACTGACCCTGCGGTCCCAATAATGTTGACGTTCACGCGCTAGGAACGATGGGATTAAAAATACCGATTTCCGAATCTCGATCGCGCTCACACACACGACGCTTGGCAAAATAATCTCGATTATTCTGAAAAATCGCTTTAATAGTGCGAGTTGGATCGCGATTAGGATCGCGAAAATTAGTGAAATTTTTCTGTCCACACAGGAAAAAATGTCGAAATTTTGATCGCGATAAGAAAATCAATTTTTAAATCTCACTTTTTCCCTTGTGTGTGAACGGGCCTATTATATATATCAAATCTCCTGTCATTTTCAAGAACAGTACAGGGCCCCGTTGCAAGAAAGTTGCAATCAATTGCAAATAATTGCTAATTTTGAAACAACCATTCTGATTGGCTCAGGGTCTGCCCTATTAAGAAGACATGCATGCAACAATGATTTTGATTGGCCAGTGACAATCAGTTGCAAGTTGCGTTTAAACGCAAAGTTTCTATCAACGGGGCCCTGGGCTTTGCAGCATCATACACACCCTTTGTCTGTGCTAAAGCTGTTGGGTCCTTGAGTATGTAGAGCTTGACACATGTGCTATGCACTTTATTGATTGACAGTGTGTCACTGGCCCACCATGTATTTCACAGCGGCCATAGAATGCACTAGTTTAATTTTGTACAAATTGCATTTTATGGTTTTCAGTGCATTGTGGTCTGAGAGAATGGCAGTCCACACACATCACTGAAAGCTTAAATCAGTTGAAGCTGATGATTTAATGAACTCTACTTTGTAGAGGTGTGAAGAGATACAACTATTCTCTACATAATCTGCAAGGTCATTGATAGTGAGAAATACTTATGTGTATTGCATACATTCAGGTGTAGCATCTTCTATTAAGATCATCATGGTGAAAATCTCAACATTTTTTTTTTTTTTTTTTTTTTTTTAGTTTTAAAATCACATATAAATTCTACATTCCATCCTGGCAGATACCATGAAACTTTCAATTCTTAAACAAGTTCTTATTTTCCTAATTTTTCCAAAGATCACCTAAATTCACAATTTCCCTGACTTTAAATGAATAAAATGATTTTATTAGGGTGATGATGTAGCAATGAGTCACTAAAGTGAATTTCCAAAGAGTATAAAGTACAATTTGTAGTCACCCCCCCCCCCCCACAAAAACAAGCAATATATATAATTAATTAAAAAAAGAGCAATTGACAGTTCCAAAGCAAAACAACAGAAGTTTTAAGTTTTAAAAATACATCTCCACAATTACAATGCCTTCAGGGAAATATCAGGGTTCACCTTAATGGAAATGCTGAACAATTAATTTTAATGTGAAGATACAAGATATACGTAAATGTACAGCTGTCATCAAGACGTATAATGCCATAGTATACTGTATACACATACTATTAACTGCGTTCAGCTGTGACTTGACTCCTTGAATTGAACCAAATCCACTTTCCTTCCTGTGGTAAATGACCTCCTAATGTTTTTTGTTCTCACTCCCAGTGGGATGTTGGTAGCAGTGTAATCAGGTTGTTGTGTAAAATAGAAACCAATCATAAAGGGTATACCTTTCCACACAGCATACTCTGGGGGTTTACAATGTATGTCTGTAATAAGCAGTTTCATGTCTGTCACAAGGCTGCCAACATTCAGAGGCATTGACATAAGGAAGTTTCCGATGAGTAATCTGGGAGATACTTGTGTGGGATATGTTCATGATGCATCTCAATAAGCATATGATAATTTAATCACAAATCAGGCAAGCTTTTCTACTTGTTTGTCAGAACACAAAGAAATGTATGTGCCATGTATTTAGCAAGTCTACTTTTGGGTTGTTGTTTTGTTTTTGCGAATCGGGACTTCCTGACAATTTCATGAGTGCTTTAAAAATCTGCGATTGTGGAGTACCACACTGATCACAGAAATGTGCACATGTTTGTGTGCATGTCACATTCACGTGGGGATTAGAGTTACTATTTTCGCATGCTTTTAAATCTGCGAATAGCACCAGACTTGTGAAAATTCACGAAAATAAAAACCTTGCCAAATATTCAGCATACAATGTATCTAAAGGCCTACAGTAACTCTGTTTCTGGTGTGACTGTGTGTTGGGTGTTGTTTTTGTTTTGTTTTTGTTGTTGTTTTAAGTTTGTTTGGTTTTTGTTTATTTTTTGTTTTGTTTTGTTTTGTTTTGTTTTGTTTGTTTGTTTTGTTTGTTTGTTTGATTTATTGAGATGGGGCTTCTGTAGAATCAGGGAGACTCAGTTCATCTGCTGTCATATCAATGTGCTCATCTTTGTACTCTCAGTTTCTATCACATTGACTGACAAAATTTGAATCATGCAACTCTCTACACATGCAGGCTCCTCACAGCTCCCACGGCATGTCACAGTTTATCAGTTAAAGGGAAGATAAACCCAAAGAGCAATGTGGATTGAGTGAAAGCAGCAACATTAGTAGAACACATCAGTGAAAGTTTGAGAAAAATCGGACAATCGATGCAAAAGTTATGAATTTTTAAAGTTTTGGTATTGGAACCGCTGGATGAGGAGACTACTAGAGGATATGACGTATGAGTGGACAACAATACAAAGAAAATATAAAGGATATTCAACAAAAATTCACTTTTCTAGAATTATGAAAGAGCAGTGGACCAACCGCTTTCATAAAGCAGGGGGAATAATTGCTACCCTTAACATTATGTCAATATCAAGTTGATGGAATATGTAATTTTCATGAAAAATGGATTTTTGTAGTATTTTCTTTATATTTTCTTGATATTGTAGTCCACTCATACGTCATAACCTCTAGTAGTCTCCTCATCCAGCGGTTCCAACACCAAAACTTTAAAAATTCATAACTTTTGCATCGATTGTCCGATTTTCTTCAAACTTTCACTGATGTGTTCTAATAATGTTGCTGCTTTCACTCAATCCACATTGTTCTTTGGGTTTATCTTCCCTTTAAAACTTGAATTGAACTCACCACACTATCAGGTTGTTTTTTTCCCCCTCTTTCTTTTGCTGTCTCACACTTTTTCATCGTTTCCTTCCTCATGTTTTGGCACTCTGTATGTATCTCAGTTTACGCAAGCTGTGAGGTTGTTTGACAATGATTTCTGTTTAACCCAATGAGGACGGACTGATTTTGCTACAACACGCATTTCCCATAGACACCTGGGAGTATACTCAGGACTTGTCCTCAACGGGTTACTATTTACAATAACAATGTGTCATCCTTTTTGCATGTTAGACTGAAAGATTCTTACACATCAATTTTAAGACCGGCATTGGACAGAAAGAGTTTGTTTTTTGTTTTTTGTTTTTTGTTTTTGTTTTTGTTTTGTTTTTTCCAGCTTGGTGCTCAGTTTATCCAGGTTCATCCTAGTTCACTTGGCAGGTGTGTGGATATATTTGTATTGAGCATCAGATTGACTTCTACATATTAATATCATTATTAAGCACCACCATATCAAACAAGTACAACACAGCCCTGCTCTGCACATCACCCTCAACTTGAGGTAACAAGTACAGCAGCCATGCAGCCGTGAGCACTGCAACTGTTACCAAGGTAACTGTTTTCTTTTCTTTTTTTTCTTTGTACTTTGTAATGATATCTCTGCAAAAGAGGGCCCTGATCCAGATCCACATTTTCTGGCTAAGCAATATGAATACAAAGTGAGTCATGGTCAGCAAGGGGAGAACAAATACTACTTTAAAAAAAAAATACAATTGGCCCCAGCTAAAAAACAAACAAATACAATGTAGAAACACATTTCAAATGTGGCAATGTTTGCATCTACACAGACACAGACACACACACACACACATTAAAAAAAAATATTTAAAGAGGTGTGCAGCAGAGAGCAATTTATCTGTATAGTAGTTCTTAAAGGTGATGATCACTTATGCAACCAAGTTATAATGATTTATAAGTTTTCAATATGAGATACTTTGACATAATCCACTCATGAGTATCCCACTGAGATAGATTACTGATGAAAAAATGTGAATAGCATATTTTCCATTTATTTTTTCCATGCAATTTTGTGTTCAGTGACCCGACTTAATACTCTTAGTGGAGCTAAAAAATCACATGGTCCATCCCATTATGAAGGGTTGGACTTTTCCTCCGTACCTCTTCGTGGTACCCGGCGCCCGAAATGATCTCCTTCTTGCGAGACTCGGAGAGGCTGCGGCTGCTGCTGGCACCCTGTCCGTACTTGCTGAACAAAGAGTCTAGGGCTTCCAGGTCCCTCGGTGCGTCCTGGGACATCACTACGATCCTCGGCTCTCGGCGTGCTGGCGGGGCAAACTAAGGACCATCCCCTATAAGAGATACAGAGTAGAGAGAGACAAACGCATCATGTAAAGAATCCGTAATGCGGGGATTCGTGTAGTGGGAAGACATACATGTATGTGAATTCCTGTAACAAATTGTGTACAGCTAATATATCACTGATCTCTGTGTAAGTGCACAGTCACACAGCCAAAGAATCTTAACAGGAGTTGACTGTTACCAATATGTCTTCACTTCAATGCACATACTGTAAAACATGATATATTCACGGCATGAATTTTTCACAAATTGGAGCCGACGGCCTTTTTGCGGCATGAAATTTTTGCGAAGTGCCACTGGTATTCAATGCATATAGTGTAGACAAGAACTTTTGTGTGCATTTTAATTTCGCGAATCTTCATGCTCGCGAAATTCGTGAAATTAAAATGCATGCGAACATTCCTCGTTTTACAGTATTTGATGACTGGTGCTATTCCTCATTTTCTAATGTACCGCGGATCTTTAAGGGACAGAAGCATCTAGGTATGATTGGAAGACATGAATGAAATGAAATACTGTGTACATCATTCATTTTTGGTACATTGATATTTTTTCATTTATTTGACCTGTCAACTAATACAACACACAATGAGAATGCAAAAGATAATTACTTACTTCACCGCCAGTGCAACATACAAAGTACACTATTGCCAGAGGTACAATGTACATGTAGACAGTTGCTCATGTTGCATAAATTTGAAAGCTACGGTGCTTACTGTACTTTTCATTCTGTTCCTGCGGTTCTCGATAACAAATGGTCTGCAATACCATGCTTGCAAAATATGAATGTACTTTAAACAACACAGTCTACTATCAGAATGAAATCAGTAAAATCCTGACTTAAATCAGGGGTGGTATTCTGAGGTCGCAATTAAGTATGTGATTAACTTTGTAATTAAGTTGAAAAGTTAATAGACCCTTAATCATGGGCAGAATAGGTATTCTGAGGACATAATCAAGGTATGATTAAGTCCCCTATAATTATCTTAGGTTCCTCCCATCTAATTGTTATTCCGGCCAATCAAAACCGTTGTTAGAAGCCAAAATGATGATCACTCGCGCAAATATGCCCTGAATGCACGCTCCTCCACACTTCCCCTGTAATTACCACGCAAGAGCTCCAAGCGCACACTTCGGTCTCTGATCACAACCCTTCACCTACGCACGCGAAGAGCTCACATAAAATGACAAAATTCCCCGAAGATCGCCTTGTCTCTTTTTTTCTCTGAATTCTGCGGATACCATGACAACAAGAGTCAACTGCTCCTTGGTTACCGAAGACGGTAAGCATCGTTGTGGCCGAGAAAAAGCTCTGTAATGCGTAATATCGGAGTAGTTAATGACACTCTTCAGTATCATTAAGTTTTCCATTAACTTTCATACTTAATATATGCTTAGAATACCGATTTGTAATTAACTCTGTGATTAAGTCCTCTCAGAGGTGTACGCGCATTGATACGCGCAAGCGCGTAAGACTTTCCCGCCAAAATGCTTGTTGTCATGGTAGTTAATAAACCCCCTACTTAATCAAGCTCTCAGAATACTGATTTGGTAAGTGCTCATCAGACACTTAATAAGCTCTCAGAATACGGCCCCAGACTCTTTATAGCTAAGGATGCCTTTGGAATTATAGCAGAAGTTACATAGATCTGTACTTATCACAAAATTTGGAAAGGGGATTTTATTTGGCTCATTTTGGTCTTACAGTAAAACGGAAACTCAAACACTTAATACATTTTTCACAGAAATGCACTTCTTTGGACTTTGACACTGCTTGATTCAGCAAACATGCAGATAGAGCAGTTTCTCTTGATAGTCTCAATGTACACCATAAATATTATCAATCCATCCAAAAGTTGACAGCTCTTGATATTCTACACAACAATGAATCTAAACCCATTGAGGACGGGCAGATTTTGCTACAACACTCATTTCCCATAGATACCTGCCTGAGTATACTCAGGACTCGTCCTCAACGGGTTAAGTCTGGTAGACACACCCAAAGAAATCCTCACATACTGTGGGTACCAACTAATGCCCTAATTGTTCCCAGGATGCACAGTGTGAAGACTATGTACAATATTTGTATTATTTTGCTGTTTGCCAAAATATCTGTTTATTGACCCTGGCTGCTCATGTGATACAGGGAAACAGCCAGTTATCAAAGCTTGAGTCTTAGGCCATTTTCACACAGGCCAAAAAACGTCTGCAATGCTAAATTACAATTAGAATTATCGCCCATACACGACTAAGGAAGGCTTCACGGATTCTGCCTTTTTTTTTAAATTTCAGAGTGAGAAGAGGAGGCGTGGCTTCTTTTTGACTTCACATCAATCACTCTCGAGCAGTAACTAGCGCGCTTTGACTGCAGTGCAAGCATTTGAGGAGCCCTTTTTTTTTTTCTTTTTTCTTTTTTTTTTTTGGCGGAAGTGGTTGAAAGGACATTATAAGCTCCACCCCTCCTCCCAAACATGGAGGTCAATCCGTACATACAAATGTTTTATTCTGTAATTTTGGAGAATTGTGACAAGAAAACAACCCAGAACTATTACTCGAATATCGATCGGAATTATTAAAATCACCCGCCGCGATACATGTTTGCATACACTCGGCCTAAACATGTCATTTGAATGATTCTCGAGATGAGTCATTTGAATCATACACACGTGAACCCGCACTCTTTATTCACAGAGAGGGGGAGGGGTGGGGAAGAAAGGAAACCTAGTTTGTAAAGCTGGAATTGTCACAGGAAAACTAATTTTTCCAACATCAAAATGCAACCACCCTTTGAACTATAGCTAATTTCACAGAAACTAAGCTACTACTGCTGTTCACTTTCTCCCTCTCAAAAAAGAAAGTAAAATAAAAGCATAAAGTGGGTCTCTCAATCGCATCTTTTGAATTACATGAATCGAAACCAGCAGTGCACTTACAGTGTATGGAAACTTTTCAACAGCCTGGCCTCAAACGTTGCCATCTTATGAAAGAACAATCATAATCAAGACTACCATACCTTTTCAAATGCATTAATCATTCATGAATGCAGGAAAAAAAGAGGAAGACACCTCGTAAACTACATGTTGTACAAATCTGCAATGCACTGAAACTGAATTCATTCCAAGAGCTACAGTATAATAAACTACAATAACAAATCGTATTCTTTCCAACTTCCCTATATTCGCAAAAACCACTGCCCTTCAGAAAAAACATTTACACAGTTTAGTTTGAAAAATATCTCACGCAAACAATGAAATTATTAAATGTGATTGTACATCGACACTGTTTGATTTGCTTTCATACCCTGGGTGTTTCAAGGTCCATACATAGATGACAAAAATTTGGTGAGGGTTTCATAATTAAAAGTAAATCAGCAGAAGGCATTCTATGCAAAATAGATAAATGCAAAAAATGTGGTTTGGAAAAAAAAAAATCTCACAAGACATTTGTGCTCTCATAAACACCACTAGAACAGGATACATTGTACATGTACATTGCCGCATTTGTACATCCACATGTAAGTCCCAAGATATAAGGAACAAAAAAGGTATCTTTACAAAACTTTATGTCAAAATTACTGACATATCACATACACTGTACATTCTCTCATTTATGTACGGATGTATATCTTTGAAGATCATCATCATTCAGTGAGACCCAGGCTACATCATAATACCTGAGCTCATGCTCCAGAACAAGATTGTTCCTGTGCAAGTTTTTTGTTGTTATCTTGTTCACAAGACCTGGAATAGTCGCATTACCAGTTACCTGTACAAGCTGTACGTTACAAATTAAGCATTCCAAACAATGCAGGTGAAAATCTATTCCCTTTGCAAAATCTAATCTACAATTTGTATTGTTATACAAATACACCATCTGTAGGGACTTTTATCTTTGAATTCTAATCATTTAAAGTCTATACTTGCAAAAAGCTATTTACAATCATGCATAAACACAATTAAATCATGTCATTTAACTAAAATCCACACTGCACATGAACAGATTTATAATGAAGCTGGATCATTACTACAGAGGGTAAATACATTTCCCATAACATGCTGTGGAGATACTGTTACTGATTTACAATGGGTAGCTGTGACAAATATCCATAGTCCTTTGTTTTAGCAGATGTACAATGTAGGGCCTATGCCATGAACATACATGTTACCTTGCTCACAAATTGTTAGTTTAACTTTATCAACTCTGTTGTTACAAAGTAGTTTAAACAAACAGAGGAAAACATGCATAATGAACTGTGTACAAGCTCTCCATCTCCATTTTAACTAGGATATTTTTATTCCTTGGCTAAACAATTGAGGGTTATAACGATAGAATGCACATCAACAACATGAAGTTCCATAATATTCCCTAGAAGCCAGGAGCCCCTCACAAATATAGCATCAAGGACCCAATCCCGACAGAAAATAGGTTCACTGTGACTTGCATTCCCAAAACACTTTTCAGATGTTCTCTACACGTACATATGAATGAACGTGTAGCTCATACTAGAAATCATAGTACAGGCTGTAATTTGGTTGAGGGCTGAAAACATCAATATCAATTTGGAGGGGATATTCCTACCTCAAAAAAAAAAAAGAAAGAAAACAAGACAGGAACTGAATCAAGTCTGCATGGATTAATTCATATCAAATTAAGAAATAATTGTACAATCCTGCAGAACTCAAATGCGGTAGACAGATTACTGTACACATTTGGGCTGGGTTTCACTAAACATGGGAACTACAGTTTTGTATATCAAGCCAAACAATGAACTCAAATTTGTAATACATGTAGGGCCTATGTGGTATACCTTTAACTACGAAACTATATATTTTGATACAAATACATGTACCACATTTGAGTAATTTCAAGAAAACATCACAAGCTTTAAGAAAGGGCCTATACAGTACCAATACTGGTTGAGGTGGGGATTCAGGTTTATAACATTAATAAGTGAGATAAGGAGAAACCTCTTATGAAATATGAAAGAGCATGTAATTTTAAGAAGGATTAAATGTTTACTTGATGAAAATTGGTTTTCAAATGGCTGAGATATCCAAAAAAGTGATAATAATAAAAGGCAACAGGCCACGCCTTTTATTAGGATCTTTTTGTTTCACCTTGTTTTTGGATATCTCGGCCATTTCAAAACTGATTTTCATCAAACAAATTTTTGATACCCCTTAGAATTGCATGCTCTTTGACATCTCATAGAGTGGTTTCTGAATATCTCTCATAACGTTAAAAGCTAAATCCTCAGCTCAACCGGAACTGTACATACCCTTTGATAGTCAGAATTGATTTGAAAAAGAAAGACGAAAAAAAGAACAGAACTCACAGTTGTGGGATGACCAAGAACTAAAGCTGGAGCCAAGTTCAACTTTCAACTTATTGGAATAATTCCAATGTTAGATCCACCACAACAGGGGTGTAGGATGTGCATGCACTGTGTGCCATACAACATTGTATGTAATGTAGCAACACAGCAACTGTGGCTGATCTTTTTATAGCACACGACACCCCTCGTGCCAAACCTGGACAGAGAGCATGGTGTCAAAAAAAACAACAATGGATCAATACGCTGCTCTCATTTGACGATCACATCCTCTGCAGATTGTACCGGATATTTTTTGTTGTTGTTGTGGCTTTTCATGGGCTTGCAAGTATTAAAGACCCAGGAACATGGGTACACCACGGAGAGGGAAGGCTAGCCCGACATGGATATAATCGAGGACCCTCATAACGAATAATAGATAGAGAAGAGAGACTAACGCATCATTTAAAGACCCCATAGCATGGGGATTTGTAGAGTGGGAAGGTGGGCCCAGTTCAGACATAGAGATATTCAATAGATACACGTAATCCCCGCAACAAACTGTACACTGTATAAAGCTTTATATCACTGGGGGGCATTTCATGAAGCATTTTGTCCGACAACTTGTCAGACAAATTTGCTGTCAGCCAATCAGATGTAAGGATTTCTGTAGCTTTTAACAGTTTGTCAGACGAAATATCTGACAAACCGTTTCATGAAATGCCCCCCTGATCTCCATGCAAGTGCATACACAGTTGAAGAATCCTGACTGGAGTTGACCACTACTGATGAGTATATAATTACATGTATGCATATGCTTCGATGACCATTGCTATTCATAATTTTTTGAATAAATATACCTGTATGGGTTGCGAATGAATCGGGCCTCATGCATACCCACACTATCGGGTCCTTTAACAGTTCATACATTGTACTATAAACAATGCTCATCATGGTATCAATGCTAATGCATAGTGGTATGAACTTGCAACCAATATTTCTGTTTTACATTGGTGAGAATTAAATCAAAAAATTAAAGCACTATACCAAAATAAGCAGGTAATATCCAGCCTATAATTGTTTCATTGTTCTTTAATTTATTATTTCTTTTGTGTGTGTTTTTTTTTTCTCTTAAAAGAAATGAAAATGGGACAGAGTATGACTATGGACCAATCACAGAAACAAAAAAGCATGCATGCTGATGATGAGTACATCTTGTCGTATTGTTTTCATGCATGCTCACACATCATAGATGAAAAACTACAGGGTACGAAACAGTGACCCTTAAAAATATGGGGAGAAAAAAAGAAGAAAGAAATAAAAATCAATTTCAATTCAAGGTTTCATGAACAACATGCAATAAACTTTGTAGTGTGTGTTGTATCTTGGTTTGAGCATGAACTGAATGCACCATGGATCATGGATGGCTGGGATGACATCTATTCCTCTCTTTTTCATACTATTTATTTTTGCTATTATTTCCACTAAACACTGTCGTAGAATGTTTACAGCTTCCTTCTGGATTTAAATGTATATCTAAAGTACCTTAGTTGGCTCCCTAACTTGTAATCCCTAATTTTCTGAGCAAGCTATTTAAATTCAAATCTGGATGATTTCAAAACTAAAATTTCATGTTTTCAAACAAACAACACACTCAGTTGAGAAAAATCAATGAATTGTTCCTCAAGTAAAAAGATATTCTTCATGTCTAAAGGTTGAATTCATCAGACAGCTTAAAATTACCCCCCCCCCCCTCCCAAAAAAAAAAAGTATTCTCTTTTATTTACTTGTGAAAGTGTTTGGCATTTCGCTCTTTTACAACCTAAAAGTAACATCTTTCAGCAACTCCAAATCACCTCTTCACTGACATGTTGTACTGGCACCCAGACTCAAAGGGTTTGGTGTATTTCAGTATGAATAAATTTACTGTCTGCCCAGTGAGGCCAAGAAAGATGAGTTATGAGCTATTTTCAGCTGCAGTGAGCCCCTTGCCCAATATCTCAATCCCATCCAAATGAGGGGAGGGGGGTCCAATTTCTTACATGGATCCTCACTGATTGTACAGGAAATCATACATACACCAGTGGCTGTAATAGTTGTGCTGATAATCTAAGAATTTGTACACTATGCAATAGGTCACAAAACAATGAGAGTGCAGTGGAATACATCTACCACAAGTGTTTGCAAAACACTTGAATAAGATCAAAACATGTCACTGCAGGCTGGATAATTATACGTAACGTGAAGCTTGTAATGAGCTTTTCACTTCCTGCAGGGACTTTATATGGCCTACTTTTCACTGCTTAATGTACATGTTAAATATGTTCACTACTCTCCTATTAAAATGTCTCTCCTATTAAAATGTGAATGTGTTTACATTACGTGAAATGCTCCCTGCATTTGCAGAGTCAATGACTTTGTCTGTTGTCTTGCTGAAGTTAATCGGAAGCTTCACGAGTGGAGATGAAAATGAAAGGACTGATTTTAATACAAACACATCAAAATGATGATTCATAACCATCTGAAGCCAGAGAGAATAGAACTTTATACACGTATTCTTTCTTTCTTTCTTTCTTTAACCCATTGAGGACGAGACCCGAGTATACCCAGGCAGGTGTCTACTGGAAATGCATGTTGTAGCAAATCTGTCCATCCTTAACGGGTTAATAGTGTTTACCGGGTACAAACACGTAAATGTAACGGAACCATTAAAGAAGTTCATCATAGTCGATGTTGCAAAGTATTGTCTGTTTTGTCATGCTTCATACTTGCTGTGCTTGTTGAGCAATATACAACTAGTAAACAATGACTAATTGATGACGTACATGTACAATATTTCACCTGCCCTTTTCCCCAGTCCTACACAATTACAGTCATGCTGAAAAAATTTGTCTTTCTGGAGATTGATCTGATAAGATCGTGATTACTTCCTCTGATAACTGCATCATCCCTTGTATGGTATACAGCATGTGTGCAATCTGACTGGTGAGATTTAAATACAGTGCATACATGGACAATGACTTTGTATGGCTATAGCAGTTGACAGATAATATCAAGTCAACCTGTATAAAGCTGTGGACAGTTTAACCCGTTGAGGACGGACTGATTTTGCTACAACACGCATTTCCCACAGACACCTGCCCGAGTATATTCGGGACTCGTCCTCAACGGGTTAATAGTCCTTCGCAACGCTAGAGTTTAAGAAATAACTTGCAGGCTACTGCTTCGTTGAAGAGTATTCTATAAAATCTTAATTTCAATACGTGTGTTCTTTATTTCCCCTGCCTCGGTCCAACTTTCCTCATCTTGACCATGTAAAAAATGTTTAGACAATCGACTCTCTTTTGCATTTGCACAATATTATTCACAGTACATATTGGGGACTGTTTAATTACAGCATTAGCGGGTATTATGGATCAAAAATTAATGTTTTAGTGATTAGTTGAAAGAACCTCACATGATCGGCTTGTGCCGAAAGGGTGGGTTGGGTGGTGGCGCGTCGCGTTAATGGGAACACCACCCTTCGTCCAAAGCCCCCCCGGTTTTGCCGAAAGGGTGCGTTGGGAGCGTTGGGTCGCGTCGCGTTGACTGGAACCCCACCCTTCGTCCAAAGCCCCCCCGGTTTTGCCGAAAGGGTGCGTTGGTACTTTTTCTCATGTAATATTAAAAGACGCGTTTTGAATTTATATTTAACCTTCAAACAACCATTTCAAAGAGGCTATCGTCCGGATCGGTTTACACTCTATTACAACTTGGTCTACAGCCAGTTGGTCTAATAGACTGTTTAATATCAGTTGGTCTGATATATACCAGTTGGTCTAGTCATCATTTCGTCCAATTACTGTTTGGTCTAATTGCTATTTGTTGTTTAATACAAAACTCGTCTTTTAACCCTATAAAGCCCAAGGGGGGGGGGGGCACATTGTGCCCCCTACCAGATTTTCATTCGCCACTCCTTCGCCCTTAATCCAGTTTTAACCAAATTTGGTGACTTTTCCAAAAATCTTATTTCCAAAAAATCTTATTTCCAACATTTTGATATATAGTTTAGCTATATTTGATATTGCTGGTTGCCATGGCAACAATAAAACTGACAACCATGTCAGTCAGATTTTGCATATTTTTCTGTTCCAATTCCAATTAACCATATTATAATGTATAAAATGGGCGTTTGTTGGCTGAAATTTGCTGAAGGAGCAAAATGTGAAGTAATTATCGCCCTGAAATGTTTTTCCTATTATTTCCTTTGTTTTTCTGTGACAATGCCATAAAACAGTAGCTATAGTAGAGATACTTGAAAATAACAGTATTTTCCAAAGATTGCCATTCTATTTTGTGTCATTTTGATTCCTCCACCCAAGTTATACCTCTAATATCATTTGTTTATCACATTATCAATCTGCAAACTTAAAATTCCGATATTATTGGACTATGAAATATGATAACTATGCATGTACCTATCCCTAACAATACATCACAGGTCTCATAATGTATTTCTTTATTTTGTTATGAATAGCGCCCCCATGTAGTGACCTTGAGAAATTTCAACCATAAAAACTAATGAGCTTTGACTTGCAGATCATTTGTGGCAAATATGAAAAATATTGGTCTATGATAAGACATACTGGGGATAAAGAAATTATACAGAAAAATCATGTTTTTAGCATATTTCCTATGTATTTCTTTATATTATGGTAAATAGCGCCCTCTATGTGTCACCATGAAAAAAATCAAGTATGTGGTCATGTAGACTATGAGTTGCTCTACCCATGTGCCAAATGTGACGATGAAACATCAAAAAATAACATCAAAATAGCTTGGGCTTTATAGGGTTACATGAGAAAAAGAGAAAAAGTACCAACGCACCCTTTCGGCAAAACCGGGGGGGATTTGGACGAAGGGTGGGGTTCCAGTCAACGCGACGCGATCCAACGCTCCCAACGCACCCTTTCGGCAAAACCGGGGGGGCTTTGGACGAAGGGTGATGTTCCCATTAACGCGACGCGCCACCACCCAACCCACCCTTTCGGCACAAGCCCACATGATCATATGTATACTGTAAAACGAGGAATGTTCACATGCATTTTAATTTTGCGAATTTCGCGAGTGCCAAGATTCGCAAAATTAAAATGTAGCGAAAGTTCGTCTACACTACAGTATATACATTGAATGGCAGTGGCAATTCGCAAAAAAGGCTGTCCGCTCCAATTCACGAAAATTTCATACCGCGAATATATCATGTTTTACACAGTAACTATTTCAGCATGTTGGTGTGTGTGACACTCCATCTTATACTATTTGGAAAATTATGTCACTTCACTTTAATATTCGACATTTCCTAAATATAGTGCATATAGTTTGTGAAAAAAAAAGCAATTGTGACATTGATGTCTCCAAAAGTATGATTTGGAGTCACCTCTGCCCATAGTTTTAACAAGAAACTCTCAAGGCATAATATACTAACCAAAAGATTATTTTACATTCATATATTTTAAAGAATGTTTTGTATGACTTCACAGGAAAAAGAAAAAAAAAACATCAACAACACACACACATAAACCATGCACACACATATTATTTTTATATTAGAAAAGATGGGTACCAGAAAAGACAAGGAAATGAATTATCTAATTTGTTTGTAATTCTGTCTTTCAGTAGATTTCATACACTCGGAATACAGGCAATACCCTATCACTATGTTTCCAGCACCAAACAGTATCAACCAGGTAATTGTGCACATAATATTCTTGAAATGAATTAATTATACACAGCCCTGTCGCTGTACACAAGTGTAAGTCACGACAGGGCTGTACGGTGTGGACACTCCGTAATCTCTGTATTCCGGGACGCCGACGCGATTTTTAATTTACTGCACCATATTTGTTACTAAGACTACATAAGGTGAAAACTTTATCTATTTACCTACCGTTTTCAGCTATTGATATTGATATACTCATTTTATAACTTACCAAAAATTGCACCTTTTTTAATCCTGTACGCCGCAGAAATCGTAGAAATTGCAGAAATGATTCGAAATGTCGGCGTAGCACTGGGCAAAGAGGGCGCTGTCGACTTCGCGGGCGTACAAACTCTAGCAGCGCAATTTGCATCGTTCAAAGCTGGGAAATATATTTTGAATGGCCCCGCGATGATCACAGCTTTCCGGGTTAAGATTGGACTTTTTGCTCAGTGTATGTTGCGTGAGGGCTCACTATGGACTGAAATACCATGCTCATAGTCCAAGTATCTCAATTCACGTGAGTGATTCGTAAAATTTGTGAAAAGAATGTAGAAATTTTCAATAGTTTTGTTGTTGTGTGGCCGTGTTCGAGGGGTTTAGTAGATATGTGTATGGGGTTCCGTAGATATGTGTATCACACACCGTCAGACCCCGTGCTAGCTTAGCGCACAGGGTCTGGTCGGGCTAGAAATGAATGAAATGAATGAAAGTATCATCTCCTACCTATCCATCACAACCAAATGAATACTACTAAATTCTATCATTCCACAAGCAGCATGATAAGTATGGAATAAAAGGCATTCCAGGATCGGACCAGGCATGGTCTACTGCACACTTCAAAGTTGTAGCTGGTATGGTACTGGTAGTGGTAGGGCCTGTACCTTTTTGACCGAAAAAATTGGTTTGTATCTTGTTGAGGATATGTTCATCGATCCATTTAGACTATATACCGAACATCATCACTATCCATTCAGCTGAATCACAATGGATAGATCTAGAGTCACTCATTTTTCAGTTTACAATCCCCAGTCACAAAACAAGCAAAGTGTTCTAGTACTTATGCTCTGGACTCTACCATTTCTACTGCTTAAATTAGTCCTTATACTGGAGGTTGTTTGGCCAAGCTGGACGGAGGGTGCAGTGACTGCTACGAACATCATAACTAACCCACCAATACACAAACCAACCCCGGTATCTAAACTACTCGACGGACCTACGACAAAATTACAGAACAGAAAGCTAACGTTAGATCAGTGACTTGGTAGCTAAATGATTTACCGGTACCTACACAGTATTGATTCACATTTCACCATAAGGCCCCTGATTGTCTTATCAAAGAGTAAATACTCACCAATTGTCACTGATTCTCAAATCTCTACCAACCACCTCAAGATTTCCCAAGGATAAACGGGTGTCCGTGCCGTGTGATATGACGGTGATATTATTCACCTCACCTGACAGTTGCAGCACACCCCAACATGAACCACTGGATTTGCTGGGCTCTCGCGCGACGCGCGCTGGCTTCGGGTTTTCGTGGCTGAAACCTTGACAATGTTTTGGTGGACTCTCGACAACAGATGGCAGCATACCACTTAATGGTTCATCAAACAGGTGGTTTTCCGTGGTACCGACATGAGCGTTCGAAAGTACAGTGTACAATCTTTGTCCCCCCCCCCCCCCCAACAAACAAAAAAAAAAAAAAAAAAAAAATTGCAATCGGATTTTCACATAGATAACTTCTAATATAATTAAACTGTCTAAATACTACTTCATGGTCTTAAAATGAAATATCTTAGCTATATTATACAGAAAACCCAATTCAATTTGGTAAAGTGGTCACAGAGAAAATAAATGTGAGTTACTGTATACGAATGCATGTCATTGGTCTCTTGGAACTGCATAATGTGTAAACACAATAGAGAGAACTTGAGGGAAGGGATTTCTGACATGCTTAACAAAACTCCTCATTTCTCTTTGACCACTGAAGCAAATCGGATGGGGTTTTCTGTAAGATGTGAGTAATAAGTTATAGTTTCATACCCGGAAATTGTATTTGGATTGATTCACTATTTTTTAAAGCTGTCATTGTGGAAGGTCCCGTTTTATATATATAAATATATATATATATATATCTTTTTTTTTGGGGGGGGGGGGACATACGGTATAATGGCGTCCGTTGCGATACAGCCATCCATGTCTCGAAACTCATTTCATGCTACAACAGTTACTACTAGACCTACAATTTGCTTTTCTCAATCTCTCCGTATCCTTCGATGAATTGTACGTTAATGCATACGGGGAAACACGAGTATATACAAGTTTATGTGAAATGTATTTTTGTTGTTGTTGTTTATCGTTGGCTTTAAAAACTAGAATACTAGTATAGGTTTTCCCGGCCAATTTCGCACTTTTGTCAGTCCTTTTGATAAAAGGTTCATTCAATTTAGCGAAAATCCTCGTCACTGCACATTCTGTCATTCAAAATTGCAACTTGTTCGTTCAATTTAGCATTTCGATCAATGAAATTCGCACATGTGCCTTTCGAATTCGTAAAACGGGCATTCAAATTGACACGTGCTCTTCAGTCATTCAAATTCGCCAGCACTGGCGGCAAATGGTATTTCAGTCATTCAATTTCGCGTATGGGCAGTCAAATTCCAAACAAGTTCATTCAAATTGGCGTAATGTTATTTCTCTTTTGAAAAGGTGAGGACCGTGATTTATACGTATTTAAATGTGAATTTTTGTTTCATCCACACACTGTTAAGTATAGTAAAGGTATCTTTGATCCTAAATAACTCAAGTTTGTTGTTCTGTAATGCCCCTCAGAACTATACATGCACCACTACCATAGATTCACTTCACTTTCTTATGTCCAGTCATGGCAGCACAAGTTAGATACAGGCATATCTCTCAAGAAGACAGGGAAAGAATCATAGAAGCATTTGAGGGTAATAACCTTGACACATTGATCTCTACAGGTGATCCAAGAACTTTATTCCTAATGATGATTAACGCAATATAGCACCCACCAAATGAAAATAATGAAACATGCAGATGAAGGAAATAATCACGATGTAAATTGAAACCTCCTTCTCCCAATCAATGTCAAAACAAACTTAAGATTAATGTATCTGTGAATAAAACAATGCTATCGAACATTATAAACACATACACATACACATATTATGTGTATGTTCACATACACATATTATGTGTATGTGTTTATAATGTTCGATAGCATTGTTTTATTCACAGATACATTAATCTTAAGTTTGTTTAGACATTGAATTGCAATAGTACTTTCAAAATATTATTTTGAAAGTACTATTGCAAAGATGATATCAGAATAAAGAATGAATACGAAAATATGAAATGTCAAGATGCTTGCAAACAATACCTATGATGAATGAAAATGAAGAAAGGAATCAAAGCATAAACGTGTCTGCTAAATTGACTGCAGTATATGCGAAATTGGATGCCCAAGAATGAATTCGAATGAACGAGCGCAGCGTATACGTGATCACGTGACTATATCATGCTAAATTGAATGAACGATTTGCGAAATGGTGCTCGTCTTACGAATTTGAACTGAAAAAGTGCTGATTCGAATGATGTTAAAGGTAATTTGATTGCTCCAAAATGAATTTGAATGAAAAGATTATAAAATTGAAATACCGAACATGCCATCTAGGCTAAATTGTGCTAAATTGAATGCAGCAATTACGAATTGGATTGAAAAAAGTGCGAAAGTGGCCAGGAAAACCTATAATATCACACAAAGAGGAAACAACGTCATCAACTCTTAACTATCCTTAAATGACTCAAGTCTTCATTCATTTCTTCTCTGATAAGATTTGAGAAGACAAAATGATTTATTCCACATGCATTTTTTAATCGTAATACTTTAGCAAAAATTATAATGAAGGCATTGTGACGAAATAACATGATTGTTGCGTCATGTAATAATTTTTATTTTCAATACTAGTATATTACGGGTTATGACCGACAGCGCACGGATGAGAACGTTATTGTGACACTTGAAACTCCTACGAGTTCAAATCGGTTGTCCAATATGAAAATTCTTTCCATGGAGTCGTCCATTTGATTGTGCTAAAGTATATTGATCTGCACAAGTCAGAGTGGTGTTTAGCCTTTTGGTGCAAAAGGAATAGATAGTTTCTTTACAGCCCTCTGCACGAAGTGACGGAAATTGGGTGCGGTCATTGCTGATGGGTTAAAATCCTGATGTTCAGTTTCACGCAAACGTATGCAAATTCACTGCTTTAAGTGGCAAATTATTAGCAGGCAAATTCCAATCCTTACTCTACCCCCACCCCCTTTTTTCTACTTTAATCTGAAAAAAATCTCGAGGCAAGCAAAACAAGCAAAGAATGACGTAGACGCTTTTGCTTGTATAAAATAAATTGAATACGAAATTTCAAATTATGACGTATTTTCGCGAAACATCAATATACGTTTCAGCAAAGCGTGTTACAGGAAATTGCGCAACCATCAGATTCTCACAACTTTCCCAAATATTTTGTTCCTAAAAAGATTGTGAAATACTTGTGTGTTGATAAAACAAGGATACACTTGACTATACCTTTCCACCACAAATTCACTATATCTATTAAAAATCTGACAACACTGGACATTTTTTTTTTTTTTTTTTTTTTTTTTTTTTTTTGGGGGGGGGGGTGAAGGATATCCCTACACTGTTATCGCTTGACCACGAATTCAGGTGAAAACGAAAGGGAACACAATAAGTGTAATGAGCAGGCGTGGTGAATACAAAGGGCCTATGGCTCCATGATTTTGAAGCATGTAAAATATTATGCTAATGTGACTGTGACTAGTATCGCTTTAACCCTTTGGGTCCTTTGACTGTCCAATAGGCAGGGAAATCCCCAAAGCATTGCACACACACACTTTCCAATTTCCCTGGTGAGAGCCAGGTTAGCTGTCCCTTTATACTTTCAGGTGGTGTAAGACTGCCCTCTCCCGACTTGGAACAGTAAACCCCTCCCTGTTTGTGTCCTCCACAGCTACAGCGGTGCTTTTGTGATGACTTGTTTTGGGGTTGTTTTTTTTTTTTTTTTTTGTTTGGTTATTTTAGCTGGGAGGATGTCTGTATGTAATGTGTTTAGTGTTTTCATTGCCATCATCACTTTCCACTCCTTCAGTCACATACTCTTTTTCGCTCTTTCTCGTTTATAACAATTTTCCCCTCACTCGTTTGTATATTTACAAACTGTTCCATATAACTTTTTGCAAAAATTAGCGAAACTTGAAAATGTCTGATCTTCCCTGATTTATATCCGATTCTAATCAATTTTTGTTTTTTTTTTACTTTGTTTATTTATTAGTTTGTTTGTTTGTATTTTTTTTTGCTTTGTTTTGTTTCTTTTTCTTTTCTTATCACAGTTTAGTCGTTCCTTTCAGGCTAAATTTGAGGTGGTCTGTGATTTCTCCTTGAGCAGATTCCTGATGAAACTCACATAATTTCTTGTTGCACATTAATTTTGTCGCGGTAGGATTATGCTCTTGATAACCTTGACTTCAAAAATGTCAAAACAAAATGATTGACCTTTACCCTCCCCCCTCAAAAAAAAAAAGTCCTTCATATCAAATACCTTGAATAGAATGGTGGTTGACGAAATGAATTCTTGCTCTAAAAAACTTCACTCGGCATTAAACCTCATGCAGGACCGGCGGCGCGTTTTTAAAAGTGGAGACAGTCAGTGGCGTATGGGGGGGGGGGGGGGGGGCAAGGGGGGCACGTGCCCCGGGCGCCAATCCTTGGGGGCGCAAAAAAAAACCGAAAAAAAATACGAAGAAGAAGAAGAAAAAAACGAAAAAAAAAAAAACGAAGAAGAAGAAAAAAAGAAAAGAAGAAGGAAAAAAAAAAACTCGCCCGGAAAGGGGGGAGGGAGAATGGTGTGTGTGTGTATGTGGGGGGGGGGCAGAAAACCAAATCAAACAAGATAAAAACAAAACATGATGATGACGCGGACAAAATGACAATGTTTATTGTGTTCACACAGAAATTCCATGTTCTGTGAGCTGAAATACAAACATTTTCGGCTCGCTCGCTGCGCTCGCTCGCCAAATGAATTTATATAAAAAAGAAGGTAAGAACAAAACGTGATGATGACAAAATGACAGTGTCTATTGTGTTCACACATGTCATTTCATATTTAGCAGGCAAAACGTTACATGGAGCAGCGGCTACAATTTCTCTCGTTCTGAAGCGATCGCCAATTGGATCAAAAGAAGGCGCCAACGGTTTCGAACATACGGGGGCGCAAAAAAACAAACAAACAACAAATCAAACAAGATAATAGCAAAACGTAATGATGACGCGGAAATATACAAATTTCGGCTCACTCGCATAGTAATTTAGAGTATTTTTTCAAGTCCTCAGTTTGTTGGTATAAATCGTTAAAGGACGTCACTATATCTTGATTAGACTTGTAAGATTTAATAAGCAAAAAATGACAAGAGTTTCATGATTTGTAAGCTGAAATACAAACATTTTCGGCTCGTTCGCTGCGCTCGCTCGCCAAAATTTATATAAAAAAGATAAGAATACGTGATGATAACGAGGACATATACAAATTTCAGCTCACTCGCGCGCACTAATTTAGAGTATTTTTTAAAGTCCTCAGTTTTTTGGTATAAATCGTTATCTATAAGGCCGTCACTATTATCTTGATTAGAATTGTAAGATTTGGTAAGCAAAAAATGACAAAAATTCCATGTTTTGTAAGCTGAAATACAAAAATTTTCGGCTCGCTCGCTGCGCTCGCTCGCCAAAATTTATATAAAAAAAGATAAGTACAATACGTGATGATGACGAGGACATATACAAATTTCAGCTCACTCGCGCGCACTAATTTAGCAGCTACAATTTCTCTCGTTCTGAAGCGATCGCCAATTGGATCAAAAGAAGGCGCCAACGGTTTCGAACATACGGGGGCGCAAAAAAACAAACAAACAACAAATCAAACAAGATAATAGCAAAACGTAATGATGACGCGGAAATATACAAATTTCGGCTCACTCGCATAGTAATTTAGAGTATTTTTTCAAGTCCTCAGTTTGTTGGTATAAATCGTTAAAGGACGTCACTATATCTTGATTAGACTTGTAAGATTTAATAAGCAAAAAATGACAAGAATTCCATGTTTTGTAAGCTGAAATACAAAAATTTTCGGCTCGCTCGCTGCGCTCGCTCGCCAAGATTTATATAAAAAAGATAAAAACAATACGTGATGATGACGAGGACATATATTCAGCTCACTCGCGCGCACTAATTTAGAGTATTTTTTAAAGTCCTCAGTTTTTTGGTATAAATTGTTATCTATAAGGCCGTCACTATATCTTGATTAGAATTGCAAGATTTGGTAAGCAAAAAATGACAAAAATTCCATGTTTTGTAAGCTGAAATACAAAAATCTATCAAAATTCATTACATTTAAATCACCCTCAAAAGATCCCTTTTAAGTGCTTGAAAAAGCATCATGTGGACTTTGTTTAAAGTCCCTTATACCGGGATGGGGTTGGGGTTGAACACTTTTTCAGAAATTAGGGGCGCAATTTTCATGCTTGCCCCGGGCGCCGTTTTCCCTAGATACGCCACTGGGGACAGTTTATATTTCTGGTGCCACTTCCGGGTTTCATCAGCTGAGAAGCAAAAAACAAAACAAAACAAAACTAAACAATACAAAACAAAGACCTAAGACCCTATACTCCTTTGTATTATAACCAAAAAAAAAAAAAAAAAAAATGGGGGTGGGGGGGGGGCGAGCCCCATTTTTATAATATTTCACGGAAAATCAATCAAGCTGCATGGGGCTGTGATGAAAGCATGATAGAATCAAGGCTTCCGTAACAAAATAATGTAAGGTTTGAATACATGTTTGAATTACTACCATTTCTATATGATATCACTCAATTTTCAGTTGTTTTTTATTTGTCATAGCTGAAAAGTGCCGCCGTGTTTCATTTTTAATCAGCTATCTTGCACAGTAGCTATAGTCAGCACAAGATGCATCATAATACATTTTTTTTTTTTTTTTTTTCTGCCGGTGGTGTAAAATAACGGGGTGACATTTGATTTCCGCGGCAAAGATGACGTGAATTTCGGGTTGATACAACTTTAAACATCTGATGTGACAAATTTATTCTTTTAAATCCCAAATTCTCAGTCTGATGACAGAAAGAGGTTAATAGGGTTTACTGATATCAGACAAACTGAAAGTGGGCATGCGTTACATAAAGATTGATCGTAAGACTGATCTTACGATTGATGCGATTCAAAAAGTAACGCTCAATCTGCTATTTAATCTGTACTTTAAATCAACCATAAGCACCTTTATGAAACAAGACTTACGATTGCACTCATCTTATGCTCGATTTCCCGAGTTTTGAGCGTAAGATCAATCGTAGCTCCTTATGAAACAGGTTCCTTGTATCACAGTTTAATATTCACTTAACCATGTGTACACAACCGTAATTGGAGCCAGTCGCTTGCCCTTGGGCTAAATTGGTAAACAACAAGACTGATAATGGATGAAGATATAGCCATTTTAGTGTGTGTGTGTGTGCGCGCGCGTGCCGTTGTGTATTTTTGCTTGTGTGTGCTTGTATTTGTGCCTAGATAATATGTGTAGAGGGGTGTATTGGGAGAAGGGAAAATGTTTTTGGGATGGGTTTTTATTTTTGATATGATTCTTCCATTTTTTAGGGGGGGGGGGTTGGTTGGTAATTTGCTGAACTGCTTTCATTCCGTTTTGATACAATGAAAAATGAAACGTGTGTCTCAATTGTTGTACCTTTGCTAATTTCTATTTTCAAGTGCGGACATGTTATTAAAGAATTTTTTGTTACATTATACAGCAATTGAATTGCTGTTGTTGTTGTTGTTGGGGTTTTTTGGGTGTTATTTGAATGGAAGTGAATAAATTATTGGGAAAATTATCAGCCCTCTATATACCCCTCCTATAATCACGATAATTCAGTGTCAAAATAATGCACAACATTTCCTCCATTTTAATCATAATTAGTTTATTTGTTCATTAAGAATATTTTGCATAAATTGTTTTGTTCATTTCAATAACAATTAAAAGTGACTGTGTAGATTACCTTTGGATTTCATGGAATTAGAAATACAGATTACTGAAAGAAAAAAATCTTGTATCACATTGAATACAGATTGTTCAGGGGTTCTGGAAGAAAAGTTTCGTAACAGCACTCTAACCACGTTGAAGTTTACCGTGTAGCATGTGTGCACAGGAAGACGTTGAACTGGGGTCATCCCACTAGACCGACATCCACGAGTCATACAGCCCACCAGTTCGACATTGAGATCAGGTCCATGAGTCATACAGCTCAAGAGTCACACAGCCCATGAGTTCGACACTAGGCAAATAAAGCCCACGAGTTCGACACTAGGCAAAAACAGCCCACGAGTTCGACAGATACAACACGGCGCTTAATGTGTCGGGCTCGTGGGCCTTGTTAGTGTCGAACTCATGGGCTATCAGATGACTCGTGAGCTGTATATAACTTGTGGGCTGTATAACTCATGGGCTGTATGACTCGAGGGCTGTATGACTTGTGGGTGTCGGTCTCGTGAAGTGCACCAGTTGAACTATGGTTATTGAACTGATGTAATGTCTATGTTCAATGGACGAAAGCCTGACAGATAAACCTCGTACATTGTTCATTTTCGCATCGGGATTTACTAAGGGGAGATATTTTGTGTGAGGGAACACTGGAATTGCAGTACAAAATTATACAACTGTACACAAGACCAAAGTGAATAAGCCAGTTCGGGGTTAGCCCATGGGCACATGGGTACAAATGACCTTTCTTCTTTCTCAGTTGATAAGACACTCCACTAGTTTCAAGCAACAGAAGGCATTAGCTGTGTTCAGACGGAGGCAGTTTTGGTCGGAGTAACTGCGGAGGAAGAGTCGGAGGAAGCTTGGTCGGAGTAAATTCGGAGGATAGGTCGGAGTAGTGCCCGTCTGAACAAGGTCGTGGTAACTTCCTCGGATCGGAGGAACTTACCACGACCTCTTCCTCCGAACGAGATACTCCTGAGTTTTCTCAGGAGTATCTCGCAACCACGACTAGCCGGTCAGAGTAAATTGCCCGTGCGGACAAGCCCTCGGAGCATCTATGAACTTACATGCCTTACGACCTAGGTAAAACTTCCTGGGTCAAATCGCAATGTTGACATTTTGCGACTACACGTACGCGTGTAGTGCAATTCTAACCTAGTCGATTGCGACGAAGAAGCTAGCGCTCATGCAGAAATTTCCGTCAACAAGAATGGAGAAGACAAATGCCACTGGTAAAAAACAATACCATGGTCGACGAGCACGGCGCTACCACTTCCGGAAGTTATACCGACCCTCGCACTTGGGATTTGCCCGACGGACTTTGCTTTAAAATTTCACTGCGAATCATTGAAGTATTGGAAATATTTCTTAAAATAAAGCTCCCTCTTGAAAATTCGAGAGTTCTTATCATTGGGAATTACAATTTCCTCTACATCAGTACCCCACTCTCTTCCCACGACCGTCATGTGGACACAAGGGTCGTGGTAAGATATGCATTAATTTGAATTTTATTTGCCGTGCCATAGATTTTTACTCCGACTAGAAATACGTCTGAACATATGGCTACTATAAGCTTGCCCAACGTGACAATTTTTGGAATTCATCAGTCATGTTCAAACAAAGGATGAACTTGTGTAGATCAGGTGACCAGAATGGTCCTTCCATTGGTATTTTTGGAAAGCATTCATTTCATTATTTTGTATTGAATGTACTAACAGTCTCTTTCTATCGATATTGTCAGATACCGCTTTTGCTGTCAGGTGGATGTGCTGGCAAGCACCACTTATAAGTATCACTTGAATAATCATTACATCATAGATGCTTATCTCAGTGAATTTAAAAACCAACATGCTCTGCTGGTACAGATGACCTTTTTCTGCTCATGCTCAAAGTGGAACCCCGAACAGGCTTATATTGCATGATTATTTTCAGTTCTCGATGTGTAAGTTCAGACTCTTCAGAGGTACCAATTAGACCAAGAATATACAATCAAGTATACGTTTGGCATTAGACAGAAATTATTACGTGATGCTGACAGTAACTGCCCCCTTCCGAATCATGGATTTGCTTTTGTTTCGTGTCACTTTAGCCTCAAAACAACACGGCATGACCTTCAGAAACTGTGAAAGTTTGTCTGAAAGTTTTTTTTTTTTAATTCTTCAGTGGGTTTTTTTTTTCACTTCTGATATTTTTTTTTATGTCTTAAGTGCGTGTCAAGTTACTTCCAACAATGTCAACAATGCCTGCGTTTATTTCACACTTTCATAAAAGTACATGAAAAATAACAAAAGACGGAGCTACAAACAAACGTATTAGTAGACCAGCCAAACCTCAAAAAAGGCTCTAGATAAGGATTCGACGGCATTTTTTGTTAATGCTCCGTTCTCCTGATGAAAGTCTTGCAAAAATACTAAGGAATAGCGTACGGCCGGATGTCAAGCGTATTTTTGCCGAAAAATGTCATTTTTAGCTCAAAATTCAGAAGCATATCAAAAATCACGATTTTTATTTTTTTCTTGCATTCAATTCATATTTGAAAGATCTTGAGTTTCAGTTGTCCCTTTTCATGAAATTGCAATTTAAATGTGTTTCCTTAGCATTTTAAAAGGTCATTTTGTACAGCCATATATGGGGCTCTCAAATGTTTGGGTGTTGTTTTCTCGAAATAATATTCACAGATTAATTAACGTTCTGCAAAGTTTGTTTTTCCAAGCTAATTAGATGATCTTCCAAAAGTAATTCAATGTTTTATAAAACTACAAATGCTTCTTTAATTGAATATGTCAATATTATTTCTAGTTTTCTTGAAGAAATTTTTACTTTTAATAAAATCTCTGAACATGTAGGAACTCAGAAAATGCATTTTCGAGCATTTTCCAGTAGCCCCGCGCTGCTTGTGTGCGCGCAAATGCTGAATACGTGTGCGTAGGTAAAGTCTCTCGCGGGACTTACTAGAGCTAGCTGCATGTTTCAGTCGTTGAGCTGGAAACGTGGTGACTGAAAAAGGGACTATATTTCCTTTGAATGTAAGTAAATTAGTAAATAAATACATAGTTCTTTATTGCACTGCATATGGGAAGTTTAAAATCTGTTTTGATCTAACAGTTAGATATACAACTTTGATCTGAGACTTGGTAAATATCAAGGTTCAAGCGCTAGTAGAATCTAACGTTAGGCCGATGTCTTGTGACTGTATTTCGCACCGATCCCGTGGGCATGCCTACCAACCCCCGGGCCGCCACCCGACAGTGCCGGCGGTGCTTGTTAGTGGAACACCGATTATTCCGCAAGGCACGTCTTGACACGGTGCGAAAAGAGGTCTACACATTTATAGGTCTAGGCCTACCTCTAGATTTAGGTGTCTTGTTCGTTCGATCGAGGTTTCTAATCTATGGCCTCATCACATGCAGTTAGACTGAATCCTCGTCTAACGTTAGGTCTAATCTATACGGTTACACTCTCTCCGAGTCTAACTGTCGACATTAGCTATCGTTAGGGGTTACTGTCACTAAAGTGTTAGATGTACGGCTAGCCTACGCCTGTTAATGCCAAAACAATTATTCAATCGGGCTAGGCCCTAGTCACAATGAACTTTACCGTTAGCACATTAGCAGAACACTTTGTATAACGTAGTCACGTAGACAGTACAGGCCCACTACTACTAACGTTAGATGTATTTGTAGGGCTAGAGCCAGGTCCAGGGCAAGGGACTGTAATCTATACAGAAGTCTAGATCTATAGAGTCTAATCAAATACTAGACCTGTATAAAATCTAGCGGGTCTGAAGTATAAATAGCTGGCGTCTAGAATTAGGAATAGGATCTAACCTTAGTCGAGATCTGGGACACTGATTCTACCTAACGTTAGAGGTTTCTAATTCTAGTAACCTACTAGATATCTACTAGGCAGTTTTGTTGTAAAGACCCAGCTAACAAGGCCTAGCTAGACCTAAGTTTAGACATCTAGAGGTTCTAAAATCTATGCATATATTATATATCTAACGTTGGGCTAACTTTGATCTAAGTAAAAGTTCACGTTAATTAGATCCAACATTTCTATCTTGATCTAACATTAGAATATCCTAACATTAGCTCTAACGTTAGCAGTCTCTACAGCAGAGGTCTGAGGTTGACTCGATCCACTCTTTATGGTACTGTAGACCTACATGGGTTTAGAAAAAGAGTCTAGGATTTAGGCCTAGGTGTTTTATAAAAGTGGGTCTACAACCAAGTGATCTTTCCATTCGAATATGCCCGAAAGAGAGAGAGAGAAAGTGTTCAGTCCTGACTGCCAACCTCTCCTAATCTGTGAATCATTGTACTCTTCTACTAGTTTACAAATAAGGTAGATAGTCAAAAAGGAACTCTTTAGAAATGTCCTTACTCATATAAAGTACCAACTTCTTATGTTAATGTCTCATAGAATAAAGGTTCATTTGAAAAAAAAATGTAAATATTACATTTTTAATGGATCATTTATACCGACTCACTGAAACCTGAATATCTTTCTTCTTCTTTTTTAAATTTTCAAAAAGCTAAAAAAAAAAAAAAAAATCGCATCTCAATAAAAGAGATACAGTATATATCTATTGTTATAATTGATTTGCATGGGGAATAAAGAAAATTATGTCAATGCCAAGATGCCTTTTCAAAACAAATTTCAAATTGATTTTTTTTTTTTGTTCACTGTTAGCTTATAATGCTCTGCTTTAAAGATGGAAAAAAAAATTATTTGAGTCATGTTGATTTCTGTTTTCAGCTAGATGTACCAACAAGTGGACAGACTGAGTCTTGTCTTCAAACTTCGCCAGAGAGAGACATATCCCGACTTGCCAAAATCTAATTGTAAAGTAACTCTTTCTACCTACAACAAAGTGCAGAACAACCAGAAGGTAAGAAACGGTAAATGTCTGAAATACATTATGGCGGTCTAATTTCAAACATATTTTAAATACGAAGTTACTAAGTGCTTCATTATCAAATGTATCAGTTAAGTGCTCAGTTGAAAATAATGACAAATCTAAATACATTGAGTATTAAGTATTCCTATTCCATTTGAATAAGTTGAAACAAGCATGTTTTCACTTTGACAGTTGCATTACAATACAATGTACAAGTACTTTGCAAACAAAGAGAGGAGAAGAATTTTATATCTCCATTTATATACAAAGGGGAGCAAATCTATGATCAAGTGTGTATTCTTGGTTTTTTTTTTTTTTTTTTGGTATATTCATTGCATGTTCTATTGTAGAGGATCATATGAAAGAATGGTATTCTATCCACTGAAGAGGAGATGATATAAAAATCAAACATAAATGTAATCAAGTAAGATATTATATGTAATGAAATATTTCTCAACCATGTCAAATGGAAATGGCCGTGGCACAAGTGTTTAATGTGTGCACAGATGAAAATACGTCTGTAGTCTCAAATCAATTTACTTTCCATTATTATTATGTTGCGCTAAGTATGATGTAAGGGTAATATGCTGTGATGTATTGTTCTTTATTTTTATCAAGGTGTCAGCAACAAATGGACATGCTGAGTTTGAGATCACATCCACTAGAGTGAGGGGGAGATAGAAAGATGTCTTGACTGCGATGAGCTCACAAGTAAGTGTCAACGATTTGAAATTAGGAATATTATGTCATGAATACAAACTGATTTATGCAAGGAAATCATATCCTAATCCACATACAAATGAGAGCATGATAAAATCAAATATTTGTGTACAGGAATTATAGGTGTCAAGATGACTTCCATCCTATATAATTCATTTTCAGTAAGATATGGCTTCAGAGCATCAAAGATGATAATAACAATGACAAGATTAATGTATTACATGTAATACAAATTAATGTTGACAGTGACCTGAAGATCCAAAATCTCATACTAAGGGATTCATGAGATCGTGATGATTAATTCTAATTCATAATGAATGTGTTTGTTTTTGTTGCAGTATAAGTATCCTGTTTCACTCATAAAAATGATAAATTATTTAAGTTTTTGTTAATTATATTTTCGACCAGAATTAGCACAAAGTGGACAAAATGGACCCTGCAAACCACAGCCAACTACGGACAAGACAGAAAAAAAAAAAGACAGATGTCCTGACTACCAACTTCTAATCTGTGCATCCTGTACCCTATTTCGAAAGGAAATACGGGAGGTAAGCAATAATGCATGTAAAATGTAAACCCCAAATAGGTTGGAATATTTTGTCAAGCCTTTGACATCTTGACCAAA
This sequence comes from Diadema setosum, assembly GCF_964275005.1. Taxonomy (NCBI): domain Eukaryota; kingdom Metazoa; phylum Echinodermata; class Echinoidea; order Diadematoida; family Diadematidae; genus Diadema; species Diadema setosum. Next base: position 16,120,968 of record NC_092688.1, read on the forward strand.
TTTTTGACTGTCGATCGTTCATTGGGCAGAAAATTAATGCATGATTTGCTAAATGAATGCAGTACTGCATATGCATGTAGTCAATCACTCCAACAACCAAGATTCACATGAATTAGCTGATTTTTTTTTTTTTTGAGCCTCTGTCAAAGATGATTGCAGGAGTCTTTCAATGTTGTTGCAGTCATCCATTCACACCGTGGCACATCTGTCCTATAGATTCTCATCTTGCAGTAACTTAACATGTACTCAGCAGATCATCTTCAAATTTGGTTTTATACAGAAGAGATGATTACCTGGGCCTTGTAGCATTTTAGTTTCTGTTGTGATTTTGCCGCTGATTGTAAATTACATGGAAGCCCTGATTTCTATTGACTGTAGAGCATTGCTACCATGGTATTGTATTTACCTTTGGATGGCAAAGTTACCATAACCTCTAAGCAATTTGACTTTGATTAGGTATGAGAGTATTGATGTGAAAGGTCACCGGGTTATCATATGCGCGAAAGTGTTGAATGTATCCAGTTGCAGTATCAGGCAAGCACTACCTTGAAATTCTTCTGAATGGAATAAAAAGCTTAATGGACAGAATTGGATATTTGGATCATGAAAGTTTCCTACATTTTATATTTCATTGTGTACTCACGGTTAAATTGCTGCAATTAGGATCTACTGTATAAAATATACTACCGTTTTAAGGAAACACTACTTATAGAGGAAATCAAGTAACCATATATCTTTAGCATATATGTCACTGTGTCTTCACCAAAGATTAAAATGCCCATGTCACTTTCCTCAAAAAGTAAAGACAGATGTAACACCATTCTTTTCTCTCTCTCTCTCTCTCTCTCTCTCCAGAAACAACCCTGCTAGGCTATCCGGTCCGCATCCAGATTCCGTATGAAGGATGTCATTAGAACCTGAACTTACATGTGGAATGCATCCATCTAAACTTCTCAAATGTAATCACAATGTGCTTTCAGGACTATCATATAAGTTGAATACAGCTATATATATATATATATATATATATATATATATGTATATATATATATATATATATATACATGAAAGACATGTGTATACATTAGGAATTTCTACTAATCCAGATTAAATGCTTCTTTTCCAACCATTTTGTTCTTTTTTTTCTTAGTGATGAAGTAAAACAAGGTCTGATATCAAAATGTGCTCAACAGTACTTGGCAAACAGAATTTACAATATGATTTGATACAGATATACTTCCAATTTTGATTGCAGCATTAAAGGGATGAGGGATGGTCTACTTTTGGTTGAGATGGGGGCTGAGATGGAGATTTTGTGAAATAATGAGAACCATGTTATGAAATATTAAAGAGTAAACAATACCAAGAGGAATTCCAAATTTATTTGTTAAAAATTGGTTTTGAAAAGGCTGAGATGTACGAAAACAAAGAGGTCCTAATAAAAGGTGGCACCCACTTTTAATTATTATTCTGTGTCACTTTCTTAAAAATTTCTCGGCCATTTCAAAACCAACAACTTTAATCAAACAAACTTCAGATTACTCTAAGAATTTGATGCTCTTTCATATTTCATAAGTTGTTTTTAATTTGCTTGCAAAAAGTTAAAGTCTGAATCTCCATCTCAACCAAAACTATACCATGCCTTTGAGACTCACAGTTACAAGCCGCATACTAGTAGTTCATGGAAATTGATCCTCTTATTTCCTTTGAAGCCCAAACGCCAACATTTTAATCCTGTCAGATTGGAATGTCTATTGTTTTTGGTTTTATGGGGGGAGTCAACAAAAGGGAAGTGAACTTTGCCTTTCTTCATCAGATGGAGGAAAATATATGACATGTTGGTCAGAAAAGAAAAAGAAAACTGCATGTTGAAGTGCTTAAAAAGAGAAAACTTCACAAAGGAACAGTTCGTGAATCTGAAGGGAAATAGCACAGAGCATGTTTTTTTTTTCTAGTTTAAGATATGAAAGACATAAGTAAAAGGTTCCAATCCAAACACCAAGTACAAGAAGTAGTGAAAAAGAATATGATCTGGTCAAGATGTATGTTTTGCCAGTTTTTTTTTTTCACATGTGCCGTAATTGTCATGATGTTGGTAATACTGTAATATATGTTAGCTATTCAGGGCCCCAGCAATGTATTCTGGTACTTAGAATAAGGGAAAGTATTAGAGGGTAGCATTACCCACGTATTTTGGAGAGGTGATTTCTTTTTTTTTTTTCTTCTTCTTCACTGAGAGACAAATACTCAGTACAGATATCTTATCACACTGGTCTGCTGAACACAAAAATGATATCAGACTAAAAGCAGAATCTTAAAAATTTGGCAGTCAGCATTCTAATTTAGTTGTACAGTGACGAAAGTTCAATGCAACAGCGTACAGTCATAATTAGCTAGGATATGTAACCACAAAACTGTGAAAAAGATAGAGATATTGAAATATTGCCTACAGAGAAAATTTTGCTTTTCTTACTGGTGTAATGTTTGTGATGGTGGACACATAGTATATGTCACATTAAAAAAATGAGTTTATCAATGCAGTTAATGTAGTCAGCGCAATTTGTATTGTTGATTTTCAAAGTCTTTGGATGTATGTCACAGAGATTTGTTCATGATAAAAATTTTCACTGAGGACTCATTCTCTTTTAATGCTTTTAATCATTAAGAAGATTGCTTTCAGATGGAATTTTTGTTTTTGTTTTTAGATGTCCACAAATCGAGACTGAGGTTCTTATTTATATTTTGCAGGATTCAAGCATGTTCTTACTGTGTATGGTATTTCTATCAGAATTTTGGTAACCAGCAACATTGATGTCAAGTGCTGCTATTCTAGTAAATGTACGCTAATGGCAAATCATTATTTAAAAAAAGAGAAATTGTCCCGTTTACTGTTTACTATATTTCATTGTGTGTTGATATAGTCCGTGAACGCTGTTTGAGACGGTGGTTGCGGGCGTGGTGTGCACATTGTGTAGTACGTTTTGTTGGTTGACTGGGAATATAGAGTGTTGGTGATAACTGAAATGATTTTTTTTTTCACAAAGATGTGATAATATAGAAAAAAAAATCGAATTGCAAACAAACAATTTGTTACATGTCTGCTCCAAGGACATAGAACTTGGCTAAGGATAAATATAATCTGTACTATAGACTAGATAATTCAACCGACTTAATGATGGGAAGGGGAAATGAGGCTGTTATTGCATTGTACGCATTTCAATTCTAGTTCTTTTTTACTTCTTGTTTTCTTTTTTGAGGGTGATATTTGCCTTACTTTTTCACACAAGTATCTGGGGTACATATATAATATTCTTATGTCGCCGAATAAGTGTGCGTTCCAAACAACGTTCATGTAAACAATCAACCATCATAAAAGAAACATTTAGTAAGTCTTCGGGAGGATAGATCAAAATAAAATGCAAACACCTCGCCTTAGAACATTCCAAAAGTAACAGTGATTTCGTGCCTATCCCTTGCAGGGCTGCGTTTCAGGGCCTGAGAATGCAAACTATATAGCATTGTATTGATAACCATGAATTCCCAAGCATTCTCGGGGGAAGGGGTGAGTATGCAGGATGGGGGATTTGGTATCGTAATTTTTCCCAGTAAAACGTGATTTGTTATCACGGTTTCCATGACAACCATTTCCAAACAGAGTAAACAATTCATATATAACTCTTAGGTTTCATTGTTAAACATAGATTAGTTAGATTGATACATTTTTCACACACACACACACACACACAAAACATGTTTCAACACTTGTACGTTTTACAATCATGAATATTTGAAATTTTCAGGGAGTGACCTAATAATGATCAGTTGCCATGGTAACAACACTAATGACCACCCCTCTTTGTATTTTTTTTTTTTTTGTGCAAAGAAGCACATTTCAGTCATATCAAGGTGCCACAAAGGGTTTTTGCAGTCAGCTATCCAACCTGTCCATTGACGTCGCCGATTATGTAAGATAATATACTTACACGCACTATACCATACACATTATATATGGGCCTACGCTATACATTCGATTTTTCATTCAAAATGCGCGTCCAGTAAAAATACATCGTCCCATTTAGGATAACATAAAACGAGTTATCTTTCGCCTTATCTTATAATTTTTTTGCTGCATAACATATCAGAACGTATATTATATTTCGAAAAAATAAAAACTTTTGAATAGATTGATTTAGGTAGTGTAAAAAAACTTTGAAGTATTGGTAGATTTTACAAAGTACAATTTTGAGTAAATCACGGTTTATATTTCATTGCGCCATATATGTGCGTGTAATATTCTACATTCAAATGTATATTAGTCAGGTTCTAAACTTGAAATGGAAGATAACACATTTCTAGTTTGAAAGGTACTTATCAACCATTACTTATTTCGATAAAAAAATAAAAATCGTGATTTTTGACATTCTTTCAAATTTTGGGCTAAAAAAGGCATTTTTTGGCAAAAACGCGCTTGACATCCGGCCGTACGCTAAAATTCAGTATTTTTGCAAGACTTTCAGCTGGGAAACTTAGCATTAACAAATTTTGCCGTCCAAAGTAAATCAAATCGTCTTGGCTGGCCTACTATATCACTATGCATCAAATTACACACATAAAGCGTCGTTATACAATACACTTTAGAAGCGTATCTGGGCAATTACCCCCCGAGGACAATACTGCACCCCGGCTAACACTGGTTAGTGATAAGGTTAGAGTAAAGATTAAGGTTAGGGTTAGGTTTAGGGTTAGAGTTTGGGTTAGGGCTAGGGCTAGGATTGGGTTCAGGATTAGGATTAGGGTGAGGGTTAGGAGAAGGGTCTGGGGTAATTGTCCAGGGGGTAATTGCCCTATAGAACCGTTACAAGAAAGTGTTGGTTAAGAATATAGAAATGAAATCTCTTCTCTGTAAATAAAAAAAAAAAAAACGAAAGAAAAAAAAAAAGGGGGGTCCAGCCTTCAGTTATGCTGACTGAATGTGGCGAAATGATTTTTCCTCCTGTAATTCACTAAAGGTGCGATCACACATCGCCGGTTTAGATGGCGGTTCATGGCGGTTCTCAAACCGCCGTGAACCGTGTCCCAATGATGGCGGAAAGCACTTTGACTACGTTCTCAACACGATCTGAACACGGAGCAAACGCGGATTGACGCGGTAGTAACGCGGATCTCCCCGAAAGGTGGAGGAGTCCATACCAAGCCCGTGTATTTGGATGCAATCAGAGCCCTTTCACTTGTCCTCAATGGGTTTCAACAAGGAGCGTTTTGCTTTGTTAGGTAAACGCAATTTTAAAGAAATTATGAATCGTTGTAGCCCCCTATGTTTTACAGATTGATATTAGTGATGCAACAAGCAATTATCTTCAAGTTTCAACGTGCTTTCTCTCTTTCTCTTTTGATTTTCAAAATATCTGTATTAACTGTCATTAAAAGACATGCATATCAAAGCAGAATCCAACATAGTTTCCGAAGTTTCCTGTTCATTTGCAGGTTTATTCATCAAGTGACGTACGAGTACTTGCTTGTTTCAACATCTCTCTTTTTCATTAACCCCTTTTAGTGTTCACATAGTTATTTCGCGTATTGAATTTAAGATCTTGCTGCTTGTTTATCCATGTTTTCACAAAATTGCTCCTTCTTACCTTTCAGTGCTCCTTGTGAAATATGAGCCTATGAGAGTTCCTAAATCGTAAGGGGAATCTGTATGTGATACCCTCGATCCATTACAACAAACTACTATGGCAAACGTAGTTTACGCCGCTCCAGGACTGTGGAACAGCAGTCCAAGAGATAAAACATGCAAGTTCCATCAATAAGTCCAAAATGTTTTTAAAAACTTATCTGATAAAATAGTAACATAGTGTTTGTAGATGATGATTAGAGGAGCATGTTGCTGTTTCTGGAATTACCTTTTCCTGTTTATCTTTTGTTCCCCCTCTAAAGCGCATATAAGACCTTGCCAAAGGTATATGCGCTTTATTAGAGCGGCAATGATGATAATATAATAATAATAATAATACCTTTAACAACAGTCAATAAAAAGACATTTATGTATATTATACATTATCAAACAAGCATATACAGTATGTGTGCATAGTTTCCTCTTTACTTACAGGTTCACGTAACATAATAATGGTGTCTTTTTTTTCAATTTTCAACATTGCACATCCCTCTACTCTCTTAAGTTTCAACATAATATTTTTATCTGTATCAACATAACATATTTACATAAGTCTTCTGTGTATAACTCATCACGTTCACGAGGCTGGCCATCTTAAAAGCTGTTATTTATAAGCTTAAGTAAAATTATGAAGTTACCAGTTAATGAAAATGATGGTTTTGATGTAAATAAGGTAATTCAACATACCTAACAACTTTTTGAACATCAAACTTTATTTGTTACTGTATAATACTATGTGTTAAAGAAGTATAAGGAAACTATAACATTCAATATATTTACCCGATCTTGAATTATGGGTTCATTTTTGCTTTTTTTTTTTTCCATTCTTATTGCTCCGCCGCAAAGTGTCGCCGGAGCCATTATTCTCTTTTAAGTTCATTGTTTCTTTTCGCTTGAAAATTATGGCGGTGTTAACACGGTATTATCACGGATCTTGAGGTGCAAACACGGAGGATGCCGTTCTTTACACGATGAACGGCGATGTGAACACGGTCCATTTCAAACCGCCAAGACCGCCACGAAAAATTAAACATGTTTAATTTTTCTGGCGGTTCCCCGCGGTTCCCCGCGGTTCTCGCGGTTCATGGCGGATGAGTGACGGATGACCACGGTTTGTGTACGGTGTAAACACGGTCTTTGGCGGAGCACGGCGATTTGCTGAACCGCCATGAACCGCCGTCTAAACCGGCGATGTGTGATTGCACCTTTAGCAATCAAACAAAAGCTGCAAGGCTGGTATCTCTTTAACAGAAAACATGCTGGTGAGGATAAGTTTTACGTGCACGGGTTTTGTGGGCACATGTATGTTTTTCCGAACTCGAAGGCGGCGCTATGGAATGTTCCCGTTTCTATCACGTAATAACCCCACAGTCCAAGTTCTTCAATCGAAATCGCAATCGTTGCCACATAGGTTTCTACCAAGTTGTATTCGAAGCCGGTCTCGACTGGACCTCGCAAACACCGATCGAAGGTGGCCACAGGTGCTATCATTGTCAACTCGACGCGATGAGTCGGGCTATAAATTCGTATAGCTGCACGTCCCTCGCACGGATGAAGATCTCGAGTTGTCACAGAATTGTCGGGTCTGAAGTCGAGACTAAGATTACGCGCAAAATTCCTGTAGCCGAACAAATGCGCCGGGACGATGGCTGGCAGTCCGTACGGGGACAAGACGCCGAAAGTACCGGCAAAAGCAGTGTTTGTGGACTTGTTGAAACCTTGTGTCCACACCCAGCCTTCCGGGAATCCCGATCCCCAGTTCTTTTCCTGATGAGCGTGAGCATTTCCCGACAGCGTCCGCCCGGTGTCGAGATTGCGCCAGGTGTAGGTACCGGGTGACGCAAGGCTGTAGACAAACCAATGGATAGGCAGCGAAGGTAGATGCGTGAGCCAACCCTCTGGACCTATGCAAAATGATAACGTAATTCATGACTGTAAACACAGTTTAGAGTTATGTGCGTCTCGACATTCATTGTTGTGAAGGTCAAATGCGGTTTCTCACCAAACATTTTAAACAGCGCCAGTAGGCCTACTACACATAGTGCATAGGCCTATAATATGATACTATTTCCACTTCGTGATCAGTGTCAAAAGTTTCTGAACGAAAAGATATAATACTAAATAAGTGATATAGAGAACTCTCAGAGAAGTGGTATAGCTGTCTTTATCAACATCTCGGCTTCAACTTCAACGCGCCATGCACATTGGTGGGTGGATGAGTCATTAGAATATTATGTCGACGAACCATGCAAGCTCTTCTACCACAGCCATCAAAATAAAAGATAAGATCGTCTTGTTACATTTATAGAACTTTTATGCCGAAAAAAAAATGCAACACTGAAATGGAACGCGAGATATCACCTATAGTTTAGCTTGTCGCTTGGTTAAGATGGGGTCACACTGTCTCGAAATTGACAACAAGATGGCAATATGGATGCAGAATATTCAATTTCGTGCGAAGCCGGCCCCCAACAAGCTGTCCAACATGGTCAAAGGCCGATCAACAGCAGAAGAAATATCAGTTTTAACTTGAGTGTCTATCAGTATACAGTATAATACGTTTTGTACGAGACTTTTCAGGGACAGTACAATCACGCTGACATGTAACCTTTTATCGAACCTACCATGCCTATTGATACTTTTGTAAAAACAATTCATTGACACTATAAATAGCCCAGAACTAATTTGATGGGTAGAAAAATAAAAAGGGTGATTGTATAATGTATACTTTGTATCTTTTACGTTTTTTTGTGTGTGAACGAATAAAATGCAAATAAATCTCAATTGCATTGGTAAAATAGATACCTCTTCCTGAAGAGTCCCAGGCAACCGGTCCTGAAAAGTTTCCAGAAAAGTTGATTTCATCTATTGTGAAATCGAAGACCGTTGAATTCGGCGTCACGTTGAAAAACCCATAAGAACGAGCTGTCCATTCAAAATAAGACGACGGCATCAGATAAGGATTTTTCGTCACCGGTTTCCCGCCCTTTACGGTTACCTCGATGTCGTCTTCGTTGGGATAGGCTTCAACGACCACCATAGAGGCATCGCTCCCGTTGCTGCGTATCAGGCCGAGATATGTGTCAGGTGCATCGGAGCTGGACTCTCCGGGAGAATTTCCATCGTCACCGCGGGGGAGAACGCGGCCGAAGAGGACGCCAAGCGACCGCGCGTTGTCTGCGTCGATTAGTCTCATGTACCAGCCCTCGATGAAGGGCCCCTTCTCAGGGTAGACGTGTGGATCGTACTGGTTTGGAAGACATCGCTGGGTAAAGACTGCGAGAATGATGGCAACAACTATCACGCAGATGCCGAGCTTGCACGAGATTATCATTTTCTGTGAAGTAAATAAAGGGACAACAATGCAGTAAATAAGATATGATGCTATTTCCGATGTATGATGATGAGAACATGAAGCTACAACACAGCAGCTCCGTGATAAGAATTTATTCTAACTATAGCGATATTATTTTCTTCTTACATGGACAGGAGACGAAAGTGATGAATGTCTGTCGTTTTTCGATGCAAGTTCCTCGAAGTTCATCACTTTTGAATTTGATTTTGTTAAAATTTTGTCACGCTGCTTTGTTATATAGCTTCCCTTCCAAAAACTTGTAATAAGGGGTCAAAATATTCCTCCATTTCCATGGGGTATCTCTAGAACATGACTGTGTACGGTTGACCGCCGGGGGGGGGGGGGGGGGGAGGGGTAACTAGTACCATTTTGCGTTATGAAACAGAGTTAGGACTACAGTGTTGTTTAGACTTAATAATCCCCATTTAGTCGGAAGAGTTAACGTAGTTTGTTCTGCTTATCTAATGATGCTTCGACGCCCTGAGAATCCCGATAAGAGCTAACAAGACTGTCTGTCCTATACGATACAGAAATGCAAAGCGTATCTACCGCACTGTTGATGGACCTACTGTATCAAACCAGATCACTGCTGTTCAACATTGAAGTTGCTACCTGAATGGAATCTCCAACGCCAATTTCCTCATTCCATAAATCAAAATCAGGACTTTATAAGCGAAAATGTACCTCTGTGGATTACTACTCATAATAGACAGATTAACTTGAGCTGCGGTTGTGCAAAAAACAACAACTAACAAACAAAAACAAAACAAAACAAAACTGTGAATCACCTGCTTGTTTTACAAAATGCGTAGAAACTTTTATTATGGCTAATCTGCGCGCTGACTGGGAAAAGTAATACGTCCCGTACATATTATACCGGATGTATGGAGTTATATTATATACGCATGGTTATGGAAAATTGTATGACTGAAAGGAAGATTATGCATGCAGTCAGTGAGAAATCATTACATGGTAATTGACAAATCAGATTGCATATTTTCCGTAACCCATCCCGTCATGTGCACTGTATACGCGTGCCGCGTGGAGGAGCTGTGTATGTTATGTGCATGCATACATGCAGCGCAATGGTGTAGAGCTCGAGATGGTGCTGCGTGGAAAATCTTTACTGCTGGGAAGTTGCAAACAAACACAGCATTCCATTACGTTTACTAGTACATCTGTAGTACTTTGGTACTGTTACACAAAGTTTAAATCTGATCTTTCTTTTTTTTTTCTTTTTTTTTTACTTATTTCCGTCGCTGCTCAATGTGTCTGATATGGTAAATGATTGGTAAATGATAATGATTGACTCTTTCAATGATACGACGTATTGTCATAAAACTAAGATCCATACAGCCCTCGTCTTCGACTCTTGCAATATGAATCTTGTTCTGGCAACATACGTCGTATCCAGAGTATTCCAGACCCTCGTGGTCAGTCAATGTTATATTGTTATCTACCGATTGTGGTATACATGTACCCAAATTACTACATGGAATGATTTTACATTTTACATGTAAAAGATATCAACTGCTTTGCATAATCTCGCCATTTTTTTTTTACTATTATCGTTATAAAAAAAGACAGTCCAACTGTTATATTTGGAAACAATGTCCTCATATAATAATAATAATAGTGAGACTCTTATAAAGCGCTCATTTCTACCTAAAAAAAGATACTCAAGGCGCTATATAACAGAGTACATATTGTGTCACGTTACAACAGTATCACAGAAAATAATAACAAACCAACAAACAATATATACGTACACATATACATACAGGTATACAATTGTCAATTTAAATTGAAAAGGTAGGTCTTGAGATTCTTTTTGAAACCGTCAATGGAAGATGCTTCTCTAAGAGATTTTGGTAGGCCATTCCATAGTTTTGGGCCCATATTATGAAAAAGCCCGGTCCCCCCAATTATGCTTGATTCGAGGTACCTGTAATTTTAGCGAGTATGATGAACGGAGATTACGTGGTGGTTGGTGAAGATGAAGAGTACTTTGAAAGTAGACAGGGGCAAATTTGTGCAATTTACGGTAAACAAGAAGAAGAATCTTGAAGTTAATACGTTTTTCTACAGGGAGCCAGTGTAGGGACCGAAGTATCCAACGACCAGAAAACATACCGAAGATACATGAAACAAAGAGGTGAGATACACTTGTCTTTGCAATAGTCTGACCAAATCAAATGTTGCGAAACAGACGCAGTATCGCGTGATAACGTGTAACATGATGATGAGCACTAGCAAACTTACGGCAGAAAACAGCTACGCAAAGAGACGTACAGTGATGAGAAACAGCAGCGATCATCTGGAGCTCATTGGAACTATATGCTGCGTCTAGCGCTGGACTGCACTTGAGTTGCTTCTAATGGCGAGTTCTAATGTCGGTGATAAGTCTCATTCATGTGACCATAATGCCCGGATCATTGCCTTTGGAAGTACAAGTGTTATTCCACATAATAATACGCTCACAATAGGTCATGATATAAGCATGGACCTACTACACACATGGACTATGAACGGAGGTCTTTTCTTTGATCCGACCTGCATCGCCGCCACCTGATTACGTGCATCTTGATGATTACATGTATGGACAATGACGATTGTGTAATCGTTCATCCCGACTGACAACAGAACCGTTTCCTTCATTTCGGTTTTATTTCGCTGAGGTGCCTTTCAGACTTAAAGGAGACCTCCGGATGATTTTCAGATTTTTACATTTGAACAACTATAAATTAGTTATACTGAGGACAGAGTTTCAGAATTTGTGGTAATTGGGATGAAGAATAAGAATATTTTCAAAATTGAGAACAAATTGCAATGAACAAGGATGATGACATGGCAGAGTCACCATAAGAATCCATGAGTTGGGGCTCAAGGAAGCAGAACAAAAGAAGAAGGCATGCATAGATTATACACAGGTGAACTCGCAAGCAAGCGGTATTGTAATGGAATTACACTGCTACATTGCTAGAATATGTGAACCTCCTATGTCATCATCCTTGTACAGTGTAATTTGATTAAGGTTTTTCAAACTACTGTTTCTCTGCTCGAGAACCACAATAAATTCCACAAATCTATACATGGAGTTGTCGATTTATGTACTACATGATGTGAAATTATGAAAATCGTCTGGAATGTCCCTTTAACTGCCTTTGGGAAATCGACAATGATGGGGAGCAGCAAACCTCAAATCATGACAAATTTCGTGTCACGAAATTAGTACAGGACGCTTGTGGACGCGCATGTAACGTTGCTTAATGGTGTATATAAGACATAATGTCGTCTACCATTACTGTCCATGTTCACTCTGAAACAATGTGCGAAAAATGGGAAAAATAAGATTTCAAATTACAACCAACCTGCCGAAATACTTGCTTTCTCTCGTAAAGTACGTGCATTTCGCAAATGAAATTAACTGAGCGATGGTTTCCCTATGTAAACTACAACTGCACATGCATTTTTCTTGATTTAAGAGAGTTATTATCTTCTGCGCATGATGTAGTTTTTAAATGTCTCAAAAGCGCTGTCTTGTTTTTAAAGGGGCCCTGAAATCCAAATGCATGTTGATTTGTGTTGATTTATGATACCCTCAACATCACTTTTGTGTGGTGAAACGAATATCTAGAAACATTACATATATTTTTAACGATTTTTCTTCTATTTTTCTTCGGATTACTTGGGAACGCCCATAAAAAATCCTTCCAAACCAATAGTCTTGAGATGACATCGTCTTTATTGTCAATCGTTGCTAAAGTACTGAAATGTTTAACAAAAGACATCGGAATGCACCTTCCTCTCGACTCAGCATAACTTGCATGTTCCCTCGCCATGTCTTGTTATAGTCACATTAATATCACAGAAACATGGAAGTTATGCTTAGTCGAGAGGAAGGTGCATTCCAATGTCTTTTATTAAACATTTCAGTACTTTAGCAATGATTGACAGATGATGTCATCTCAAGAATATTGGTTTGGAAGGATTTTTTGTGGGCGTAATTCCCAAGTAATCTGAAGAAAAATAAAAGAAAAAATCGTCAAAAATATATGGAATGTTTCTAGATATTGGTTTTACCGCAAAAGTGATGTTGAGGCCGGGTATCATAAATCAGCACAAATCAACATGCATTTGGATTTCAGGGCCCCTTTAAGGCAAAGCTGGCTGTCGGTGATGCACGATGAGATCAACAGGAAAGCATCTTTGAAATGTTATTGTGCTGCTTTTCACAGAAACAGATGTTTGAATTAATAAACGAGCGATGTGGTAGGTCCAAGATATAGCAAGGAGATATAAGTGAACTGGTCCGCGCGCTATAGTCACCACATCTGACAGAGAACTTCATGATGCACAATCGGTGCAGCAGCCAGGCCCTATGCACATCGGACTTCTTTCATCGAATTTTTACAAAGTTCAAGTGTTTGTTTGTTTTTTCTGTAACTTGGTTTGTTTGTCAGTTTGTAAGATGTCTTATACGCAGAGCTGTGAACAGATCTGGACGGGATTTTCAGGGAAGATAAGAAATGGGCCATATAGTAGGATTAACAATTGGTTTTGGATTTTTGTGTGTGTTTTTGTTTCCATGTTTGTTTTATTGTTTGTTTCTTTGTTTGTTTCTCGGGGGAGGGTGGGGTTGGTGGTGGTCAGATCAGATGCAGGGATAGTTTGCAAAGAACCCGTTGCAGAGCGAGGAAGTCAAATCACTATAATATCGCTGCACACCGGAGTGAAAACTGGCATGGAAGGCAACTGATCACCTCATGGAGACGATTTTGGACAAAATGATAGACCCCTTCCCCGTCAAAAAAAAAAAAAAATTGACGGACACAGAATCATGTTTTGATTGGTAAACCCTTTATCATTTTCGGAATAAGGAGCTTTATCATTCTAAATAGGAAACTCATTATAATTTGTGAATGGAGGTGTTATGTAAGATAAACGAAAGTATATAGCGAGGGGTATTAATATCATAATAAAGTCAGAGACACAGGCTTCGATCAGGGGCATCACTTGTGAGCAGTAAAATAGAATCGCACAATCATACAATTGCAAATATGAGATAGAAGAGAGAAGTCAGAATCAAATCAGAATCAGAATGGTGATGGTTGTTTATTTGGTTACAGCTCGTTATTCCGAAGGTTCGAAAGTGACACCTGGAAATGTAGAGAGGTTGCAAAATGACCTCGGTAATGTTGATTGGTCTTCTGTATATAATACCGAAAATATAAATGAGGCTTATTATTTGTTTATGAGTACTTTAATTCCGCTTATGGATAAGCATGTTCCTGTTGTTAAAAAGAAATCAGGAAATTATAAAAGATCCCCTAGACTTCCATGGATATCTAGGTCTTTTCTGCGATCAATCAATCGAAAGAATAATTTGTATTATGCTGACAAAATTAAACGTATATACCCAGCAATCTCATGATAGATACACGTCATATAAAAACGTCCTCACACAAATATTACGTTACGAGAAACAATAATACTTTACTAATCAGATAAGTTTGTTTAAACATAACATTTAAAATACTTGCAAAGTTATTAATATGGCTATCAATAAAAATAAGGACAAACCCCGTATTACATCAATCAAATACGGTGATTTATTTGTTGATGATGTTTCCTCAATAGCTGATATTTTTAATCAGTATTTTTCACAAATAGGAAGTAATCTTGCCCAAAATATTCCAAATACTCATCTGAATTTTCAAGATTATTTAGAAGTCCCCAATCCTAGCTCATTGTTTTTCACGCCTTTGCCCAAAAATGAATTATTAGATATAGTTCAGAATTAAAAAAAAAAAAAACTCTGGTTATGACGGCATTGATAATGTCCTTTTAAAAAGTATTTTTGATTATATCGTTGATCCAATTGCACATGTATTTAATTTGTCTATAAGTAATGGTGTTGTCCCTGAGGCTATGAAAGTCTCGAAAGTAATTCCTGTCCATAAAAAGGGGGAAAGGGAAGATGTCTCCAATTATAGACCAATATCCCTGCTAACCTCCGTTTCGAAAATGTTAGAAAGGGTTGTTTACACCAGGCTTTTGAAGTTCTTAGACACTCATAAAATTATTTCTGACCATCAATTCGGTTTTCGGCAAAAGCATTGCACATCTCATGCAATCCTTACCTTCCTTGACAGGGTTTCAAAAGCGATAGATACATTTCATCATACTATTGGAGTCTTCCTGGACCCCTCCAAGGCCTTTGATACCATAGACCACAACATACTGCTTCACAAATTATCACATTACATCAGGGGAAAGGCCTTGCCAAGTGGTTCAAAAGTTATATTTCTAATCGAAAACAATTTGTATTTATCAACGGTCACGCATCGACTATGCAAAATGTTAACTGTGGTGTTCCTCAAGGAAGTTTACTAGGTCCCCTTTTATTTATTCTCTATGTCAATGATATGTCAAATTCTTCAAACATCCTCTCTTTCTTATTATTTGCGGATGATACTAATGTGTTTTTATCTAATTCTGATTCTGATCGATTAATTGATACTTTAAACAGTGAATTAACGAAGTTATTTCATTGGATAAGAGCGAATAAACTGTCTATAAATTTGCAAAAAAAAAAAAAAAACTAAATGTATTGATGCTGTTCAGTAATTCGCTGGAAAATTTACCGAGAAATGTTTTTCTGGAAGACACGGTCATAGAAGAAGTCTCTTCCATCAAATTTTTAGGTTTGATTCTGGACAATAAACTTCCTGGAGATTGCATATTGATTCTGTATGTCGTGTTATTTCAAGGAATATAGGTATTATAAACAAAGTTAAATTTTATCTTCCCAAAATATACTTTTTATGTTATATTCTACTTTGATACTATACCTTACTTAAACTATGGGATACTCGCATGGGGAAACACTTTTTCTACTTACACAGAAAGAATATTATTATTACAGAAAAAAGCTCTTCGTATCATTTGTCACGAATCGTGGAGAAGTCGTACTAATAATTTATTTCACGAAAATAATATTTTGAAAATGTATGACCTTTATCGTTTGCAATTAGGACAATTCATGTATAAACTCACCAACCATTCTCTCCCCCTTGTGTTTGATTCTATGTTTTTAAAGAATGAAACTGTTCATGCATATCCAACCCGTCAATCCCATGAATATCATTTGCCTTTGACTAGGACGGTTTTTGCAAAATCTTTATTCTCCTTTTCTGGACCAAAATTCTGGAATTCTCTTGATAATGATATAAAAGAAGCTTTAAGTTTTAATACATTTTCTTTAAAGTTAAAGAATTATTTAAAAACTTCGTATGCCGCATAATGATTCATTCTTTTTTTTTTACTTTTGATTTTCAAAACTGTTGTTGCTCGGTAATCTCACTACTCTCTGTTTATCAGTGAGCCCGAGCTTCTGTGCCTTCAGTGCCCTGGTTATGACCCATCGTTTCCCTCTCCTCTCCCCCTCCCCCCCCCCCCCTTGTCCACCTCGGACTTACTACCTTCCTCACTATCTTTCTATCCTCTCATCAATCTTTCCTTACAAGAGAGCCGCCTTGTGTTTGTCAATGTGTCTTGGTATGTGTGCATGTATGTGTGTATTACTCTGTCTTTTTTTTTTTTTTTACTACCGCTTAGGGAAATTGTTGTTGTTTTTGCTACTTTGGTTTTTTTTCTGTATAAGGGGACTGCATTCTACAAGCTCTGCTTTTTAGCAGTCCCCTCCATTTCCAGCAATATTGTTTATGTATATATTGTTTATTGTATCTCTGTTGATAATTTACCTGTATCTTTTTTACAATGTTATTTCTGTTCATCGCATTGTGGTACTGATTCTCTCACATCTTTGTATACGAATGTTTCATTGTACTTCCAATTATTTTGTTTGTTGGAAATGAAATAAATCAACTTGAAATCAACAACTTGAACTTATTCCGAAGGCTCTTCAGTCCGAAGATTCGTTATTCCGAAGGTTCGTTTTTCCGAATTTCATTTTCGGATTAACAAATCTTCGGAATGACGAACCTTCGGAATAACGCCACAAATGTTCGGATTAACAAACCCTTTTTCATTTTCGGATTAACGAACCTCTAGGTATAGGGAATTTGTGTGTTTCGGATTAACGAACCTTCGGAACAACGAACCTTCGGAATATCGAACCTTCGGAATAACGAACAGCACCAGTTTATTTTCTCTCTGAGATCTGCTAGTTGACGCCTGCTTTCGAGGCGTGATGGAGGAAAAACGACAACAGGCGTGCTCCAATCACTGCTCATACCTTATACAGCTTATTTTGATAAACGGAGTTGAGTCAAACTTAAACTGAACTGTAATAGGTGTTATCAAAGCCGAAACTATGGAGAAACTTATGGAATCTTATATGTTTTCACCTTTTAATTTTATCATCTTGATTAAGTTGGTCATATTACATTGTGAAAATTGAATGAAGTGACAGTGTCACAGTTTCATAAATATTGTGTTGGTCTGGACATTATCATTATACTACAGACCACTTTTGGTCAATAGTGAAGCAATACTGACCACCCCCCTTCCTTCACATTCATCAAATTGATTTTATCATTACATCTCTAGAGCAATTTGAAGGAAGACGATGGTACTTCTTCTTTTAATCATTTTTCCAAAGAAGATTTTGTATAGTTTAGTCTACACAAGAGTTTGACTGTGTTATTCCTTATTCAATTTACTATAAATCACGGAGTGCATGGACTCTCTTTTAAGGTTACAACAGAAGGGGGAACAAAAAGAAAAACAAAATCTTTAGCAAAATGTGAAAATGCATGCCATGGAATTTGTCTCATATTTGCCGTTGTATGATTTAACGATTCTATTTCACTGCTTAAGACTAGTGATGCCCCTGATCAAATGCTGTGTTCTCTGACTTTGTTATGATATTAATACGCCTCGCTATATTATTCTTTCGTTTATCTTACATAACATAAACACCTCCATTCACAAATTATAATGAGTTTCCTTTTTAGACTGATAAAGGGCAAGTTGAAAACCCAATGGCCCGAATTCACAAAGGTGGTACACAATCTTGTCCATGGTTTAAACCATGGGCAAGACTGTACCACCTTCGTGAATTCACGCCAATGTCTCACTCTTATATACGATTCGTATAGAAAACAATACACACACACACGCGAACGCTTACATATAATTCAGGATACATTGTGCAATACAAATTACAGAAATTAGATATATTATGATAATACCATGTGTGTGTGTATAATATATATATATATATATATATATATATATATATATATTGTGTGTGTGTGTGTGTGTGTGTGTATACATCCACACACAATTATGTAATTTGTGTAATCCATGTAATTCGCAATAAAGGCAACAGGCACTTTACCCTAAGCATCTTTAAGCGTATTCGGTGCTATATTGACCAACGAGGGAATATGTTTGAATATTTTGTTATAAATAACTTCGCCTGCAGTGTAGCAAAATGCGGTGCAAAGATAATGCTCTCTCCTGCGAAAAAAAACAACGGGTCTTGTGGTTTAACAATAAACAATCTAAACTTTTTGTTTTTATTATGTATCTAAAACGATAAGGGGTTGTCTTAGTGTAGTAACCGTAGAAGCAGTATCTTCATCATCATCATCATCATCATCATCATCATCAAGAACAACATTCCGAGTGTGGTGGCAGGCGACTACATCACATTGAACACATTCCCCGAGCCCTAAAACGCAGAATTTAAACAACGTAAAAAAGATTACTGTTCAGACGAAATCACCAAGACTTTAATTTTACGTGTGTTTCAATACAACGCAAGTATTAATCCTTATCATTGTAATTAAGCACCCTTATTAACGTTGATATTCATATAAGCATGTTGGTATATGCGTATATATCTGGTAGAATGGTGTGGTTTCCAAGACAGTCATCTAACACTTAAAATTAGAAAAGAAAGCAAAGAAATTTGAATTATTTTGCGACTTTTTATAAGGAAGCATTTGTGTTTACTAGATGGAGAAGTCAGATCTTGATAACTAATGTCATAAGATAAAAGGAATACTCAAACGTGTTTTATCTTTTGGAATTGTCCATCTGTTGTTATGGTTGTTGTTGTTTTTTTTTTGTTGGGGGGGGGGTGGGGTTGTTCTATTTTTCTCTCCTCTTCTTTTTTTTCCTCTACATTATGTATAGGCATCGCCGCAGGAATGATCTACACTTTATCCTCATGTACTTTTTATTTTGCCCTTTGTCATTTTAAACTAAAACCCAAAGATAAAATGCTCGGATTCATTTTCTTTAAAAGAAATGAAAATACCTTAATAATGATCTGTGAGATAATGAAGGCGTCTTTATAACAATCTATGTTTATCATTGCACAATGTAGTAAGATCATCATAAATATCAACATGTAGGTTGATGTGTAACTTTGGAGTTGTCATTATAGTCTCCATAGTCCAGGCTTCAGTTATATTCCTCAACCATGTGTTTGCAGAGCGCCTTGACAGCTTCGTAAGTCTCCAGTCCGGTTGGCAGGATTTGCTCCTCGGGGAGGAGGAAGCCATAGTTGCCCGTGTCCCTCAGCTCCACCACGTACGAGTACTTGGCATTCAGAGTAGCGAAGCCCCAATCTTCGCTGCAACCCGACGCCGCATCTGTGGGAGGAAAACCGCGGCAGGGAATGAGTAGTAAGGGTATAGCAAATCAATGGAGAGTGGTCGTATTTTGTGCGTTTTGTGAGTTTCGAAGCAAGAATTCGTTTAAAATAAAAACACAGTGACTTTCTTTCTTTCTTTTTCATATAAATAAGCTGAGATCGGGACTCAAGGATTGTTGCTATTAGACAATGAACATGCAAAGATAATCCGAAACACTATGCTAAACACGGACACTTTGCTTAACTCATTCCCCACGAGATTCTAAAATTCTCATACACGGTATACAAAAATTCAACAGGTCCGATGGGCATAGGATTGAATGGCTCGTATTGATATTGTACAGGTCGGTTCAAGTTAACAGCTGTCTGTTTGTGATTACCACGTTGCACAAGCTGCTTAAAATTGTAAGATTCTAATTAGAAATACTAGCATAATCGAGTTTTGTTTGGTTGAATTCGCAAAGGTACTAAAAATCATTCCGTTCCGTTTTCTTTTTAACGCTGTCATGTGCTATACAACACTTACACAGAGTCCTGGCTGATGGTCCATAGGTGTACGAGGTCCCGTAGACACTCTGCAAGGCGTTCACGGCTTTAGCGGAAGCTGCGTCCTTCAAGGCAGAAACAGTGGTGGGAAAGAGTTTGTTGAGTGATGCAGCTCAGAAGTTATAGTGGGTACAAGGTTGTTCAGGGGAGGGGGAGTTAGTGGAAGGATATTATTAATTGGTATGGAAATGACGGTTTGAAGCCTGTTGGTTAATGATGCCAGTAGTTAGTATTGTTGGCAGGTGGCTGATGGTAGGAAGTTTGTTGGTATGACGAGCTGAGACTTCTAATCTGGACAGTTACAGGATGAAAAAGCGGTATAATTGCAAGAGGACTGATGCTATTTGAATGATGAGGGGATTTTTTTTTTTTTTTAGGAGGATTGTTGGAGAATTATTAGAAAATGAATGATTCGACGATTGTTGATTGTGTTTAGGGAGATCGTTGGTAAGATGGTGTAGAGACTGGAGGTATAGGAACATGATTGCAGAATCGTTGAGATAATGTGGAAATGAAGGAAATGACCGCTGGTATATAGGTGAATGATGGCAGAATAATAGTGGATAAGACAATCAATACCATGGCATGAAAACATTAGTGGAGATATAGCGCTGGGATGGCCGATGTCAGGTTAAGTTATTTGGCCGGGCAATTGTCGGCATTGCGCGTTAAAATTGCCGATTGGTGAGGTAAAAGGAATTTTAATGATGAAGTCAGGGGAAATTAAAGAGATAGTATAGTTTTTGTGGTGATGATGATTGAGCTTTTAACTTTTTGCAAGGTACTGAGAAACCACTTATGAAATGTTACAGAGCAAACCATTCTAAGAGGAAGTCAAAGTTTATTTGATGAAAATCGGTTTTGAAATGGCTGAGATATCCGAAAACAAAATAAAACAAAGAGATCCTAATAAAAGGTGGGTGCCACCGTTTATTAGTATCGCTTGTTTTGGATGTCTCAGCCATTTCAAAACCAATTTTCATCTAATAAATGTTGAATTCCTCTTGGAGTTACATGCTCTTTCACATTTCATAAAAGATTTCTCATCATCTCACCACAAAAGTTAGAAACCTGAAGCCAGGTCTCAACCAAAACTATACCATCCCTTTAATGCATTAGCGACATTAATGGACAAAGACATTCTTGAACAAAAGAAGATAATACATATTTTGTCAAATAGGAACAGCTTAACCTCATGGTTTATCTCGTCGAATTTTGGTGCTACGTTCAGATGTCCAGAAGGTGCCTCGTCAAAGAGCGAGTGTAAGTTGAATCATTACACATCTCAACATTGGTATAATAGTTAGGGTATTTAGGTCATGATTCATGAACAGTTAATTAAACTACGAAGAGTGTTGGCGCAAGATTGGGGAAGAGGAAGAAGATAATGCAATGATGATGGTGGGAATAAAAAAAAAAGTAAACTTACATGACAATCACACTTAGTACGCATAACACTAATGACGATATCACAAACAAAATATAGAATATGAACATAAATAGTATTAATGACACAGTTTGTGTGCCGTGGATTTTATGAAGTAAAATCGTTTTCGCTTTCATATCCGACATGCATTGACTGCTATTATAATCACCGCAATCACCATCGTGTGTTCCAAAATTCAGACTAGCCTCGTTTTACGTTCCCATCATCCTAAACAATAAAGATGAAAATGATGAACGGTAAAGTTCTTCATCATCCATCAAATCCTTTATACCCCGATCCCGCCCCGCCCCTCTAAATCCCTCCCCATCACCCCAACTGCCATTGCTCACGTGATCGTCCTTCTCCTGCGGGAGGACGGCTGTTGCCGAGTACGACCAAGGGGCCAACCAGAGCTGCGAATAGCTATGGAAGTCGATGAAGCAGACGTAATCCTTGTTGGAATCGAGTAGCCACTGAGTAGTTTGAGCGACCTCGGGTTCGGAGGCTGCATTAGGCCCACGATACGTGCTATAGCACGGGTTGGTGCTGGCGCCTTGACCTGTAATGTTATTATGCGCATAAATTTTTATTTATTTATTTATTTATTTTTTTTTTGCTAAGTTTGTGAGAATGTCGGTGTGTGCGTGCGTTTGGTTGTTGTTTTTGTTTTTAATGGGGTGAATACGTGTAAATTGTGTAAGTCGATGTGTGTGTATGTTGCGTTGCGTATCGTATCATGGGTTCGTACGCAAAACAATACAGACGTTTATGAATGGCATCCGCAACATGTATTACAATATTTGTTAATATAAATGCTCATACAAGTTTGTTCCTCCGAATACTCTGAATGAAAAACAAAACAAAACAAAACAAAACAAAACTTCGTCTCGATAACTTAAATTGCTCCGTGCACGATCACACAAGGGCGGTGACTTGGCTCAGTCGGTAGCGCGTCTGCCTTCGAACCAATCGGCCCGGGTTGCAAAAACCCGTTATCTGCTGGGGAAAATTCGATTGTGTCATCGGAAAAGTTGAAGGTGGCTTGATTGAGGTTGTCATTTAACTTCAGTCACGATCAGCCCATAACAACTTTGAAATGAAAGAACTTCATGAGCTTCAATGCTCGTGATTTAAGAAAACATACACATTATACATGTACCTTACACATACGTATATGGCAAGCCAAACGTTCCATAAATTGGTCGATATATTAAGCCGAGTTTTTCGATTTATTGAACGTTTGGCTTGCCATGTACGCCCGCATTCACAAATCGAGTTTCTTTTCATGAAAAATGTGTTGTTGCCAGAGCCACCAAAGTGTTCTGCGTAGACCCGGCCATGACACTGAGGTAGAAATAAAAGCACAATATACACGGGAAAGGATATGAACAAACATGAGGGATAGACAGAAAGATAGATAGATAGATAGATAGATAGATAGATAGATAGATAGATAGATAGATAGATAGATAGACAGACACACAGACAGATGAGTGAATGCATAGATAGATAGATTTATATTCCACATACTAAGAATCTTGCTATAGGATTGGTCAAGAGCTGATCACGTGATAAAGCGTAGTTTTACCCATCACAGCACCTTCGTTACACTATTAATATGGTGATAGTCATTTTTGCTTCGCTGATCTCTTCAGTCCACACATCAGTAGCGCGTGAATCACTTATAGTTTTGACGTGCGATATAAAAGTGCGTTACACTGTGGACTATCCTTTGACCTAGGTCAGGTGATAGTCCGAGCGTCAGTGAGACGGTGCCGCGGTGCACGGCAATTACAATCAAATTTGTTGTAATTGTCAGCTACGTCTAAAGTTGACTCGTATGTTACCGTGCGTGTAAGTAGTCTAGTTGCCTTGTTGGAGTTTTGCCTTGCTCGTGTTTCAGAACGCTCAGTATTAGCAACAACATGATTGGTAACTTAACGTAGCCTAAGCCGGATTTCTATACCTACGTAGGTGACTCTCCGTCTCTAACAAGACATAACGTTCGCTCTGCACTTTAAATTTTTTTATACCTATTTAGTCTAATTAGCTGTGTTGTTCGCCCACCCCCCCCCCCCTCGTCCTGTTCCCGTCAGTTAAAATGGCTTCAGATGTGGAATTAAATGGGAATATAGATGTGGAATATAATAAAGCAAATAGTCAACTTCTGGTTTCCGGCAATGAGACAAACTACCACTTCCTCTGCAATTTGAATGTGTACGCTATCTTTAAAGGACAAGTTCACCTTCATAGACATGTGGGTTGAGTGCAAATGCAGCAATATTAGTAGAACCAAGGAGGTTCGAGAGATGGAGTTACAACTGACTATAATTATTCAATCAGCTGTCAGTTTTCTATGGATGGACAAAAGAATTCCACAGGTGCATTTTTGCCTTTGATGTTCGATGCTTGAAGCCGCTATCTTTCTGAGAAATCTGAAGATTCATTTTTAACGCTAACATAATATCGGGTATATGCTGCTCGTTTACGTATCAAGTGCAATGAAATTAAGTCACCTAATGATAAAGCATATAAAACAAAAGTCAATTCCGTTCGAAAATATGTGGAAAAGTGTAAATCTGAGCTGTATTTTGTGAAAGTGTTTGAAATTTTACCCTCATGGAAAGCCGGTTTTATCACTTTTCTCCTTATTTCCGCAAAAATGAAACTAATATGGTATCATCTTCAAGTATAGTTCTTTATAAATAAATATGTCAGATTAGCGTACAATCACGTACATTCGAGTAATTTTGATATCTATTTCAGCAATATTTGAGCAATTTCTATTCGCGCACCCCTGTGCCTTTACCATTGTCTTCCGCCCATCGTTTGTAAGTAGGGATAGCGAAAAGTAATTACCATCACAAAGACATATCTTCCTTGGAAAGTGGCTGGTGATTATGCAATGAGACACGAGTCAATTGTCTTCGCATCTGATCGGCAGATCAGTTTGACACATACTTCAAATATTTTTGAGTTGCGGCTTCGAGCATGGGATCAAAGCGAATAAGACTGTTGTGACTCCATTTCTCGAACCTCCTTGGTAGAACACATCAGTGAGAGTTTGAGGAAAATCGGATAATCCGTTCAAAAGTTATGACTTTTTGAAGTTTGTACTCAGTCACAGCTGGATGAGAAGACTACTATAGATTGTGATGTCACATGCGTACAACGATAGAAAAGAAAGAATAAAGAAAATTCAACATATTTCAATTTTTCTTGCATAACAAAAAAAAAAACCAAAACACTCGACTTCTCTCTTTCAGAAGGCAGGGGGAATAATATTACCCTAAACATACGTCAGTAACAAGTCGAAGAAATGTGCACTTTATTCAAAAAGTAAAGTTTTGTGAAATTCTCTTTTCATTTTCCTTATATTGTTGTACGCATGTGACATCACACACTGTAGTAGTCTTCTCATCCAGCAGAGACTGCACAGATACTTTAAAAAATCATAACTTTTTAACGGATTGTCCGATTTTCCCCAAACTTTCACTGATGTGTTCTTCTGATATTATTGCCTTCACTTAATCCACATGTATATGAAGGTGGACTTGTCCTTTAATCAGCTGCGCTTCGGAAAGATATCTACATTCAGATCTCCTCGGAAAGGATAGTTTGTCCCAACATCCTTAATCAATGTTGATTATTTGCTTACTATAGATAGATAGATTGATAGATAGATAGATAGATAGATAGATAGATAGATAGGTAGATAGATAGATAGATAGATAGGTAGATAGATAGATAGATAGATAGATAGATAGATAGATGGGCGTAGATGACAGAATGGACAGAGGAAGAGAGGGAACAAGAGAGAAGTATGGAAAATTGGTATATGAAGACATTTTCCAGACATACCTCCCCACTGGTAGGGGTAGTTCCTGTTGGGGTCGACACCACGGCAGAGGCTGCCGGCGTTGATGGAGCGAGTCTTCCTCCACATACGGTCCTACAGAAGAGAAAGAGTGATGAAGCACAACGACACCACTCGGGAAACACTCTATAAACACAGTGTGTGTAATGGAACAGCTCATACCGATATACATCGGTAACGTAACATCTTGTGTTTGAGACTGAATTTTGTTTGAGTTTGTGTTTAGGTTTGGGTTTGGATTTGAGTTTTAGTTTTAGTCTGAGTTTGAGTTTTAATTTGGGATTGGGTTTGCGTTAAAGTTGAAGTTTAAGGTTAGAATTTTGAGATTTGAGTTTAGATTTTAGATTTTAGATTTAAGATCTTAGATCTTAGATTTTGTACTTTTTTATTTTTTTTTTATTTTAGAGCTTTAAAGCTTTGAGTTTTTAAAAGTTTTGAGTTTGAGTTAAGGTCCATTTTGAGTTTAGGTTCATTTTAACCTTCGGGGTTTTTTAAGACCACAGTATAGATTCATGTTCAGGCCCGTAACTAGGAGGGAGAGAGGATGGGTGTACGGGGAGCACGACCACCCCCGCAGCGCTTCCTTGCCAAAAACGTTTCCGATGTAATTTATGATAATGACATGCAGACGTCATAACTAGGAGTTGGCACAGCTTGCATGCATCGACCGACAGACCGAGCTACACTCATGTACACAGCTATCAATGCGAAATCGCACATGAAAGATGTTACTTTAAAGATTACTTTTTGAAAATTAATATGTTCCGATTTCTAAAATGGCACTGAGGTTCTGAATTTAATTTTACGAAACACTCCTTGGTATAATATGCTCGGAGCATTTCAAAGATGAAAGTATTGATAAATTTGTGGCAATAAAGAGGAAATTGGGTTTCTATTGTCTATTTAAGTTAATCCTTATTGTCAGTTTCAATAATCAAAGCACCAACAATCGCACGTTCTATACACAACGAACTCTTTCCACCGCCGAGCCAGGTTCTGCTACTAGCAGTGCCGCGGTACGCCCTCATGGTGCCGCTTCATGTTCAACTACGTATACAGCTGAGCCTAATGAGGCTGACTCTTCAAGAACGTTCAAGTTTCAGAGGAGCATATCTCAAAAGAAAATAAAAAAGGTAAGTATAGACCGATGGTATCTGTCTCTTCTCGCAGGGCTTCTTATCTATAACGTTGGAATTGTAGATGTAACATCGTCTGGGATCAGCCCAGAGTAGAGACACAGTTTTCTCGTATCCATCATTATTTTGCTATGCAATACTACTGATCTGCGCTCTCTTGTAAAATTTTCAGCTAAAAACGCCCTAAAAGGGGCATTCAGCCTCACTGAGTCAGCTCTATTGGAACATTATCTTGGCCTAATCTATTCTTAATTAAAGAGTGTTTGGTTTACTGATTTTGTGCATTAACCCCCACCCCCCCCCCCCCCAAAAAAAAAAGGTGTTTCTCTGGCACAAGTCTTGCATGCAGCTACCTTCGAAAACACAGCGCTGTTGAATTCAAGTGCTCTGTGCGTGCGCACACCGTATCGAGCTATACACAGTAGCTTGCGCTGTGTTTTGGGAAGGCAGCTGAGAGGCCGGTGCAAGAAACACAACTTTTTTCGGATTAATTCATAAAATCGGTAAGCCAATCATCAATTAGGAATAGATTAGGCTAAGATGTTCCACTAAGCTGAAACGCCCCCTTTAGGGCGTTTTGAACTGAAAATAACTGGCCGGCGCGGATCAGTAGTGGGTCATAAGCCCATTATAGCAAAGTGATACGAGAGGATTTTCTCTACTCTAGGCTGGCCATGTTACATCTACAATTCCAAAATTATATTAGAAATCGGAACATATCACACTAAAACTGCAATAATCTGCAAAAAAAAAAGTTAATCCTCCCAGTAATTAAAGGACAAGTCCACCTTCATATATATATATATATATATATATATATATATATATATATATGGATTGAGTGAATGCAGCAATATTGTAGAACACATCAGTGAAAGTTTAGGGAAAATTGGACGATCCCTTCAAAAGTTCACAGTCACTGCTGGATGAGAAGACTACTATGTGTGATGTCACATGCGTACAACGTTATAAGGAAAATATAAAGAGACTTTCACAAAATGTTACTTTTTGTAAAAAGTCCACGTATCCTCGACTCGTCACTGACTATGTTAAGGGTAATATTCCTCTTGCCTTCTGAAAGAGGGAAATCAGGTGTTTTTTTATTATGCGAGAAAAGTGAAAATATCATGAATTTTCCTTATACTTTCTTTATATAGTTGTACACATGTGACATCACAAGCTGTAGTAGTCTCCTCATCCAGCAGTGACTTGTAGAAACTTCAAAAATTCATAACTTTTAAACGGATTGTCCAATTTTCCTCAAACTCTTGCTGATGTGCTCTGTTAATATCGCTGCATTCACTCAATCCACATGTTTATGAAGGTGAACTTGTCCCTTAACATCTTTCATGTGCGATTTCGCATAGACAATTGTCCACATTGATCGGTCGATGCATGCAAGCTGTGCTGACTCCTTGTTATGACGTCTTCATAATGTCATTATCACAAATTAAATCGAACACTTTTGGCGAGGAAACGCTCTCAAATTGCTATGTTCGTCATGTTATTTCATCTTAACTACGTATATATACTGGAAGACGAATATTCTATACTAGAGGATATAAGAGTTTATCTTTCGAAAAATTGAAACAGATTGAAATTTCATTTTACCTACAATTGATTTCACGTTTAAAGATATTCTTTTCCCCATAATCTATTGTGGTGGTATGAGGCGGGGGGGGGGGGGTCATTTTTAGACTCGGATAGAGACTTCATATAACTTGATCAGCAAAACAGAAAATCATGCAACGTAATGAATTTTGAGTGGTTTGTTTGTTTGCGTTTTTTGCAACCTGAATAGAAACCCATCGCGTTATCTAACTTCTTTTTTATTCAAGATTTTGAAAATATTCGACCCAAATTGTTCACTAGAAAGAATAATAATGATTTCAACCCTAAATTAAAAAAAAAAGGCTCCCTCGTGTATAAGTCGGCATGGGAGGGACCATGGAGCTACTAAAGCTCCATGGAGGGACACTTTCATATAATTTGATCAGTAAATCAGTCAATGAGAAAGTCACTAAGTAATTAAAGAATTTAGTTTATGGTTGTTGTTTTTTTTTTCTGTTGGCATCTAAACAAATAAAAACGTATCGTATTATTTTTGATAGATTTTTTTTTTTTTTTTACAAATATTCCGCAAAAGGTGTGCACCGGATCGTTAAAAATGCAAAATCTCATTTGGTTGTATTTTGTGTGTGTGTGTGTGTGTGTGTGTGTGTATGTGTGTGTGTGGGGGGGGGGGGGTAAGCAAACAGAAAGTTTATCTACTCTATGAAACTGAAATTGAAATTGAAATAGTCACTGTATGCAACTGCAAGATATACTTGCACAACCGTTGGCACAAATACTAGATTTATATCTAA
Organism: Diadema setosum; assembly: GCF_964275005.1. Classification (NCBI taxonomy): domain Eukaryota; kingdom Metazoa; phylum Echinodermata; class Echinoidea; order Diadematoida; family Diadematidae; genus Diadema; species Diadema setosum. Next base: position 16,149,981 of record NC_092688.1, read on the forward strand.
TCTAATCGGAGACGATTGTCAGTTAAAATTGTTTCATGAACTCACGTCGCTCCAGGTGTACGCGTATCCATCGACGTTGAGTGAGGGGACGATGACGAAGTCGAAGGTATTCAAGATCTCCGTCACATCAGCGTCAATTCCGTAATTTTCGAGGAGCTGCAAAAATGAAATGTCATTACACTTTGTTAGTTGCCATGTAGAAACCAGTCCCTTATACCTTTGTTTGCTGCAGTGTGACAGTGTTTGTTCCGTTATCGGTTATACTCTTAAGGATTGTGCACATAAAAGAATCAAATTGGTGGTTGTCAACTGCATTTCAATCGTTAATTTTTTTTCTCTGCTTCTACATTACATCATAATTTGCATTGTATATCCAAGAGAGTGGAAAATTCGTCATTTACAAGAGCATATAGCATCGTCTTTGTGTACGGGTATTGAGTCTTTGTGCATGTGTATAACGGTGTAGTGATTGTAAAAATTAGAGCTTTGAGCTCATCAGAATCACCACAAACTTTGTTTCATGTAATGTGATTTTCTGCTTGTATTTTGTTTTGAAATGCCAAATAAATATATACATGATAATAATAATCATCATCATCATCATCATCATCAGAATTCACGACGACCTCATGCAGTATCAAAGCAATCTGAAACCCTTTGAAAACAAAACGAACGTGATGACAAAGCACTGATTTCAGTTGCCCTCTTCTGCAGTATGGAAAGCAGGAAGCATGTCCAGAAAGACTGTTATATATTGTACCTCTACTACTTGAATTTGTAACATTTGATTGCACTGTAGTTACAGCTACAACTACCAATACAAGTTTTACAACTTCAACTATTTCAATTACCATGCACTTTGACAATAATTTCTGCTGATAGCGATTACTGCTACTATATGGTGATTATCAAGATGATAATTATTTTGATGATAACATAAATCATATTATTATAATATCGGTCGCTATGAATGATCGTGACTGAAGGACATTGAAAGTTTGACACCTTGTTCAACATTGCGCTTGCGCACTGGGCAGGCATTGAACTCGGAATATTCCGTTCCTGGACCCATTCACGATGGTTCATCCGCCACAACAGCACGACATAGATATCAGCTCCCATATACTGAGTATAGGATACAGGAAGTCTGCACTTACCGAATTGGTGATGTACATGAGAGTGGCTGGTGAGATCCATTCACGGGCGTGGATACCACCCTGCCAGTACACCGCCTTCCTAGTTCCGAAGCCACCAGTGCTAATCTATTGAGGAGTGGTATGCATAAGTGGATGGATGAGGAAAATAAGTACGAGTATGCCTTTAGCTGAAGCCCGCCCCCTCCCTGCCCTTATTTTTCATCCTCTTTTCAGAGGGACTTGGTTGTTCTTGGAATATCAGAATCAATTTTGACAGTAAACTTGCATCACAAAGTAAGGATATTTATAATATGGAATGTTTAATATCTTAAATTTAATTGGGGTTGGCATGAACTCTTCACTTCCTAGACAAGGAAACGAGACACAAATCCTAAGTTCATTATCATGAAGTGTTTATTTTATTATACGTGTGCAACAAAATAATGAGAATGTTTATGATTTGCGTTCATAATTTTCCTCTCTCGACAGTCTCTCTTTTTTCTTCCCCTTGCACCTCCTCCTGTACCACTTATGTTATCGTTATACGCTAAATCCACACACTTTTGCTTCAGGACACTTCTCATCTAGAACATTTTTTTTTTCCTTTGGAACATAGAAAGCAATTTGGCACTTAATATCGTAAATATTGTAACCCTAACAATTCATAGAAAGCTTGAGACGCCAACCAAGTGCATCACAAAACCATAAATGACTATACTGTTCATTTATTCATTTTACTGTTTTATCATTCTGAGGAAAGGTCTCAATTACCTACCTCTACAATATACCAGTTTATGAAAGCAATCTGATTTTCAGGGTTGAAAAAGGGACACACAAACTTTATCATCATGGTGACTACAACCATCTTAGTCGAATTTATGAACTTAATGAATGAATTTGAATAAATCATGTGCAAAATTATGCATGACTCATGAGGCCTACGCAGAAATTACGCATGACTTAAAAGAGTTTTGTGGAACTAAATTTAAAGTTGTGCGTAAACACTGTCAAATTACATGTGCGCATAATTTTTGGAGTTTATACGCATGAGTCAAAGTCTCGTTTGTAAAACAATTAACCCCTGAATGATTATATATAATATAAATAATTAACATAATCTATATCATAGACTCACTTTGAGGGCATTGATTTGTCGTCCCTCTCCAGATTCGGCAATTTGAAATCGCTCAACCATCGAGCTGTACTGAGTTGCAATATCAGCCGTCCACTGTTGGATCTGTTGGTGTGAAGGCGAAAACATACTTCTTAATCATAATGATAATAGCATAATTCTCATCTTTCGTCACCCAGCTGACTCTTGTGTATTTGACTCCTCATAAAGCTTTGACTCCAAAAACGAACAAGAAAATAAAATTTTTAACACAGAGAGTCACTGCCACAAAATATTAAAGACAGAGGCTGGTCTTACCATGCATAGTGAAGAAGTGCCAGTAATCTATGGAATTCTTGTTCTTCCAGACATGAAACATGATTTATTTTGCCCTAAAGATAGATGATGATCAATTGCCGCATAAAAGGAAGGTTGACCAATGGTTAACGTCAGAGACCTGATTGTTCTTTTGAAACTGTATGGCAAGTACAAGCTGATGGTTTGGATGTTCATAAGACTGCAGAGAGTGACCGCCATGAATAATCAAAGACAGAGCCTGATCTTACTACATCCACATCTTGAAGCAGAAGTGCAAGTCATCACTTATGAAATCCTTGTTCTTCTATACATAAAACAGATTTTGCCTTAAATTTCTGTTAAAGTTAGATTTCTGTTAAAGGGACAGTACAGTACTGGTTGAGGTGGGGATTCATGTTTTGAACATTCCTAAGTGAGATAATGAGAAATCTCTTATGAAATATGAAAAAGCATGTAATTTTAAGAAGAATTCAAAGTTTTTTTTTGATGGAAATTGGTTTTCAATTGGCTGAGATAGCCAAAAAAAAAATGATAATAATAAAAGGCGACAGGCCACGCCTTTTATGAGGATCTCTTTGTTTCACCATGTTTTTGGATATCTCAGCCATTTCAAAACCGATTTTCATCAAATAAACTTTTGATACCCCTAGAATTGCATGCTCTTTGACATCTCATAGAGTGGTTTCTGAATATCTCGCAAAACATTAAAAGCTAAATCCTCACCTCAACCAGAACTGTACACACCCATTAAAATCTGATCTGAGAAATACTGAAAATATTCAAGTGTGAAGAAATGCTTGACTCTTGAATCGAATCATATGAGATCATTTTGCATTGTGATAGAAACTTAGTCTTTCTGTCCAGAATAACTCACGTTTTGAGATCTATTTTTCCTTACTAATCACTCAATCGAGTGTATGCTATACTCGTTTGTTATGAGCAATATCTCTGTATCACTAGTTTTTGTTGTAAAGATTATGTTTAAAATCTCGATCACTAACTGACCTTCATTCCAAACTGTAGTATCATCAGAAATAAGTCAGCAAATCAATTTATCTTATCCTCAAACAAAACTTTGACAAACAATTTAAAGACCTACCTCAGCGTACGTGTGGTATACGCTGTAATCGAAGTCGGCAGCCGCGTCGATTTCTTGAGAACGCGTGGTCTCGTCGATCAAGGCTTGGACGTCGTTGATCATGACGGAGAACTCGAGACCGACGGACTCCAGAAGTTCCTTAAACTCGTCCAGGAATCGCGGTGGAACGAGGACATCAGTGGAGCGCTGAGTGGTGCGGGGATGCGACCAGAAGCTGACCTGCATATCGAGCCGTAATCAAAACATGTTATTTTAATTTCTTTGTTCTTTCTGTTTAATTTGTAAATGTACGCGTTACACAGATCCAGCATTAATTTTAAGTAAGATAGTACTCTGCATGAACGGGGACCTATTCCATCATTTAGCAGTTGTTTAAATTTGCAGTGATTGCAGTTACCATAACAACTTAAATGCCCAGTATTGCTTTCTATTTAAAATTCTCTGGCTGTTCCCAGCGTGACCGTAATTGCTGCACTGTACAATAATGGCCCCCATCCAGGCATATCAATCAAACTCATCTAATCTATTTTCATGTTTGCAGTTTTGCGTAGGAGTCCTTTGTGGAATTCAAAGGACGATGTAAAATCTAAGTGACAGCATATGACATTAGCATACAAGCAGTTGGCACGTTTGAAATGTTAACATGGTGCATAGAGAGGAATACTATGGGATGCAATCAGGTTAGTGCTAGTTTTGTATGGTCTATATGCTGGAATTTACATGACTGTATGCATTTTGTTACACACACACACACACACACACACGCACACACAAATAGTTACTTTCAGACGGTGATCCTGAACTTCAAGGATAAGCTAACTTCGAGGATAAACTCTATGGGGCGCCAAGTGCCGCACGGTCGATTTCGTTTCGAAATTGTAATTCGTTACAAAATCGACCGTGCTACACATGGCGCCCCATAGAGCTTATCCTCGAAGTTAGCTTATTCTCGAGATTATGGATCACCGTCTGAACGTAGATATACTTGTATGTTCATAAGAGCTCACCTTTCCGTCTAGTTTGGATTCGAGGGAAGAAAGGAATTTCAGCTGGGTTTCGTCACGGGGCTGGATGGAAAGAGTTTGGTATCTGTTCCGATACAGCAGAAAACGAAACAAGGATTCATGAAAGTGGGTTTCTTTGCGACCGGAGAGGACTTGGTATGCTACAGGGTTAGGGATATGGCTGGGAGGAGGGATAGGTGTAGATGGAGGGAGAAGTGGTGTCATTGTGTATAGGGTTATTTCAAATTTGGGCAGAGACCGGACACGCAGCAATCGGAGTGCCATTGCATGTTATACAACCATGACAACCAACATCTGCGTTTAACTTTAATTTGTAAGCTGGCAGTTGCAAACCGTAAAGAAAACAGAATGCTTTGAGAACATGAATGCGAGTCTGGAAAACGAATGTTTGAGACGGAAATAAAGGACAGGGTAAGGCAGTGTAAGTTATCAATTAAACATAATATCTAAAAAGGGAAGGGTTCGAGTTTTTAGGCTCGAATCCAAAACTATTCTAAAGTATAAGACCTGCTTAAAGTTCAGAACCTTTTGTCTCAACAAACAGATGTAATGACAAAGACCAAACACTATCATAAGACTATTCTAAGACAAGACCTGCTTAAAGTCCAGATCCTTTTGCTTCAACAAACAGATTTGATGACGAAGATCCAAGGAAAGACAACAATTTTTAAGTCATTTATAAGTAGCAGGGCTAAAGATGTCACGGAGTCGTCCATTTGTATGGGAGGGGAAGTCTTGGCACAAGCAAGTGCAAGGATTTTTTTTTTTTTTTTTTTTTTTTTTTTGCTAAAGAGACGGAGGATAAGGTGTTAGACGTCTATGACCCAAAATCCACGTGGCAGGAACAAAAATAGGATGTAATGCATAAGGCCCCATTCCACATAAAGGAGACCCTTGAGAAAATTTGCAAGCTCCCCCAGCAGTCTCCAAGACAAGATGGAAATAGTGTTTATGTGGAATGGCTTAGAATGAACAAAGCAAAAAAAAAAAAAAAAAACTTGAAAGATCATTAAAAGAACAAGAAGTAATTTTCCAGCAAATTTCTCAATCAGAGAACTTTGTGGGACCTTGAAGATTACTGAACGTTCACCATGTTCACTGAGAGACCGATAAGACTCTGGAGAGATCACTGAAAAATAATCAGACATAATTATATTTCCACAGATCTTCGAGAGATCTATCATTATCTCTGAGAGACTAATCTTTCAATGATATCCCTCAATGATCTTTCAATAATCTTTCATTGATCTTCTCCAAAAAATGTGGCAATTCTTGAGAGACTGTCTAAAGATAATTGAAAGACTACTAAGACCATTGAATGATCATTGAGAGATCGCTGAAAGATTCCTAAAAGACCACAGAAAGACCATTTCATGAAAAACTGCCCAAAGACTATTTTGAACCGTTTCACTTTTCTTTTCTTCTTTTTTTTTTTTGAGACACAGAGACGACGAAATTCACCGAAAGATCACTTAGGAGGCATGAAAGACTTCGGAGATCATAGAAAGTTTACTGAAAGATCACCGAGAGATCTGTCAATTTTTGCGGTCTTTCAGTGGTCTTTCAGAGGTCTTGGCTCAATGTGAAATGGGATGTAATCAGTGGCGCCAAATGCATTGACCATCTATTATTATACTAGCAACAATGAAACGAGCAACAGAGGATGACTCCTTTTCGTCATGTTTAGGTATGCTGCCTATAGGCCTTACATCACATTATTTTGTGTGTGTGTGTGTGTGTGTGTGTCTGTACACAAACAATATCGTCATCACACACTGAAGTCAGCATTATATGCTCTCACTATAATGGCGCGGAGGAAAACCCCATTCCACGTTCAGGTTGATTTGAAAAACAAAAAAAACAAAAAAAAAACGAAAATATGAATGAAAAATTGCAATGAAAGATATCCATTCAAATGTCCTTTAACATTGGAATGCATGTATAAAGAAAATTCAACATGCTTTCACTTTTCTATATAGGGTAACGAACGAGCACTTTACAAACCGCTTTCAGAAAACAGGGGGAACCATTACTACTCTTAACATCATATGTCAGTATCAAGTTGTAATTTGTACTTTTCATGAAAAATGAATTTTTGTGGAATTCTCTTTATGTTTTCTTTCTATTGTTGTCCACACATGACGTCATGAACTCTAGTAGTCTCCTTATCCGGTGGTTCCAACACCAAAACTTTCAAAATTCATAACTTTTGCATCGATTGTCCGATTTTCCTCAAACTTTCACTGATGTGTTCTACTAATGTTGCTGCTTTCACTCAATCCACATTTTTCTTTGGGTTTGGGTTTCCTTTAAAGTCCACCTTGACCTCAGGGACTGAGTCGAAGAGGGGTGGACCAACAAGAGAAAAAAGAAAGAAGAAGAAGTAGAAAGAAAAAGAATGAAAAAGGCGTAGCACGAGCACAAATCGAAGAAAAAGGAGAAAATTAAGAGCACAAACTGATATACTGCGACTGCTAATGAAAAAGACAAGAGAAAGTCACATAATGTTGCAGGCCAATGACAGAGAAAAGTGCTAAGAGAGATAGATTTACAGCTATTATAATGATATATACAAAATAGGCCTATACTTACCCATCGTAGCGGACAGCCGAAACGAGCGCAAAAAGAGCGGGAAAAAGCAGGAGCTTCATCGTGGTAGTTTGGGATCAGAACCCTATAGAAGTTGTCTCCGCTGTGACTTATAAAGATTCGGATTCCTACTGGTCTTTGCCTCCCCAAGTTTACTGGATGTGAGCAGACTACACAGGATTGAAATCAGCCATTAATTGTAACGCCCACAAAATGGAGTTAAGCACTGCCCACAACGGTTCACGATTAATTTTCCACGCCCAGTAACTGCAGACAATATGCAGGGATTATCTTTTCAGTCATTCGCTTGCAAGTAGCCCCTCCCCCCCCCCCCCCCCAAATAAAAACAACAACAACAACAACAACAAAACAACAACAATACAAGACGGCCGCGGTACTAATACATATCGGCCCCAAACTTTTGAAATATATAGGAAGCAATGGTAACGCACAAACACGCTGGCCAAAAGAATAATTATCTTATCAACAGACTGTCTAGATATGCAGTATACAAATACTAAGTCTTGTATAATTTGGCAAATTCAGTTACCATATTCAGAGTGGGGTAGAGAGCTGATAGGAGAGACACGAGTCATATTTCCCACGCAATTATTAATGATTAAGTGATAACGACGTGATGGCTGAATAGATCTATAGAAAAACAAAAAGGTAGTGAAAGAATGCATTTTCTTAGGTTACTCTCCATTTTCATATAATTACTATATTTATTACTTGAATCCCAGTTGTATGTTCACATTTAGGCGCATTGTGTGACTTAATGATGAGCATTTGTATATTGCATTCAAAAGGGTAAATATGTATTTTGTACTTATTTATTTAGTTTCCGAACTCATTGAATAGTACAATAGACAACTATTGACAACTTTGCCAAAAAAAAAAGCCAAAATAAATAAACAATAGAATGAAGGAATTAAGAAAAGAGCCGTAAAATATGGTTGGAACATCCATTCAGCTCTTGTCTATGGAGACTAAATAAACATACACAAAATAGCGTACAGTAAGAAAAACAAAATAAAACAAAAACGAGGCGAACTCATCAACGTCAGTACAGTAAAAAAAAAAAAAAAAAACGATATTTTGTCATGGTCAATTCAGACACATGCAAAACTGCAAGGTGGCTCGTTTACAGGACATTGGTTAGCACCTTGCCATTTATTCTATTTTTTTTTCCTTTATCAGTGGTGAGAATTTTCACAGCTGGCAACCATTCACATGTATGATATTAATCAACGGCACGTATATAGCACTGCTGCACGCGAGTTCGCGTCATTAGGACTTTCATCTTGTTCCTCATTGCTGCATCACAATACATTGTGCCTGTATGGAGGCGTGACTTACAGTATTCTGAGAAAGGATTGGAGAACCGAGGAATGAGAATCGGAATACAATTCATTTGTGCCGAGTGCATAAAAGCTGTACCCTCGAACAAGGGGTCGTGTGCAAACCAAAAGTGCAACTCCACATCATTCTCAAGTCGAAGATCGGACCTTGTAGCTCCTTCATCGGACTGACAGACAGACGTAAGGATAGACGACCGAGTGGTTGAAGTATCAACAGATCCACCTTTTTTTTCTCTCTCTCTCACTTGATAATGGTCAAAGCCACATAATGTTTATGTTAATTAGCTGAGGTAACGATATAATTTTTGTCTGCGCACAAATTTTTCATGAAAAAGCTCACGATTTTAGTGGATGATTACTTTGTACCAACTACAATGTTGTACAACTCAAAAAAAAAAGTAAACACTGGTTTCTTTTAATGCAAAAAAAAAAAAACTGTCATGCGAAGGATACAAGTTTTCTTTATCATTCCATGTAAAAAAAAAATAGAATTTGGTTAAGATTCGTGAGTATGTTATTACTCTATTAGCTTCTGAAACTGTCTGTAGAGTATATAGGTGGCCCTTTGACCCATTTATTCAATGCGACTTTTCAAGCATGGATTCCTCCTATACAGATTTTAAGACAGCCGCTAAAGGGGGATCTTCTGAAATTGATAATTTTAGACCAATTTCTGTGCTAACAACCTTGTCCAAACTATTGGACAGAGCGTCAACTTTACGCATATCTAAGTGTTGACAAACTCCTTGCAAATTGTCAGCCATAGTTAAGACCATCTTATTCTACTGCTAAATGTTTAACAGATTACAGATTATTACAGGTTTTCCCGGCCAATTTCGCACTTTTGTCAGTCCAATTCCTTATTGCTGCTTTCAATTTAGCAAAATTCAGCGTAGATGACGTGTTCGGTTTTTCAATTTTATGATCTCTTCATTTAAATTCATTTTGGAGCATTCAAATTATTTTTTAACCTCATTCTAATTAACACTTTTTCAATCTAAATTCGTAAAACAAGCACCATTTCGTTATTTGTTCATTCAACTTAGAATGATATGGTCAATGTGATCATGTATATGCTGCGCTCGTTCATGCGAATTCATTTTTGGGCATCCGATCTAACATCTTTTGCAGTCAATTTAGCACACATGTTCATGCTTTGGTTCTTTCTTTATTTCATACAACATAGTTATCGTTTTGTAAGCATCATTACACTTCATATTTTCGTATTCATTTTGGAGATTTCGGCAACAGTTTTTTTTTTTCAATGTGCTTATTGAGTCTCCCAGTCCGAAGATAGTACATGTGGCCACAACTTATCTGGCGGTTGAGCGCTTTATTCCGAGTGTGTCGGCCAGTTCTAGGAAGTCAAGGTTATGATCATCAAATGTTCCTATAATTCTTTCTCTTTCTTCTTGAAATATACGTCTGTAAGTACAGTAACTAAAGCTGTCATGACTGTAAGAAGATGAAGTTAATCTGTAGTATTGGTAGATGTAGGCCTATTGTATGAAAGAAAAGGGGAGTCACAGAACAACAAACTCGAGTTATATCGGGTCAAAAAATAATACTTTTACTACTCAACAGTGTGTGGGTGAAACAAAGTAGTCACATAGAAATGCAAACATTTAAATGTTCTCACCTATTCAAAAAAAAAAAAGAAATAACATGACGTTAATTTGAATGAAAATGTTCGGAATTTGACTGCCCATTTGCGAAAGTGAATGACTCAAGTACCCTTTTCGGCGAGTGGTGGTGAATTTGAATGAACGTAGACGAGCCAATTTGAATGCCCTATTTACGAATTTGAAAGCCACATGTGCAAATTTCATTGATCGAAATGCTCAATTGAAAGCACAAGTTGCAATTTTGAATAACAGACTGTGCGATAACGAGGGGTTTTTGCTAAAATGAATGAACCTTCTATCAAATGTACTGACAAAAGTGCGAAATTGGCCGAGAAAACCTATATTATCATGGAAGTTATGGAATTTTAAGGAATCCCTAATATTTCTCAAAACAGTTTTCAGACAGTTGATATGAATACTCAAATGAATGAGTGATGATGTTGTCATCATCTCACAGTTTTCCATTGGTTGTGTTTATTAAAATAAAAAGGAAATTCAATTCCTTTGCTACAAAAATTAATGATGATCAGTCAGATTATTATTAAGATCGACACTGGGGCATCATTGTGTTTGAACAAAAAAAAAAGCTAAAATCTAGAGTAAAGATTATACGGCAAGTTGTGAGGCGATAGCATCATATAATTCATTTGCATATTCATATTGACTGTTCAAGAACTGTTTTGTGAAAAACGTCAAAAATCACAATTTCATGGCTTCCTTGATTTTTATCCCATTTTGATCAAATTTTCACTGTTGAGCTTATAGATATTTACTCTTTCTTTACAGTTGAACTATTAAGGGGGAATCCCATCCTGACATTTTGCTGCTAAGAATGAAAACAGGAAAATCAGAGACGTAGGTCAGTGAAAATTTGGCGGAAAAACTCGAACGTACAAATTATTATGAATTGTAAAAGTTTAGGGAGTTAAATTAATTGGCTTCTGTGTAATACAGGTGTTGACCAGCTTTCTATTCGGCTTGTTTACAAAAATTCACAAATTCTTACTTTTTCCCTAGAGAAATTTTCCTCAGACCTGTTTTTGGCATATATCGTATGTAATAGTATTGGAATATAAAAACATGCAATAAGAGTAATACCTATGTGCTTGTCTTCCTTTGCGGATAACTAACTGTCCATGCTCAAACTTTGACATAAGTTATTTTAAGTCCCAACTCTTCTTTAGAGGAATGGTCAAGAGTGCAAAATTTTGCGCCATCGAAATTGTAACCATTCGCTAGTAGGCCTGTATCTAGCAAAATTATTTCAGGTGTTGTACAAAATGTATAACATCAAACAACAGATGACTTGTTTTGGGTTTGATGTTTGGCACTATTTCTTGAGTAACAACGTACGACATGACGACTTGTAGGACCTACCATTTTACCTGTGACTTTGTTTTGTTGTAACAAAACAACGACGAAAGTTACACGATAGTTTGCGCTTTTGTGCTGATGTTTGGTATAGACACTCTGTTGCATTACAGAAGAATGACATGGTAACTTGTAATCTTGTGTTGACATCTGATACTTGAGTTTAATATGGATTTATTTTACGTAATTTCTATTAGACCATTGAATGTTTTATACAGGCCCTATTATAGGCAAGCAAGCACTAGACCGACGGTTTTAAAAAGTGCCCTTCTAAGGACTATATAGGCAATGAGGATGCATCAGTGCTTTGCCTCAGGGCGCAATCGCTGCAGCCAGGGGACTTGAACCACCAACATCGTTATTGGTAGTCTGTAATCTCTTCCATTGAGCCACAAGTATAACTTCGTGTATATAATGTAATAGTATAACACGGTGGCAATTGTGCCCTTCAGTTGATGCATGCCATGCATGCTGCTTCCTGTTTAACACACACAGTGAGAAAAGACTTTAAAGGGATTGTATAGTATTGATTGAGACCTATTTCAGGTTTCTACATTTTTTGATGAGATAATGAGAAACCTCTTATGAAACATGAAAGACCATGTAATTCTATGAGGAATTCAACACTTATTTGATGAAAATTGGTTTTGAAATAGCTGAGATATCAAAAAGAAAGAGCGATTCTAATAAAGTGTAGGACCCACATTGTTACGATAGCTTTGTTTTACTTTGTTTTTTTGATGTTTCAGTCATTCCAAACCCGATTTTCATTAAATAAACTTTGATTTCCTCTTAAAATGGAATGCTCTGGCGATGTACTATATATCATAAGTGTTTTCTTGGTATCTCGCAAAAAGTTAAAAGCCCAATTATCATCTCAACCAATACTGTACCATCCCTTTAAGGACAAGTTCACCTTCACAGACAAATGTATTGAGAGAATGCAGCAGTATCCGTAGAACACATCAGTGAAATTTGAGTCAAATCGGACAATCCATTAAAAAAATTATGAATTTTTAAAGTTTCTGCTGGATGAGAAGACTATTGCAGTTTATGATGTCACATGCGTAGAGCAATATAAGGAAAATATAAAGAAAATTCCACAAAATTTCTTTTAAAAATGCACATTCCCTCGTCTTGTTACAGACGTATGTTAAGGGTAATACAATATTATTCTCCCTGTCTTCTGAAAGAGGCAAGTCAAGCGCTCTTCAATCATGCGAGAAAAATATGTTAAATTTCGTTTTATCTTCTTGATATCCTTCTACGCATGTGACATTACCAAGCTGTAGTAGTCTTGTCATCCAGCGACGCAGCACTGAAACTTCAAAAAAAAAATCATAACTATCTATAGTCTTTTAAAGGTTTGTCCGATTTCCTCATACTTTCACTGATGTGTTCTATTGATACGCCTGCATTTTCTCAATTCACATGCATGCATATTAAGGTGAACTTGTCCTCTAACTGGGGATAAACCTTTAAAAGGCTATAGATAGTTATGATTTTTTGAAGTTTCAGTGCCGCGTCACTGGATGAGAAGACTACTATAATAGCTTAGCATAGCTGACTATCCAGCCATCTTCTCAGATGTAAAATGAACAAACAAACTGTGTGCTGCTTTCCCCAAGGAGCGTCGCGAAGCTCCTTGCTTTCCCATAACAACCTTCTCCAAACACACTCACACCTATACACTTACACATATTTATGTATTTATACATCATGCTTCCTCACATCAAAATGCAAAGTATTTAGTGTTCCCTCTTGGTGTTTAATGGTCTTAAAACCATACTCCGTATACCGCAAATTCATCAGTCAGTTGAGAAAAAACACAAACGTCTTCGCCATAAAATCTTTTTATTGCAATGATTAGGCCTACTTGCAGCATGTGGACTACATAATGTACATGTATTATAATAAGCTTGAAATATTGTATACTACCATTTTTTCCCAGTTTGGTGTGACGTGACAGGTGTTTTGGACATGGTATACTAAAATTTCCGTAACTTATCAGATGCAGTGTTTCTTATCACTCTATGACAAAGTCTCCTTGAGTTGTCTGTATTATCTGGTGCTGTGTGCACGAGAGCTAATACCTTTGCCCACATCATGCATATTACATGTACAATAATTCCGCCTAGTTTACATATCCAAAAAGACTAGGGGAAAACAGCTTATCAAACTCGGTATAAAGAAAAAGTCCCTTGGAACGTTTCATTATTACAGATCTCATGTTACAAAATTAGCCAAAGATATTTCAAAAATATAATGTGAATAGTATAATATGAATAAGAGTATTCACCGTAATCTAAGGTAAGTTTTTTTTTTATTTGCACAGCTGAAATATAAGATTTGTAGTCATTTCATATAGAATAAAATAATGAGAAATTGCGAGTGCATGGAATCATCTACATGCTGATTTGAATATGCATAACGACAGTCAAGAACTGTTTTCGAAAAAAAAATGAAATTTCTGAATGTCATAACATTCATATTTCTTATCCGATTTTGACTATTTTTGCACTGTATTGCAGGTTTTTTTCTCTTTCTCATGAAAATGAACAAATTTGGAGTTGATTTCTTCTTTAACGTAAGTTCGGAGGAGTGACAACATTTGAAATGTTATTAAAGTTTTTACCGATCTTTAAGAGTTTATAATAACTGTTGATCCATCTTTAGGAAGACCTATATATATATATATATATATATATATATATATATATATATATAATAAAATATATGATTTTGAATTCATGTATCATTCCTGTTATCCATTTGTCATTCATTTTCACTGTATTAATATTGTTTAGACCAGGGATGTCACATGCCTGTTTAGACGAAATAACAATATGCCTTTGATTTTACGTGTGTTTTAGAGTGAAGGCAAATATTAGTCAATCATCACCTTCATTAATCACCATTACGTGTATGAGTGTGGGTATTCATATAATAGAGAAATTTGGAAGACGTATCTGGAAGAATTGCATGGGTTCAAAAACAGTCATCTGTATATGTACACTTAAGCCCACGACGAACTTTGCGATGCAATGTAGATCAAGTTGAGTCGTTTATTTAGTGTAAACATCTGTATTCAGTAATTTGAGAATCTAAACCTTGATTAAAAGAATGACACAAGAAAAGAATGCTTGAACGCATTTGCACGTTTCAAATAGTTTGTTTTATTTGGTTTTATTTTTCTCTTCTCTTCTCCCCCCCCCCCCCATTATGTACAGTACGAGCTAGCGTCACTGTCTGTAGGAATGATCTCCACTGTACAGAACAATGTACTTTTCATTTTGCCCTTTGTTGTTTTAAAACAACTCTCAAAAATAAAGTGCTCGAATTATCTTTTAATTTCTATATGATCTGTGAGATAATGAAGGCATCTCTATCTGTCTATAACAATCTGTATAGCTTGTTATTGCACAGTGTAGTAAGATCATCATTATTAACATATAGGTTGATGTGTAACTTCACATGCCAATTCAGTCCCCATAGTCCAGGCTTTACTTGTATTCCTCCACCATGTGTATGCAGAGAGCCTTGATAGCTTCGTAAGTCTCCCGTCCTGTCGGCAGGATTTGCCGCTCGGGGAGGAGGAAGCCGTACGTGCCGTCGTCCCTCAGCTCCAACACGTACGAATACTTGGCCTTCAAAGTAGCGAAGCCCCAGTCTACGCTGCAACCCGACGCCGCATCTGTGGGAGGAACACCGTGGCAGAGAATGAGTAGTTAAACGAGGGCATAGCAAATCGAGTGGAGAGTGGACGTATTTTGTGCGTTTCGTGAGTTTCGAAGCAAGAATTTGTAAACACACACACACACACACACACACACACACACACACAGATACTTTGCAACTGATTGAAAAATTGCCCTCCATCGACACAGATACTTTTTTCTTTAATGATGATAATCTATGCGGAGATGGATTCAAGCAATGACGCTATAAGAGAATGGTCATGCAAAGATAATCCCGCACACTAATAAACACGGACATGCACTAACTCACTTCCTATACGAGTTTCTCAATTCCCATACACTGTATACAAAATCCAAGGGTCCGATAGGCAACAAAATATTATAGAAAGGCTCAAACTGATGTCATAGAGGCCGGTTCTTCAAATCAACTGCTGCCAGCTTAAAACGACACATGTTCCACAAGTTACTTATTAAAAAAGAAAACATCACATGCTTCGTAAGATTCTAATCTGAACTATACTAGCACAATCAGTTTGTTTGGTTGAATTCAAAAAGGGGCTAAAAATCTTCCGTTTCGTGTTCTTTTCAGGAGTGTTTGCAGGTGTTACACTTACATAGAGTCCTAGCTGATGGTCCATAGATGTATTCGGTTCCGTAGACACTCTGTAAGGCGTTCACGGCTTTAGCGGAAGCTGCGTCCTTAAAGGTAAAAACAGTGGTAAGAAGAAATTTGTGGACTGATGCAGCTCAGAAATTCATTGATACATTGTACTCGCACACAGAAGGAGAGGTTGTAAAGGGCAGGGGGAGATGGTGAAAGGACAATATTAATTTTGGTATACTCATGGATAATTGGACTATATTGTGATGAATTGAAACGCGTTGGGATGTAACTGGGGCCAGTAGAAATTGTTGGAAGGTGTCTGGTGGTAAGGTGGTTTGTTGGCAGGACAACATATTGGTGCCGAGACTACCAATCTGGAAGAGGTCCATTTGTATAACAGCAAGAGGACTGATGCAAATCGAATGATGAGAGGAGAATGTTGATATAGGACGATAGATGGAGGCATTAGCAAATTTAGTGATTTATTTTGACGATTGTCGGTTGGTGGTTTGGAAGATCGTTGGCAAGGTGGTGTATATTATAATAGATGATGACTGGCGGGGGAGGGCACATACCGAATGTTCCACCCGTCGAGGGTTTGAAATGCTATCGAGGGAGATTATAAGTCCCGAGACGAAGTCGAGGGATGTATAGCCTCCCCCGAAATAGTATTTCAAACCCTGAGGGTGGAACGATTGGTACATGTTCCCAACAACAAAAGTCATAATCTGTTATATTTTATGGGTTAGTCAAATACCATCATCGGTCATCTGCTTTTTCACATTGTATGGAATAGGCAAATTTATCCTATCGATTGCGTGAAAAATATGATCATTCAATCGTTTGGTATCGTTTGTCATTTGTTACGTGAAAAATTTTTCCCATGGGAGAACATTACAAAACTGTTCTGCCCATGGGCGAACATAACCAATGTGCCTCCATCAAGTGACTGTGTTTAGCCAATCACTAACCGGTACTTGACTAACTCAATTGATATAAGACACTGGTGGTAGGAACATTATTGCATGATTGTTAATTATAATGTGGAAATGAAGAGGATGGCCGCTGGTATAAGAGTGAATGATAGCAGAAATATAGTGGATACGATAATTCATGTGTAACTAAAGAAATTCATTACGAGAAACAGTTCCCAGCAGAAAATTTAGTTTGATCCTTATACTTAATATCATTACGCGCTATGTGTATAACTATGATGTAATTTCTCACATTTTTGTTGTTGTTTTTGTTGTTTCATTTTTGTTGCTGCATGTTGATCCTACTGTATAAATTCATAACATGATTAATGTTGTTCTGATGGACATATCAATTATAAAAAGTGTCAAAAAAAAGGTAATTCATGTGATGGCAAGAAAGCATTAGAAGAAATATCCCGCTGTGAGGGCCGATGTGATTTCGATATAATATTGGCAGGGCGATTATCGGCATTAAAATCGCGTATTGGTGAGGTAATAGGAATTTTTTAATAATGAAGTCAGGAGAAATTAACGCAATAGCAACACTACTGTACAAAATGAAAATACACATTCTTAGAACAAAGGGGAAAATACATTTACATGTAGAACTACCTTCTCATTGAAACTTGGTGCTATGTTCAGATAATTATCTGCCTCGTCAAACTGTCTCGTTGAATCATTTCACATCTTATCATTGGTAGTACTTAGGTTATAGGTCTTGGATCATGAATAGTTAATCAAACTACGAAGTGTGTTCTCGCAAGATGGTATCGGTGGGGAAGACGAGGAAGATAATGCAATTATAATGTTGGGAATAAAAAGAAGTTAATTACAATGACACTCGAACTTAGTAGGGCCTACTCATAAGACTGATGACGATATCATAAACAAAATATAGAATATAGAAATTAATGATCGGAGTATGTGGGTCGTGAATTTCATGAATTAAGTTTTTGTTTCCCTTTTTTTTTTTGTTATGCCTATCTTTAGTTTGTTTTCCGGCTTGTTTCGTCCTTGTTTTTCTACTTGTGCTTGTCATAGTCCTGACGTCATATCAAAATTTTCATACATGGAGTCCTTGACGGATCTTGAGATGCCCTCATTTTCCAGAGTAATTCACAAAATTTACAAGTTATTCTTCTCTTGTGAATTCCTCTTTTCCATATACATGTACAGTTAAAAAGAATTGAATTGTATTTACATACGTGTTAACTCATCAAAATATAAAGCTGATAATTGATTGTATACATTCTATTAACCCTATAAAGCCCAAGGGGGGGCACATTGTGCCCCCCCCCCCTACCAGATTTTCGTTTGCCACTCCTTCGTCCTTAATCCGATTTCAACCAAATTTGGTGACTTTTCCTAAAATCTTATTGCGAACATTTTGATATATAATTTAGCTATATTTGATGTTGCTGGTTGCCATGGCAACCATAAACTGACAACCATGTCAGTCAGATTTTGCATCTTTTTTCTGTTCCCATTTCATTTAACAGCATTACGGTGTATGAAATGGGTATTTCTTGGCTGAAATTTGTTGAAGAAGCAAAATTTGAAGTAATTATGGTCCTGGAAAGTTTTTCTTATTATTTCCTTTGTTTTTATGTGACAAAGGCATAAAACAATAGATATAATAGAGATAATTGAAAACAATAATATTTTCTACAGATTGCCCTTATATTTTGAGTTATTTTGATTCCTTCACCCAAGTCATGCCTCTAATATCATTAGTTTATCATGTTATCAATTTGCAATCTCAAAATTCCACTATTATGCAAATATGAAATGTCATAACTATACATGTACCCATCCCAAACATTTCATCTCAGGTCTCATAATGTATTACTATGTTGATATGAATAGCGCCCCCACGTGGTGACCTTGAGAAATTTCAAACATAACAAATAATAAAATTCCACTTGCTTATCACTTGTGGCAAATATGAAAATGTTTGGTCTATAATAAGACATATATAATGGGGATAAAGAAATTATACCGAAAAATCATGTTTTTAGCATATTTCCTATGTATTTCTTTATATTTTTGTAAATAGCGCCCTCCATGGGTGACCTTGTGAAAATTCAAATGTACGGTCATGTAGAGTATGAGTTACTCTACCCACGTGCCAAATATGACGATGATACATCAAATAATAAAAAAGTTATATAGGGGGGGGGGCACAATGTGCCCCCCCTTGGGCCTGCGAGGGGTCAAAATAGCTTGGGCTTAATAGGGTTAATACATATATATATTCTGTACTCATGTAAGCTGTATGCATACAACTTTGTATTACTTTATATATGGAAATGATATCATTTGAATTTGAATAGCAATTGTTTCGCCTTTTCATATCCAAAAAGCATTGGCATCATTATTACTGCAGTCTTCATCGTGTGTACTAATCCTGCCTGTCTTGTTTTCAGTTCCCATCATCCTAAACAATAAAGATGAAAAATAGATAATGAATGGTAAAGTTCTTAATCATCCATCAAATCCTTTATACCCCGATCCCGCCCAGTCCCTCCAAATCCCTCCCCATCACCTCGACCACCATCACTCACGTGATCGTCCTTTTCCTGCGGGAGGATGGCCCTCGCCGTGTACGACCACGGTGCCAGCCAGAGCTGCGAATAGCTGTGGAAGTCGATGAAGCAGACGTACTCCTGGTTGGAATCGAGTAGCCACTGAGCAGTTTGATCGACCTCGGGCTCGGAGGCTGCCTTAGGCCCACGATACGTATCGGAGCACGCGCTGGTGCTGGCGCCCTCTCCTGTAACATTTATTGCAATATATTAAAAATGCAAATAGGTCCTACAAGTTTGTTACTCCGAATACTCTGAATTAAAAAAAAAAAAAAAAAAAAAAAAAAAAAAAACTTATAACAAGAACAACCTGGTAGTGACATCTTCAATTATCATTATTACAGTGTGTTATTTCTCGAATCTGGTGAGCAGAAGAATTGAATCACCTCTGTGTTTTGAATATGAGTCAATCGAATACATTCTGATGTGAGCTACACAACGTATGCTAGGCCCTTATAAATTAGTTTTTTTTTCCTCCCCATATGGTACAACATAACTATTTCAAACTCGGGATTGTAACAAAGAATGCCACAGACCAGATGATTACAATCGTTTTCACGATACTGGGGAAAATACGATTGTGTCATCGGAAAATTTGAGGTCGCGCCGTTATGGATGTCTTCTAGTTATAATCAGACGATAACAGTTTTTATGACGAAAAAACTTTCATGACCTTTAGTGCACGTGAGAAAGTGCAGTGCACATGTTACAATGTAACTTATTGTAGGTCTACATAAGTATATGGCAAGCCAAACGTCCAGTAAATCGATCGATAAACCGAGTTTTTCGAATTATTGAACATTTGGCTTGCGATATACGCATGCATTCACAAATCGAGTTCCTTTTCAAGTAGAACTTGTTGCCTGGGCCACCAAGCTGTTCTGGCTTGACCCGGCCATAACACCAAGATAGAAATGAAAGCACGGTCCACATGGAACAGGATATGAACACAGAGGGATAAACGAGGATGGATAGATAGATAGATAGATAGACAGACAGATGAATGAATTCATGGAGATACATAGATAGATAGATGGATAGATAGATAGATATAGATAGACAGAGTAAATAGATAGATAGATAGATAGATAGATAGATAGATAGATAGATGAAATAGATAGATCGATAGATAGATAGATAGATAGATTAGATAGATGGATAGATAGATAGACGAGCTAACATGACAGGGTGGAAAGAGAAAGAGCATGAAAAAAGGAAAGAGAACGAGAAAAAGAGTAGCATGAATAAATTGGTATATGAAGACATCCCCCCCCCCCCCGACATACCTCCCCACTGGAAGGGGTAGTTCCTGTTGGGGTCGACTCCACGGCAGACGCTGCCGGCGTTGTTGGAGCGAGTCTTCCTCCACAGACGGTCCTGAGAAATAGTGAGAGAACGTAATGTTCAACACCTCTCAGTAAACACTTTATATAAAGGGTCCGGGAATGGAACAACTCATAACAATATATATGAATTGTGTTTGGGATTGAATTTACCTGAGTGTGTGTTTTGGTTTAGGTTTGGATTTGAGTTTGAGTTTTAAGGTTTGAATTTTGAAATATGAGTTTTGGGTTATGAGTTTGAGTTTAGGTCCATTTTCACTTTCGCTCTTTATGATCACAGTATAGGCCCATATTCAGTCCCGTACCTAGGAGGGAGGGAGGATAGGTGTACGGGGGTAACGACCCTCCCTCCCCCTCCCGCTCCCCCGCCGGCGAGCAGTGCCTTCTTGAACAATATTTAGTTTACGTTTAAAGATATTCCTCTCCCCATAATCCACGATATGACAGGTTGTGGGTTGTTTTTAGAGTCGGATATTATAAACTTCAAATGATATAATCAGCAATACAGAAAGTCATACAACGTAAATAATCAAGACTGGTTGGATATGGGTTACTTTAATGAAATTTTGATAGAAAACCATTACGTTAAAATATTCCACCCAACCTGTTCACCAGGGTCCAGTTTCATAAAGCTTGTTATTAGTTACCCCGGCCAGACGCATTGAGAAGCACAGCGACTGGGCTGTGTATAGTTAGTTATCAGTAAGAACTGCCACATTTCTGTAACAAATTTGTTCTCAAGCCAATCATATGCGATGATTTCAGTAGTTACTGTCGTAACTTGTTATCGATAACAAGTTTTATGAAAAGGGACCAAGATCAGTGAATTTAAACTCTAAAATTAAATGAATGAATGAATGAATGAATGAATGAATGAATAAGGTTGCCCTCACTCGGTCGCTTAGATATTACACTTTCATTTTGATCAATAAATGAAAGAGCTACGATTTGATTAAAGAATTTACTTCACGGTGTATGTGTTGTTGTTTATGTTTTTTTGCCATAGGAACAAAAAAAACGGTATCGTACTACTTTTGACAGATTTTTAAACCCATTTTCTCCATATATTCCACAAAAGCGTGTCAGATCGTTGAATTTCCGTTCTAACAATTGCAAAACCTCACTCGTGTGTGTTGGGGGTGGGGGTAGGCAAACGCAACCTTTATTGACTCCTATGAAATCTATGAAATTGAAATCGAAATTGAAATAGTGACTGTATGCAACTGAAAATGTACTTACAACACCGTTTCCACAAATACTATAAGAGGCGAAATTATGAGCTACAATTCAAATCGGAGATGATTGTCAGTACAAATCGTTTCATTTTAGCATGAGCTCACGTTGGTCCAGGAGTAAATGTATCCATCGACGTTGACTGCGGGGACGATGACGAAGTCGAAGGTATCCAAGATCTCCGTCACATCAGGGTCAATTCCGTAATTTTCGAGGAGCTGCATTGATGAAATTATACCACACTTCGTTAGTTGTTTTTTTTCAAAACCTACAGCCAGACTTAGACGTAAATTCAAGCTTAACTGTAAGTCCTCCTCCTAGATATAAGCTTAGATCTAATTTGGTCTAGACCAGGCCTATATCGTGTGTTGTATTACAAATATATATATATATATATATATATATATATATATATATATATATATATATATATATATATTCAATGTTGTATCATTAGTGCGACAGTTCGAATTAAATTCGGTGCAAGTTTAACCATTCTATTCAACTTCGCGTCGTTGAATAAAACGGTCAAATTCGCACGCTCATGAAATTATTTGGAAGAATCGCACTTATAAAGGTTGACTATTTGTATATAACATTTCTATAACATCGGTCGTTAATGACTGAAGGATACTGAAAGTTTGACAACTTGGTCGACAATGAGCGTGCGCACTGGATAAGTACTGAACCCGGAATCTTCCGTCCCTCGATCCATTTACGGTGGTCAATCCATCGCAACACGACATGATTCTTGCTCCCGCATGTCTTTACGCCGGGAAATCTGCACTTACCGTATTGGTGATGTACATGACAGTGGCTGGTGTGATCCATTCACGGGCGTGGAGACCGCCCTGCCAGTACACCGCCTTCTTGGTTCCGACGCCACCAGTACGAATCTATCGGTGAGGAATATGGTATGAGACATAGTGTTACAGTTATAGATGTCATAATCAATCTTTACAGTAACTTGCATCACGTGGAAATGACGCTTTCAACATAAATTTTACTGACGGTCTTACATTCAATTTGATTTGGTATGAGCTGTTCACTTCTTAGACACCGAAACGAGAACGTAGGCCTATCCTAAATTCATGCTCATGAAGTATCTTTGTTATACATACACCAAAATGATCAGAATGCTACACAATTTTCCTCTCTTGACAGTCTCTTGTTTTCCTTTCACATCTCCACGTATACTGTATTGCTAATCATCTTTATGCACCAAATCCATACATTTATATCAATTCAGGACCCTTCTC
Organism: Diadema setosum; assembly: GCF_964275005.1. Classification (NCBI taxonomy): domain Eukaryota; kingdom Metazoa; phylum Echinodermata; class Echinoidea; order Diadematoida; family Diadematidae; genus Diadema; species Diadema setosum. The sequence continues at coordinate 16,173,312 of NC_092688.1, forward strand.
ACCCAGTAGGCCTGCAAGTTTGTTTGTGTGTTTGTTTTTTGTCACAATCTAGAAAGCAATAATTAATATCGATACTTTATAAGCCTAACTATTCATAGAAAGCTTGGAATGCCAAGAATTCTTGCGTATCACAAAACTTTGAATAACTATAAATAATTTACTTATTCATTCAACTGTTGCATCATTCTGAGGAAATGTCTAAAGGGCTTTTTACACTTGTGTTTCTTAACCCCGGACTTTCTCTGACCCAGGACTATCGTTAGTCCCGTACCAATTTTTTCAGCTTTTTACACTCGCCAATTATGTAGTAGTCCCGTACTATCTCCTGTCCGGGGCTAGGGAGAAAACTGACCTTTTTACACTCGTATTTCTTAGCCCCGGACTTTCCAAACCACATGAATATTCATAATTATGCTGTGTACTGTACACGTACACGCACGCACCGGCAGCACTTGATTACCTCGTTTCTGATTGGTCAGTGAGGGTCGGACTTCGTCTTCGTCGCTTAGCTCAGGATTATGTTATTTTTTTCGTTCTGTTTACACTCACTTGCTTGGCACCGCAATTGCGGTGCTAACCCCTGCTATTTTGCAGGGCCAGATAGTACCGTACTATCGGTGGGGCTAGCCCACCTTGGCAAAAACGAGTGTAAACAGAAAGTGGGCTAAGGATAGTCCCGTATCAACGGTGGGGCTAAGCCCCCCCCCCCCCCCCCCCCCCCCTTATAGCCCCACCGTTGGTCCGGGGCTAAGCAAAAATTTACAAGTGTAAAAAGCCCTTAACACTGACCTACCTCAGCAATATACCAGCTTATGAAAGCAATTTAATTTTCATGGTTGCAAAAGGGATACACAAAGTTTATTATCATGGTGACTACATTAAGGAGTCATATTACCAATACTGCGAATAACAGCGTATTAACTAGGCATTATTGTATCTCGGAAGCTGAATACTATGTATCAGATTTACATTTTACATTGAAATTTCACTTCTCTAAAGTTTAATGTATGAACTTTACGCATGAATTCGAATAAGCGTAAGACTACGCATGACTCATGAGGCCTGCGAAGAAATGACGCATAACTTTAAGGAGCTTTGTTGCAACAAAATTTACATTTGTATACGTAAACATTGTAAAATTACGAGTGTACGCATGATTTGGGAGGTTTCGCACGAGTGAAAGTCTCGTTTGTGAAACAACTAACCCCTGAATGATTACGTATAGAGAAATCATCAACATAGCCTATATCACAAACAAACTCACTTTGAGGGCATTGATTGGTCGTCCCTCTCCAGATTCGGCAATTTGAAATCGCTCAACCATCGAGCTGTACTGAGTTGCAATATCAGCCGTCCACTGCTGGATCTGTTGGGGTGCAGGAGAAAGCATACCTCATAATCATGATGATAATGATATTATCCAAATAAGTTTTGTCCTCATCCAGCTGACTCTTGTGCATTTTCCTCCTTATGAAGCTTTGACTCCAAAAACGAACAAGATTTTTTTTTTTAACACAGACGAGTCAGTGCCACAAAATATTAAAGACCGAGGCTGATCGTATACCATGCATAGTGAAGAAGTGCCAGTAATCGCTAATATCCTTGTTCCCCCTTCCAGACATAAAACATATTTTGCTCTATAGAATGATGATGGTCAAGTTTCGGATGAAAAGAAGGTTTTGACCAATGGTCAACATCAGAGACCTGATGACTGTTCACTTGAATCTATACCGAGTGCAAGCTGATGGTTTGGATGTTCATATAGACTGCGAAAACTGACTGCCATGAATTGTCAAAGATAGAGCCTGGTCTTACCACATTTGACAATGTTTGAAGCACAACGGAACCTTTGTTTTTTTCTACACATTCAACAGATTTTGCCTTTAATTTTTCTTATAATCTGATCTGAGAAATGTTTGACTCTTGAATCGAATCGTATGAGATCATTTTCGCAGTGTGATAGAATATCGGTCTTTAAGTCCAGAATTACTCACGTTCCGAGATTTATATTTCCTTACTGATTGCACGTAAGAGTGGATGAAATTTGTTTGGTATATGAGCAATGTCTTTGAATCAATAGTTTCCGTTTCAAAGATTATGTTTAGATTCTCTATCACTGACTGACATTCATTTCAAACGGTAGCAACATAGGACACAAGTCATACGATCGATTGATTTCATCCCTTAACAAAAGTCGAGCAACCAAAGCCTTACCTCATCGTACGTGTGGTATACGCTGTAATCGAAGTCGGCAGCCGCGTCGATTTCTCGAGAAGGCATGGTCTCGTCGATTAAGGCTTGGACGTCGTTGATCATGATAGAAAACTCGAGTCCGACAGACTCCAGAAGTTCCTTAAACTCGTCCAAGAATTGCGGTGGAACGAGGACGTCAGTGGAGCGCCGAGTGGTGGTGGAGGGGTATGACCAGAAGTTGACCTGCATATATAGCCGTTATCAAAGCATGTTATTATGATTTCTTCATTGTTCTTTCTGTTTTGTTTGTTAACATGAAAACGTAACACAAATCAATAGTGAGATAGAGTGAGATAGCATTCTGCATCAACAGGGACCCATTCCATCATTTTGCACTTGTTTAAATTTGCAGTGATGTGCAGTTATGCCACAACTTAAATGCCCACCATTGTTATTGTTGTTGTTTTTCTAACTTCCTGAATGTTGCCAGAGTGATTGCGATTGCTGCACAGTACAATAATTGCAGACCTCATAGTGAATGGGCCCCATCCAGGCCTGTCAATCTATTTCCATTTTTACAATTTTGTGTAGTGATTCTCTGTGGAATTTAAAGGATCGTTATGGTGTAAAATTCCAACCCAGGTCGAAAAACCAGTTGACTAACTGGTACTGGTACCAGTTGATTCCAGTTAGGGCAACTGGTTTCAATATGGAAAATGGGACCTGGAATCAACTGGTATCAACTGGTATTCGTCCAAATGGAATCAACTGGTACCAGTTGGAATCAACTGGTATCAACTGGAATCAACTAGGATCCAGTTGACAAAATCAATTTATTGTAGAATTATTTGATGTATGGGTTCATACCAGAACATGTGTATGTCACGACATTGTTAATATTTACCCTATCATAATCCTACAGCTAGACTTAAAGCCTATACCTACAAGTACATCTAGGCTTAGCCTATGTCCTAGACCTAGTTAGTGCAAGGGATATTTCATTCATATATATAGGGCCATCTAGTTGCAATACTTTAAGACATGGTTACCAAGTAGATTACATTTTTATTATAAAAATATGAAAATACCTCATCAAAGGCACAAGTGGAAATTGTGAATATCACGGCAATAATATTAGATAAATTTCTAATTACATTTCAGACATTTAGGAGTTTATTGAAATCATGAAAACAATAAATTTAACAATATTCTATCTTTTTCACATAGAGGATTTGAATAGCTTATGAATATTCATGCGCACTAGAACCAGTAGAAACCAATAGAAACCAACTGGTATCAAGTGGTATCAACATTTCAATGTTTTAGTCACTGGGTTTTAATCTAGAATGAAGTGGTAAGCAAGTCCATGCAGTCAGGTACATGGGTTTCAAATTGTGTCAACTAACCATTTGCACACAAACCGACACAAACACACACAAACTGGTCGAAATACAGTCTTTCAGTTTAAGTGTCAACTGATCTACATTGGTTCCAGTTGAATTAAGTTGAAGTCATTAAGAGTCCAAGTTCAATCATGTCAAATGTTTTGCATCATTTTGTTTTGTTTACTTTTTAATTTGATGTTTTAAAACATCAAATTTACTTTTTAATTCAGTTTGATGAACTGATCGAATTCAAAAAGTAGACTCCAGGTAAGACTCAAACTGGCATCAGACGCAGTTACCATTACCTTAAGATATCAACTGGTACACAATGAGACTTCAACTGGTATCCACTTGTACCAGTAGATTACAATTGGTATCAAGTGGCACCGTGGTACACATTGAGACTTGAACTGGTATCAACTCATAGACCAATAGAGTAGACTTTCAATTGATATCATCTGGTACACAATGAGACTTGAACTGGTATCAACTGGTATCAGTAAAATTTCAACTGGCAGGAACTGTTACCAACTGGTACAAAATGATATTTGAACTGGTATCAACTGGTAAACAGTAGACTTAATGGCTCCAACTGGACTGGTAAGTAGTGCAACTTCAAATGGGATAAACTGGTACCAGTAAGACTTCAACTGGTATCAACTGGTACAAAATGACACTTGAACTGGTATCAACTGGTACCATAAGACTTCAACCGACAGAAACTGTTGCCAACTGGTACAGTGATACTTGAACTGGTATACAACTGGCCATCAGTAGACTTTTACTGGTTTCAACTGGTAAGCAGTGCAACTTCAACTGGTATAAACTCGTACCAGTAGGATTAAACTGGTATCAACTGGTACCAGTAGGTCTTCAACTGGTTTCAATTAGAATTGCTCATTTTGTTACTGGAAAGTTGGAGTTACCTTGCTGGTTTCAACTGGTGCCAGTTGAAACCATTTAAGACCAGTTAAGACCAGTTAAAACCAGTAACGACCAGTTAAAAATGCTTACTGGTTTCTACTGGTTTCTACTGGTTTTTTGACCTGGGAAGTGACGGCATATATACGTTAGCATTCAAACAGTTGAAATTGGCGAGTTTGAAATGTCAACATGAATAGAGAAGAACACTATCGGATCCAACCATACAATGCTGGTTTTGTATTGTTTATGCTGGAATTTACATGACTGTAATATGTATTGTCTTGCTACATGTATAATGGTTGGAGGATGAACACACAAACACAAACGCCACTTGTTACGAAAAGGACTGTGCGACACATGGCGCCCCGTAGATCTTATCCTCGAGGTTAGTTTATGATGGAGATTAAAGGTCCTATCTACCTTTGGCAACAATGATTTTGAATATGTTCAAGATATCACATTTGATGCATATGTGTACGTCAGTTTTATCACAAAACATCCTACCAAATAAAAAGTTTGCAATAAAGCCTTAAATATAAGGAGGTATCAGTATTTTTCTCATTAAACCATAACTGTAGACGGTTTAGTCTGGCAACATTCTTATCATAACTATTGTTCACATTTCGTGAAGCTAACAATACTTAACATTGATTATACTGATTCAAATTTTTGCAGTGGTTGCTTCTACCCCAAGCTCAGATTTTGGAACTATTTCAAAGCACTAATGCTGGGGTTTTGTTTCATCTGCAAATGGTAAATCATGCCTTTAAGGATCACCGTCTGAACGTATGTGATATACAGGTTGCACTTGATGTTCATGAGGGCTTACCTTTCCAACTAGTTTGGACTCGAGGGAAGAAAGAAATTTCAGCTGGATTTCGTCACGCGGCTGGATGGAAAGAGTTTGGTATCTGTTCCGATACAGCAGAAAACGAAGCAGGATTCCATTAAGATAATCCAACATGTTGATGGGTTTCTTTGTGGCGGGAGAGGACTTGGTATATACTGATAGGAATAGGGATATGGTTATTATAGGGGTAGGGGATAGGTGTAGATGGAGGGAGAAGTCGTGTCATTGTGTATAGGGTTATCTCAAATTTGGGCAAAGAGCAGATACGCAGCAATCAGAGTGCCATTGCACGTTATAAAACCGGTATCTGCGTTTTACTTTAAAGTTGCCAGTTGCAAACTGAATAAAGAAAACAATAAATGAAGAAGACAAATACGAGGCGTTGACAGAAATATTGAAAAACGGAGGACGGGGTAAATCAATGAAGTAAATGAAACAGTGGATCACCCATAAAATTGGAGAAGGTTTGAGTCTTTAGGCTGGAATCCAAAACTATCCTAGAGTCCAAGACCTTCTTAAAGTTCAGAACCTTTTGCTACGACAAGCAGATGTAATGACAAAGTCCCAATGCTATTCTAAGACAAGACCTTATAGCATAAAACCCAGATCCTTTTGCTCTAACAAACAAATGTGATGTCAAAGATCCAACGAAAGGCAAGCATTGTTTTGTTGTTTGTTTTCGTTTAGGTGAGGGCTAAGGATGCCTCGTAGACGTCCATTTGTATGCGAGGGGAAATCTTGGCATAAGGAAGCAAGGCAAGTGGAGAAAATGTTGGCTGTGAATAGACGCGCTGGATTCGACGGTGGAAGTCTTTGACCAAAATCCGAGTGGCAACGACAATAAAAAATGATGTAGTGCACCAGGCCCCCATTCCACAAAGAGGAGACCCTTGAGAGACCACAAAGACACGCAAAATTGCAAAATCCCTCAGCAGTCTTCAAGACCATATGAAAATTGTGTCTATGTGGAATGGCTTAAGCTTTACAAAGCAAAAACAAAATTCTTGAAAGCTCATTTAGAAGAACAAGAAGTACGTTTCCAGCAAAATTTTCAATCAGATTGCCGTATATCTACTGAGAGACCAATAAGATTATTCAGAGATCATTGAAAAATCGTCAGGAATAGGCCCACTTCCTGAGATCTCCGAGATCTTCAAGGATACTTCAATGGTCCCTCGATAAACTTTCAGTAATCGTCTCAAACTAAATGTGTCAATTCTTGAGAGACTATCGAAAGATAATTGCAAGACTGATAAGAACCGTGAGTTCTCCTTGTGAGATGGCTGAAGCACAACTGAAAGACCACAGAAAGACTATTTTCACGAAAGACTGCGGAATAAATATTTTGAACCACAACACCCCCATCCCACATAACTAAGACCAGGGAGGTGGGAAGCCCTTGAGAGACCATTGGAAGACCAAAAATTGGTAAGGTCCTCAGCAGTCTCCAAGACTAGAGAAAAACAACGTCTATGCGGAATGCCTCTGAAAACCCTGTACATTTATCATTGAAAGACCAAAAAGTAACTTTCCAACAAATTTCTCAGAGATCTCTGTGAGACCTTGAAGTTTGCGAACGTTCACTGAGAGACCACTAAGACTATTGAAAGATCCCTGAAAGATCGCAAAAAGCACCCAGCGTACTCAAGCCATGGTTGCCCCAAAACTTCAAATATGCATAACTTTTGAACGGATTGTCTGATTTTACGCAAACTTTCACTTATGTGTTCTACTGATATTGCTTCATTCACTCAAATTATACTTGGGTGACCTTGTTAGAATTGCACAGTGATGCAAATTAACATCAGAAGCACATCCATAATAAACAAGTTACGTACAGACGCGGTGTGAGATCTTTAATCTCGTGGATGATTCCAAGCTACCTTCGAAGATAAGCTCTATGGGGCGCCAAGTGTCGCACGGTCAATTTCGTATTTTAAACGAAATCGACCGTTTGACACTTAGCACTCCATAGAGCTTATCCTCGAAGGATCACCATCTGAACTAACTATAGACACACATAAAATAATGGTTAATGAAAATGCCATAGAAAAAACAATGATGATCTAATGTGTTTTGATGTCTCATATCTATACGGCCTAAACCAACTTGTGTCACTTCAGTCTTGAAATCTGCTAAGGGCATGGGATCTGATGGAATACTGTTAACATATCCAGTAAAAAAAAAAAAAAAAAAGAGTCAATGAGGTCTCATCCCTCACGTACGAGGTGTCAGAAAAGTTCCAGAACTGATATCATAGAATTTATTTCAAACCCAAACTTCAAACTAAGAAGTTTCACTTTCAAAGTAATCTATCTTGAGTATGTGACTGTGATCTTGGCTCTCTACAGCCATCATTTTTTTTTCTACACAATTTTGTATACACATCCTCTGTTTCACGTCGTTCAGCAATGAGCACAGAGCAATGAACAAACTTGAAGTTTCGAGTAGGGCCGGGGAACTCTGTCAGAAGCGCTGAAAGTGCTGCAGCAAGTCTACGGAGGTGATATGAAGTCATGCACACATGCTTTTGAGTGTTGCAAGAGGTTTAAAGAAGGATTAGAAGACGTGGAAGATGACCCCATAGGAGCGGAAGGTCCTCAACGACCAGGACTGAAGTCAACATTGAGTGCGTCAGGCAGATGGTGTGTCGTCGGCAGACTGTTCGAATGATGGCAAATGAGGTGGGCGTGAATTGGGACAGCGTCTGGAAGATTCTCACTGAAGATTTAGACATGCGGAAAGATGGTGCCAAAACTCCCGAGTGATGACCAGAAGAATCGACGCTTGCAAGTTTGCCACGACATCATCGAGCGCCTTGAAACTTGAAACAAAACCAGACTTGCTAGGGAGAGTCATTACCAGTCATCACCTCAGTCCTGGTCATTGAGGGATCCTTCTGCTCATGGGGTCATCTTCCACATCTTCTCATCTTTCTTTAAACCTCTTGCACCACTCAAAAACACATGTGCACGACATCGTCTCATCTCCATTGACTTGCTACAACACTTTCAGCGCTTCTGACAGAGTTCCCCAACCCTACTTGAAACTTCAAGTTTGTTCATTGTTCTGTGCTCATTGCTGAACGACGTTAAACAGAGGATGTGTATATAAAATTGTGTAGAAAAAATGTGATGGCTGTAGAGAGCTAAGATCACAGTTACATACTCAAGATAGATTACTTTGAAGGTGAAACCTCTTAGTTTCAAGTTTGGGTTTGAAATAAACATTTTATAACACCAGTCCTGGAACTTTTCTGACACACCTCCACGGGGGGGGGGGGGGGGGGGGCGATGGGAGCGATCCCCCCCCCCCCCCCCCAAGATTAGGACCGGGGATTTAGGAGGCGGAAAAAAATGCGTGTATACTGTATGCATGTACATGAGGCGGGTCTCCCTTTCAACCTTTCATCAAGTTAGATCATAATTTCAATACTTCATTCAAAGGGTGCACCAGATCGCTAAATTTCAATTTAAAAAATGCAAAATCTCTCGTGCTTCGGAGGGGGTATCCCCCGCAACGGCGTAAATGCGCACTGAGGAGTTGGGGGGATGGTCACCATCACCACGATTACAAGCCCATAACCGGACCGGCGCACACTTTACAGGGATCGGATGTCCCACTCTTTTGCATGAAATATAAAGTGGGAGGAAAGTGGGAGCAAAAATATGAAAACTTTTTGTTCTTGTTGTTGCTTTTTTTTTTTTGCTTGTCAGATGACTTGCGGCGGAAAATCAAACCTTAAAAGTATGAAGACATTTTTTGTTTTTGAAATATCTGTGAGAGGGAGCGGAGCGACCGAATGGGGGGAGGGTGTGTATGGGGGGGGGGGAGTGTATCCCTCTCCCACACGAGGAAGATTTTCCATTTTAAGTCCTGAAATTCAGCGATCTGGTGCACACTTTTGGTGAAATTTTTTTTTCTGAAAAAAATAACAATAGAAAATGAAATATTCACAATATATTATTGAATGACTAAATCGTGGTATTTCAGCTCTTGCTCCGCCTGTGCGACATCACTGCGAATGCCTACTAAATAGTGGGGCCTATCACCGGCGTAGACAGGAAGGGGGAGCGGTTATGAGATCGTGAGGGAGCGAAGCAAGCGGGGGGAGGGGAGGGTATGGTAGGGGGTTTCCCCCTCCCACGGTGAAATCTTTTTACATTGAAAATTTTGACATTTTACAGTCCAAAAACTGCCGTTTGTAGCTACATTCTTCGCTTTGGAAATTAAGGGGGGGGGCACACCGGGTGCAACTGCTGTCAATCACTGGCAGCAACATCAGGAGAATGGCATAGCGATTGAATGCGAGCGAGCAGAGCGAGCGAGCTTGAAAATTTTGACATAATACTTTTACAGTCTAAAAACTGCCGTTTGTAGCTATACTTCTTCGCTTTGGAAATTAAGGGGGGCCGCACCGGGCGCAACTGCTGTCAGTCACTGGCAGCAACATCAGGAGAATGGTATAGCGACTGAATGCGAGCGAGCGGAGCGAGCGAGCTTGAAAAATCTGACATTTTACAGTCCAAAAACTGCCGTTTGTGGCTGTATTTTTTTGCTTTGGATATTAAGGGGGCGCACCGTGTGCAACTGCTGGCAATTACTGGCAGCAACATCAGGAGAATGGCATACCAATTAAATGCGAGCGAGTGAAGCGAGCGAGCTTGAAAATTTTGACATTTCACAGTCCCCAAACTGCCGCTTTTGGCTGTATTTTTTCGCTTTGGAAATTAAGGGGGGCGCACCGGGCGCAACTGCTGGCAGTTACTGGCAGCAACATCAATGGAACGGCATAACGATTACATGCGAGCGAGCGAAGCGAATGAGCTTGAAAATTTTGACTTTTGACAGTTCCAAAACTGTCGTTTGTAGCTATATTTTTCGCTTTGGAAATTAAGGGGGGGGGGGACCGGGCACAAATACTGGCAATTACTGGCAACATGCAACATCAGGAGAATGGCATAACGATTAAATGCAAACGAGCGAAGCGAGCGAGTTTGAAAATTTTGACATTTTACAGTCCCCAAAATGTCGTTTGTGGCTGTATTTTTTCGCTTTGGAAATTAAGGGGGGGGGGCACACCGGGCGCAACTGCCGGCAATTACTGGCAGCAGCATCAGGAGAATGGCATAATGATTAAATGCGAGCGAGTGAAGCGAGTGAGCTTGAAAATTTTGATATTTTACAGTCCCAAAAACTGTCCTTTGTGGCTGTATTTTTTCGCTTTGGAAATTAAGGGGGCGCACTGGGCGAAAACTGCTGGCAGTTACTGGCAGCAACATCAGGAGAATGGTATAACAATTAAATGCGAGCGAAGCGAAGCGAGTGAGCTTGAAAATTTTGGCATTTTACAGTCCCAAAAACTGTCGTTTGTGGCTGTATTTTTTCGCTTTGGAAATTAAGAAGGCGCACCGGGCGAAAACTACTGGCATTTACTAGCAGCAACATCAGGAGAATGGCATAAATGCGAGCCAGCGAAGCGAGCGAGCTTCAAATTTTTGACATTTTACAGTCCCCAAACTGCCGTTTGTAGCTATATTTTTCGCTTTGGAAATTAAGGGGGCGCATCGGGCGAAAACTGCTGGCAATTACTGGCTGCAACATCAGAATGGCATATGCGAGCGAACGAAGCGAGCGAGCTTCAAAATTTTGACATTTTACAGTCCAAAAACTGCCGTTTGTAGCTATGTTTTTCGCTTTGAAAATTAAGGGGGGCGCACCGGGCGCAACTGCTGCCATTCACTGGCAGCAACATCAGGAGAATGGCATAGCGATTAAATGCGAGCGAGCGAGCTTTAAAGTTTTGACATTTTACACTTCAAAAACTGCCGTTTGTAGCTATATTTTTCGCTTTTGTTTGTCCCACTTTTACGGGGGAACCATCCCCCACCCCCATCGACGCCTCTGCATATGAGGGTGCTTTTGTTAAGTGAAAGATCTGCTGCACACTCTTTGATAAATTAGGGAAATATACGTCAATCTCAAAAGTGTACAAAGTCTATCGAAAGGGATCCTGTATAGCGGAGCTTTTGCATATTTATGATTGCAATACAACGATCTGGTGCATAGTTCTGGCGATATTTGGACAATTTTCCATTAAGAAAGTTCGAGATTTGTCCTTATCTCGGGAATTGCTTGGGGGATAAATGATTTGTCTGCCTAAACACTTCCGCAGGGGCGTAGCAAATGCCCCTTTGCCCCCCCCCCCCCACCCCGAGATAGATTCGACGCCCCTGATCTTCCCTGGGTATGCCCATAGATGTATCCTGACTGAGTCACCAGTCACTGTCGTTTCTCAGGAATGATTCAGGAAATGGAGGGGGTTCAATTATGGCGATATAGTTTTTGTTATTGTTTGTTTGTTTGTTTTCGTACTTATTTTGCAGATGGTCCCCAGTTACTCGCGTCATAGCATGTTTACATGTAGGCCTATACTATTTGACGTTGTCAACGTCTGAGCCATACCTTACAGTGTATGTCGATATTACTTTCTTCGCGAGCGAGCAAAGCGAGCGAGCGCTTGAGAAAATTATGTATACATTTTCCTACAAGATAGAATACTGTCTTGACTGTTCAGCTCTGTTACCTGTCTGAAGGCCGGCGTACAAACGTCATGCAATATGCCAAAATTGATACAATCACATTTCTGCTTCCATTTTTTTTTTCAAAATTCAGGGGGGATGATTGTACAGGCCATCCCCCCCTCCTCCATTTCAGGGGGGATATATCCCCCCATCCCCCCCCCCCCCGG